>NC_041393.1:738444840-738445523 GCF_002162155.2 Triticum dicoccoides | reverse complement strand
GCTCCATCGTACTTACGAATAGGAAAGGGGCAGCTTGACAACGATAGAACGCTACCAGGGGTAATCATCGGGGGTTACCCCACGAATGATCATATGAGTATCTCTTGAGTTGAACGAATAAAACATGTCGAGAGCAAAGTAATATGGTACAATAAGAAGTTTCAAACGGGTAGACAATCGTTCGATCACTGACACAAGGTGTGAAAGGGGTACAGAGTAACGAGAATAAGTATTATGTCTGATACCAGAATAGATCACTAGCAAGGTGGCTCGCGAATTACACACAAAGCCAAGCGTGAGGAATAACCTTGGAAACGAGGGGTGTATCGGAGAGTCAGGTTTCGATCCTGTGGAACTGTGGGTTATGGGCCCACCATGTGGGTTAAAAGTAGGAAGGGTGTTGACATCTTGCACAATCATGTAAGCAAGGCATGTTAGAGGTTAGTCTATCGGTTATGTCAACAACCACATCGGTATCAAGGGCGAGGGACAAAGAGAACCATTTTCCTTCTCGTTGAAACGAGGCGGACCAATAGGCAAAGTTCTCGTCCATCGGTGGTTACCAAAATGTCATCAACAATAGTAACAGGGTCTTACTGACAGAGTTGTACACCGAGGTGTTTGCACAAGCAGGGAATTATTACTGCTTATATCATATAGATCATAGAAAGGGTTTAGACAAA
>NC_041393.1:738438306-738444830 GCF_002162155.2 Triticum dicoccoides | reverse complement strand
CAATGGAAAGGGAAAAGTGTTTATCAAATTTAGTCAGAACAATGGATAGAAAAATGTGTTTAAACACATAATTCAGGGGTATATCCTTCCCAAGGACAAGCATAGCATGATATCATGACAGGATATAACGTAGAAAACTATTTAGGTAATGGGAGAGAATTTTCATGGCATTACCCCATACAACGGTGTTAGGATAATTAAGAAAGAAACATTTAGCATTGGGCTTCAAATATTCTTATTGAAAATTGGAGTACCACAGACATGCTTCAAGATAGCATTGACATGGTTTTCAAGCAAAGGTCGGATTTTGGATACCCAAAGGATCAATCAGGAACAACTTATAGAATAAGTCTTACAATTTCCTCATGAAAGAATGGATAACCTTGCTGAAAAGGAAAACTATAACAATGGGTCCTCCGACCAGGTGTACTAGGCATGACATTATCTTACCGGGTCAAATAAAAGACCAATGTTATAACTCTTGGAAATATATTCCAACCATCATATCTGACCGAGATTCAGATCTGATTGGTGTCAGGATACCTCCGACTCGAGATGCCTGAGAAGAAAAGGTGCAACACAAATTGACGAGAAGACATCATAAGATTCTCGGGAAATGTACCATGGAAGCAAGTTCCGAAACAAGAGTTCATCATTAATTCAAGGAGAGGGTTAGGAGGTGGTTGATGGACTCAGCGACAATTCATTGAGATTCCCAAAAGATGAATTTCCACACTTATGTGAACAAAGAGATAACATTTGTCAGATCAAATGATATAATGATGTATGCTCGAGGAAAACATACACAATTTAAAAATGATAGAAGGGGCACCCGAAAATCTGGACTAGGTATCACGATCAATGTTTGAATGATGATTCAATAAGCAATAGACTTGGAGTGAAACTACCAACCATTAACTTCAAAGCAATAGGGTTGCTAGAAGTACAGAATCCAAGCAGCACGGTTCACGTGTTGGTATCCCGGGTAAAATCAACACGGGGACCCATGAATGAGCGGATATGGCAAGAAGTAGTACTATACCAAGAATTCTTAAGAGGTGGTGAAATTCTCACAACATTCTTGACATAAAAGATGGTAATACTCCAAGGTAGAGGAGAACAAATACTGGATAGCAAGAATCTCAAGGTATAACACAGAACACGAACAAGTTTGTGTTGGAGGGGAGGCATTAAAGTGGTCGATGACCACACAAATCATCGAGGGAAAGGATGGTATTTCTCATCATGAATTCAATTGATATCCAGGAAGGAGTCAAGATGTTGATGATGATCATGAGAATTTTTGTCGAGAGGCTCCACGAAGATGTAATCAATCAGCGACGACAACAAGTCAAAGGAATGATGAAGCGAAAGGTTATTAGAACCATGGTTATGACAGAAACTCGAAATCAAGCTTGCAGTTCAAGGCGAAATGATATGATGAGGAAAATCGACGTAAGCTTAGCTCACCATCGAAAATTGTGCTCTAGGAAGAAGGACCAAGCAGCACAGTTAAAATTTAGCATGATAAAGATATAGTTGATCAGGCTAGAAATGACGTGATCGAGTACAAACTCGTAACTAAATAAGATTACTAATAGTTGTTCAATCGTGATGCGGACTCGATTCAGTTATCAGTGTCCTTAAGTGTTTAATGACTCAGAGCCCATGAAAAAAATTGGAATCAATGAGAATGTAGTACTTGATGGAGAACTCATAAGAAGTTATGCAGTTCTGTGATAATGTCGAGATTCCAGGGTGTAATACTCGATGAAAGATCAAAGTAAAGGTTGGACTGGTGTATTGATCCACAGAAGTCAAGTGCTTAAACTTGCCCGAGAAATGGGATCAAAGAAGAACATATGGTCGGAACCACAATTGCAAAAGATCAATTCTCTGATACCAAAGGATATTATATCAAGGAAATAGCTATTATCGCAATAAGCTCCCATGGTAAGATCTACATCGTGTCCATGGGCATGAACACAAAGGTTCAAGGTCGACTCCCACTTCCTCAATGCATAACCTTCCATTCACCTCTCGTATTTCAAAAATGACATTAGTTGTTGAACATTTTACCTGGTACAATACCAGATAAGTACGACCCGTGAAATCTTTCGGGTTCGCACTGATTAGGGAAGGTAATGGTTCAACCCATGGGGGCATCTAGGAATATATACCACAAACTTCGGAGTAAAGAACTCAAGCTTGGGAGCAGAGCATGGTTGGCAAAAGCAGGGGATACAATTTATCAAAGGCCTTATGTATCTGAGGAAAAGCTCACAAGGTTAATGAATACGAAGGACGGTGTCGGACAAAATCCAACAAAGGACCTGGCGGTCCCTAAGGGATTTGGTGTGAGCATCGGTACTCAACCAGAAGAAGAAAGAATGCAAGGAGATCTGATTATAGAAACAACCGACTAAGTCAAGCTCAAATGCAAAAGGAATTAAGATTTCCAAACCAAGGGATCAGAAGCAAACACTCTGATAAAGGATGGATAATTTGAATACACTTAGGGGTACAATCGACGACAATTTAATTGGCTGAGAACCAGCTCATGTTCAAAATGACATCTGAGCCGGAAGGATAATTTTCAGGGAATAAATGATGATTGTGTGCATTCACACACATGTTGAATTAACAAGATCAGAATGTCGATCACAAAGTATTTTAATGAATATTGCTAGACATATGGAAGTAACAATTATGCAAGCAGGTAAAGAAGATCAAGAGCAATATGCTACTGAGGATTTTGGAAGAGCCAATGGCATTTAGAAGCATTTTGCGAAACACCTGAACAACTGGGGATGAGCGGATAATCGGTAAGTGCGAGGAATTATCCGTAGGGGTATTTATGAGGAAAAGGAGCTGCAAGGCAGCAGACACAAAGGATTCTCGGAATATCCGAGGTATTTCAGGGTATCTTGTAATATCAAGATAAAATTGGAAATGAAGTTATGGACGACAAGTGTATGTAGCTTTCCATAGGGATTTATCGGTGGTATGGAATTGCAACGGCGAAGGGCACAAGGGTCTCAAGGAAACATCGGAGAGTATCTTCAAAATTTTCTGGTGCAGCAGGCGATCATCTGGACTGAAGGGGCTCACCGGGAGAAAGTATTATCGAGAACCTAGAGTCAGAGTTAGTAAAATCGTTTAACCCGAATAGAATAGATGTCAGAGTCCCAAAGTATAGGTCGAGGAATAAAAGATCTGAATACCACCCAATGGCGACGTGGGCCCATGGGCCGCACAGCCAAGTTAGTAAAACAATTTTCATCGACTAGACTCAACTTCGGCCAAGGAGTTGGAAAGGGGAATTCCTCTAGGCAGTCAGCTCTGATACCAACTTGTGACGCCCCCCATTCAATCGTACACTAATCATACACGCAAACGTGTACGATCAAGACCAGGGACTCACGGGAAGATATCACAACACAACTCTAAAAATAAAATAAGTCATACAAGCATCATAATACAACCCAGGGGCCTCGAGGGCTCGAATACAAGTGCTCGATCATAGACGAGTCAGCGGAAGCAACAATATTTGAGTACAGACATAAGTTAAACAAGTTTGCCTTAAGAAGGCTAGCACAAACTGGAATACAGATCGAAAGAGGCACAGGCCTCCTGCCTGGGATCCTCCTAAACTACTCCTGGTCGTCGTCAGCAGCCTGCACGTAGTAGTAGGCACCTCCAGTGTAGTAGTCGTCGTCGACGGTGGCGTCTGGGTCCTGGGGTCCAGCATCTGGTTGCAACAACCAGGTAGAAGGGAAAGGGGGGAAAGAGGGAGAAAAGCAACCGTGAGTACTCATCCAAAGTACTCGCAAGCAAGGATCTACACTACATATGCATGGGTATATGTGTAAAGAGGCAATATCGATGGACTGAACTGCAGAATGCCAGAATAAGGGGGGGATAGCTAGTCCTATCGAAGACTACGCTTCTGGCAGCCTCCGTCTTGCAGCATGTAGAAGAGAGTAGATTGAAGTCCTCCAAGTAGCATCGCATAGCATAATCCTACCCGGCGATCCTCCCCTCGTCGCCCTGTGGAAAAGCGATCACCGGGTTGTCTGTGGAACTTGTCTGGGTGTATTTTATTAAGTATCCAGTTCTAGTTGTCATAAGGTCAAGGTACAACTCCGGGTCGTCCTTTTACCGAGGGACACGACTATTCGAATAGATAAACTTCCCTGCAGGGGTGCACCACATAACCCAACACGCTCGATCCCATTTGGCCGGACACACTTTCCAGGGTCATGCTCGGCCTTGGAAGATCAACACGTCGCAGCCCCACCTAGGCACAACAGAGAGGTCAGCACGCCGGTCTAAATCCTATGCGTGCAGGGGTCTGGGCCCATCGCCCATTGCACACCTTCACGTTGCGTACGCGCCCGGAAGCAGACCTAGCAACCTCCATTACAAAGGAAGGTTTGTTAATGCAGTCCAACCCGGCGCGCACCGCTCAGTCGCTGACGTCACGAAGGCTTCGGCTGATACCACAACATCGAGTGCTCATATCTTTCCCGCGTAGTTGGTTAGTGCGTATAGGCCAGTGGCCAGACTCAGATCAAATACCAAGATCTCGTTAAACGTGTTATTATGAAGCAACCGTGAATGCCGACCAGGGCCAGTCCCACCTCTCTCCTAGGTGGTCTCAACCCACCCTGTCGCTCCACCTCAAAGTAACAATCGGGGGCTGTCGGGAACCCAGGCCCACCTCTACCGGGATGGAGCCACCGGTCCTTCCAGCCCCCACATCGGAATCACTTGCGGGTACTCAACGAGCTGACCCGACTTTAGTCACCATTTGTATAGTATGTATGTATAGTATAGCATATACCCGTGATCACCTCCCAAGTGATCACGGCCCAATAATATAGCAAGGCAGACTGACAAGAATGTAGGGCCAATGATGACAAACTAGCATCCTATACTAAGCATTTAGGACTGCGGGTAAAGGTATCAATGACTGTAGCAACAATGACAGGCTATGCAACATAATAGGATTAACGGAAAGCAGTAACATGCTACACTACTCTAAAGCAAGCAGTATAGAGGAGAATAGGCGATATCTGATGATCAAGGGGGGGGGGCTTGCCTGGTTGCTCTGGCAAGGAGGGGTCGTCAACTCCGTAGTCGAACTAGGCACCAGCAGCGGCGTCGGTCTCGTAGTCTTCCGAAGAGAAGAGGGAGAAGAAACAATGAATATAATGCAAATAGATGCATAACGATGCATGACATGACAAAGCGTGATACCAGGTGTGCCCAAACGCGGTAGTAGGTGATACCGGTGAAGGGGGAAAACATCCGGGAAAGTATTCCCGATGTTTCGCGTTTTCGGACAGATGAACCGAAGGTGAAAGTTGCAGGTTTGATAGGTTAGGGATGCGTGGCGGACGAACGAACTGCGTATCCGGATTCGTCTGGTCGTTCTGAGTAACTTTCATGTAGAAAGTATTTTCATCCGAGCTACGGTTTATTTTATATTAATTTTAAAAGATTTAAATCATTTTTAGGATTTATTTAATTATTTTAAAACAACATTATCCAGAACAGTGTTTGCTGACATCATCATGACGTCAGCAGTCAACAGAGGTGTTGACTGGTCAAACTAACGTGTGGGTCCAGTGGGACCCACCTGTCATACTCTTTTTAGATAACTAGGGTTTAGTTAAACTAATTACTGTTTAATTAAACTAACAAGTCAAACAGATTAATTAAATAAGATTAATTAACTTAATTAATTCACTAATTAATTAATTAATAATTAATTATAAATTTTATTAATTCATTTTTACTTATTTTATGTTTTTTTATTAAAAAACGTTCTGGGGGCGGGCCCCACATGTCAACGGCCCTAGGGGCCTAACGGGCGAATGGGTTACGGGCATGGGGGCGCACGGGCGCTGGCGAAACGGGGCGGAGCCCCAGGGTGCGGGCGTAACCCGCCGAGGTGACGCGGCAGAGTCGGGCGCGGGCGCGGGGCCGCGTGAGCGCCGGCCGGAACAGGGCGATGAGGCGGAGGGAACCGGAGCTGTGGGCGCGTGTGCGCAGACGGGCGGGGCGGACGGGCGAGGTGCTGTGGCCGCACGTGCAGGCGGCGTCGGGCACAGCGTGACGGCGGGGGCACTGACGGGGGGGAGCCCACGGCGGAGTGAGCTCCGGGCGCGGGTGCGGGCTCGCGCGTGGCCGTGCGTCACAACGACGGAGTGAGGCGCCGAGCGCGTGGTGAGGGTGACACACACGCACAGAGGAGGAGAGGGAGGAGGGAGGTGGCGGCTCACAGGGGAACGGGAGGGGCATGGCAGTGGGCTCGGGGATGATCCGTGGAGAGGAGGACGGCGACGACGTGCGGCGGGGCGACGAGATCCGGTGGCGGGGTGGACGTAGGCGATGGCGTCCGGTGCGGTCGTCCCGGTCGGCGTGGCTCGAGGAGGCCGGCGGGGAAGAGACGATGGGGCGGCGCCGGCGATGTTGGCGAGTGGCGCCGGGGCGGTCTGGCGAAGACGGGTTCAATC
>NC_041393.1:738418815-738438132 GCF_002162155.2 Triticum dicoccoides | reverse complement strand
TATTTTGTTTGCTTTTCTTTTCTTATTTTTTTCTACAAGTTTATATTATTTTAGTTTTATAAAACATAAAAGTTGCACCTAAATTAGTATTACTAATTATACCTCGATCACAAAAAGGTTTAACCCCCAAATAAAATAATTTAGTATTTTATAAAATACAAAAGGCAATTATCTAGTTGTTTTAGCTACAGCTTAAATCATTTTAGAGCATTCAAACATTTTATAAAAGTGTGGTTTCTTCACCTTAATTACCTATGCATTATTTGTCACCGTTTGTACTTTTTAGTTTTGACATTTGAAAACCTTACTAGTTTGACTTTATTTAAATTTGAATTCTGAATCGGTTTTGAGCTATCGAGAGTTTATCAACAGTAAGCGAGGTGACGTGGCATCGTTAACGTGGGATTACTGTAGCCTGATTATCCGGGCGTCACACATAGATAGATCTTGGTGACTCATAGGAAAATTTTGAATTTCTGCTACGTTCTCCAACAACCAAGCCTCTTTATTAAGGACATACTTTCTAATCTTTCTAATCTTCAAGCGCACTGGATCCATCTTGATCTTGTGATCGTCGACGACATCGGCAACATACAACTCCAATTTCATCTTCTCTTCTTCAATTCTTTTCAATTTTTCTTTCAAATACTCGTTTTCTTTTTCAACTAAATTTAACTTCTCGACAAGAGGTTCGGTTGCAATTTCCGGTTCATATACGTCCTAGATAAAAATATCTTTGTCAACTTGATGGGCATAATTGTCATAAACACAAAATGCAACAAATAGTTATAAAAGATATTATACCACATCCGAATCATAAACCGGACGAGGGCCGACGGGGACGGATATCAAAACCATGGCACTAAGTATAACAAACAATCATACAAGTAAGAAAATTATACAAGCAATTATTTGAATCATACAAATACAATTTTTTTCACAAAAAGGATAAGAACAAGAGCGTCACCAAGATGGTGCCGGCGACGTGACGGCGCGGGCGATCGACGACGGTCAGGACGGGGACGGGAAGGCCCTAGGTAAACCACACCTACACATATGCAAACTAAGATGTTAATTTGAGCTCAAATTGCATATAAATCAAATAAACTCCCACATAATTACTCCCAAACTAGAACCCACATAGCCACAAATGACTACACTTACAGAGCATGAAACGAGCTAAACTAGCAATGAGAGATGAAAGGAAAAAGTTGCTAACCTTATAAACACTTGGATAGATGGGGTGCCTTAGATCTTGACAAATCTTGGCAACAATGGAGGATGAGCTCGAGCTAGGGGAAGAAAACAGAGAGGAGAGAAAGGAGAAAACAGAGGGGAGAGAAAGGAGAAAATAGAGAGGACGAGCTGGAGCTCGGGCTGGTCGAAGCAGAGGTTTATATAGGGACATCTTTAGTCCCACTTGATAATACAAACCGGGACTAAAATTCCACCTCTA
Organism: Triticum dicoccoides; assembly: GCF_002162155.2. Taxonomy (NCBI): domain Eukaryota; kingdom Viridiplantae; phylum Streptophyta; class Magnoliopsida; order Poales; family Poaceae; genus Triticum; species Triticum dicoccoides. Next base: position 738,436,676 of record NC_041393.1, on the reverse strand, counting down.
GTCCCAGTGGGTGATACCAACCGGGACTAGAGGGGCTCGCAGGTCCCAGTCTGACGCCAGCCTGCCACCACCGCATTCAGTCCCGGTTGGTATCACCAACCGGGACTAGAGGTCACGGATGAATCGGGACTAGAGGTGACCGTGTGACATCTTCCGCTCCTAGCCGTTGGAACTTGGACTAGTGGTCCCATTAGTCCCAGTCCAAAACTCGGTCGGGACTATTGCTTCAGACAAAAGGCCTGTTTTCTACTAGTGGAATAGCAAATCCATAATTTCAAACATTAATTATTACGTAAAAAACATCAAAATGAAATGTATTATTTCCAAGAACAAAGTTCACGACATTATTAGGACCATCAAAAGTAAAGAGAGGAATGCGGACATTGAGCATCTAATCCAGAGCAGAAATGCACATGCATCAATAGTAAATTTCGAAAACATAGTAAACAAAATATAAGAAATCTATATTTTTTTGTGTAGGAACATCAACATAAAATCTAACATCCTACAAAATTTAACTTTGGAAAGACATCCGTGGAGGCTTGTACAAAAATATAAGGGTTAATTATCCTTTTGCCCTTAGTGGTGTCCATCTGCTCAGTTTTGCCCTCACATGCAAATTGTACTCAGTTTTGCTCCTAGTCCGTGCGCACCGACTCGTTCTGTGAACTTTGGCGTCTCTGCCATGTCAACATTTTGACTCGGCCCTTACAGGTGGGACCAGGCGGCAGAGGCGGCCAATTTTATTCAGACCGTTGCGCGCGTGGCTTGTGGGACCCAGCAGAGAGCCGTTGAGCATAGAGCCGTTGCGGGTGTGCTATATTAGCGGGCGACAGCGGTGGTCACCACGGCGACAGAGAGCACGGCGCTGACCACGGTGAGAGAGCGAGAGCACGACGGCGGTGGGAAGCTAGCTGTGGAGGGCGCGGCGGTGGGAAGCTAGCTGTGGAGGGCGCAGCGGCGTTGAGATCCCGTTCAGCTCCGAGCTCCATGTCTTCCGCAAGCTCCCGCGCCACCTCGCAGATGCAGAGCCGGGCGCGTGTGGAGATGTCTGTCTTCGTCTGTCCACGGTGCCGGGCGAGCGTTGATCGGAGGTTTTCTCACACATCGAGGAACCACAATCCTCCGTTCTACGTGTGCAGCAAGAATGGGGTAAGAATCGGGGAATTGCACCATTTTCGTGGTCGGGATCTTTGAGCAATCGGTTAATCTGTTCCGTGTTCATCCAGGTGACATGCTTCTTTCTTTGGGTCGATGCTCTGGCCAAGACTCTGATAAATGAACTGCAAGAAGAGCATGACGAATGGTTGCCATGCTGCCCCAAACCGCAGTGGCCGCAGCACGAGCTCCGGAAGAAGAGATGGAGGGTGAAGCACGCACTCACAGAGAGCTAGCTGTTGAGCTTAGGATGTTGAAGAAGAAGGTTAGGAAGCCTGAAGATCAAGCACTACCAATACCCATTTGCAAATACTTTTGGGCATTTGTAGGTATGGTAATCGCACTGGTTGTAATGTTGAAAATGTATGGAAAGGCATGAATTATGGAGGAATTTGTAATCTTGAAATTGTATGAGAAATTCACCTAGTTTAAATGTTGGTCAAAGTTGTTTAAATGTTGAAAAAAAAGAGAAGAAGTGACCAACATTTAAATATGTTGAAAAAAAGGAGAAGAAATGAGGAATTCAGAAACTTTTGATCAATGAAATACAGCTAATGAATTATTCCAGAGCCAAACAATTAAGGTTAGAAATTTTTTGGAGCTGTTAAATATTTAATAGCAATTTAAGTAATCCAATTAAAATACACCGTGATTTAAATAAAAGACCAAAATGTCATGGAAAATGTGCCTCAGCTCTAGTAGATGTTTACACCTAGTGCCAAAATAAATGAACATTTTTAAGGGCATTACATTGAGTAGAAACTAATTTGTCTAAAAAATGAAGGGTGGAAAATGCACAAAAAATTGGTGCGGCTGGGGACTCGAACCCAAGACCGCGTGGGTTAGTGGTGTTTAGGGATGCGCTGGTGACCACTAGGACAGATGGCAAGAGTTTGACATGGGTAGGGGAGCAATGTATACATAGTGAGACTGTGAAATTTGTCAAAAAAATGAAGGGTGGAAAATGCACAAAAAATTGGTGCGGTTGGGGACTCGAACCCAAGACCGCGTGGGTTTGTGGTGTTTAGGGCTGCGCTGGTAACCGCTAGGACAGATGGCAAGAGTTTGACATGGGTAGGGAAGGAATGTATACATAGTGAGACTGTGAAATTTGTCAAAAAAAATGTGAGACCGTGAATGTTTGCACACGCGTGAGAGTGGTTTTCCTTTGTTTTGCACTGAAATTTTGGAGGGTTGGAAGGTTGAAAACGTATATTTGCACTGCCACGTGGTTTTGGTTAGAGTGGCACTTGGTTTAGTGTCAGAGTGGCACTTGGTTTAGGATTTAAATAGAATAAATTTGCATGTTAGTTCATGACTTATTTTTTTGAATAACACGGAGGGCTTCTCACCCCCTCTTTTGAATGACAACCACAAGTTCTCGAGCTTCATGACTTGGTTTAGGGAAGAAATTATATGCTTGGGCATGGACATTTTTTAACACACATAATAAACCTTAATAAATAACTTAGATAAGATGCAACACAAGTACCATTACAATAATAAGTTCATGGACAGTTCACGGACACATGATGAAACATGACACGACACGACACGACATAGAAAAGCAACAAATAAAAAATGGAACAGTCTTCATCTTGATCTCATCCTTCCACTTTGGCTGCGCGCGCCCCTTCAACACCATCTTCATCTTCACACCTCCTCCTCGTCGTCGTAGGGAAGGGAGTGCATCCCGGCTGGAGTGGGGAAGATATTCTCGTAGTTGGTGTAGATGTTGTAGATGGTGAAGAAGATGGCCTCGCAGCCGCACCAAAAGACTTGGCCGAGGAGCTCGCGCGCGTAAAACGGGTTGGTGAAGGTGACCGTGAGCAGTAGGAGGATGCCGCCGCGGTCACGAACCTCGTTGAGGGTGAACATCCTCGGCGAGCCCCGTGGGAGGTGGGCATAGCCGGCTCTGAGGAAGGCGCGGGTGAGTTCGACGGAACCCCTCCACCTTGAAAAAGCCCACAAGCGGAGCTCCCTCTCCACGAGCACGCCCGATGGGTAGCGTCGCTCCGGCACGACATGCGGATGGCTGAAGGTCGGCCCGTTGAACTGCATGGTCTCGCTTGGGGAGGGCTCGGTCGATTGGGTGTTTGAAGTTGGAGAGAATGGATCCGTGGGTGGGAGAGGAAGATAGGCACCCCATTTATAGGCCTGTGGGTGGGAGATGAAGAGAGAAAGGGTGAGAATGGTGCGTGTGTGAATCCGAACGCGTGTGTGTATCCGTTACGCTTTGCACTCTTAAATTTTTGCACAAAAACGATGCATGCATGGGGCGCGTGCGTGCATTTGAATCACTGCATAGCTCTTTGACCGGACGGTGCATCTGACTTGTTGAACCACCTAGCTGGCCTCACTAGCCTAGCGCGCCTAGCACGCCTCGCTCGCCTCGCTCGCATGCATGCACATCGCAGCCTCCCACGCATGCAAACCCACGTCGCAGCCTATGCACGTCACCGCCTCCCATGCATGCATGAAAGGCCTGGAAAGGCTGAGACGGGCTATTTACTGCGGTCTCAGCGGTCTCAGGCCCAGACAACGAGACGGCCCAACGATCCATCAAGCGCGCCCGATATTTGCTTAAAAAAAGAATCTCCCAGCCAATCAGATTGCATCTCGCGGATCGCCCCCCTCCTCCCCATAGATTCCTTCTAGAAGGGTTAGATCGACGGCCCTTGTTTAGCGCTAGGGTTAGATGAACGGTCCTGGTTTAGCGCTAGGGTTAGCGGGGTTTGGGAGGGGTTTGGAGTAGTCAAAGCTATGTTTGACCAGATTTCAAATGAGCATAATAAATTAAATAAAAATCAAAAAATAAAAAACCTGCGCACATAGTCTTCTTATGTCATATACTAACGATTTAAGTTGATAAACAAGGTTTACATACATTTAAACGATAAGTTCATATGTATTGTATGATATCTCGAGTATCTCAAACTCTTTTGTATGAAGTGAAGAGAAGTGTTTTGGGGAAATAAATATGAAAATTTCAAAAAACTCGCCAGAGCTTCATTTTAGAGTGACTAAGAAGGATCCAGGCTTAGTTTTTCATTTTGATGTTTTACACTTATTTAAATCTTGGTCAAAGTTAAGTTTGACCAGAATTCAAATGAGCAAAACAAATTAAAAAAAAATCAAAAAATGGAAAAACCAGCGCACATAGTTTGTATATATAGAATATATAGAATATATGTTTAGGAAAGTTATTTGGCTGATTTAGACAAGGTTGAAAAAAAACCTTGCTTAGAGATGAGGCCGTTTACCCTACCTTTGGACCCTTATTTTACCACATGTTTCATGAAAATTTCAAAAACCTCACCACAACTTCATTTTGGATTGACTAAGAAGGATCTAGGCTTAGTTCTTCATTTTGATGTTTTAGACTTGTTTAAATCTTGGTCAAAGTTAGGTTTGACCAGAATTGAAATGAGCAAAACGAAATTCAAAAAAATCAAAAAAAAGGAAAAACCATGTGCTCATTCAAACATCATCCAACAGATTTAAACATCATGTCAAACATAGTTCTAACATCATCCAACAGAAATACAACATTATTCATAATGTTTCATAATTATTCACATATAGCGTTCGGGCTTCTGTCTATTCCTTGAGCTTCTTGCCATCACCTTGCTCCTCGTGCACCTTGTGCTCATTGCTTCTTCTCTTCTCCTCTTGGTTGTCGGTACCTTGTGCGTCTTCTTCAAACCTATCATAGAGCTATGCAAAACATAAAGGGTAATGAGATCATGTCAAGTGACCCATAAATGTACAATAGTATTTGACCCTTGCAAGATTTACATACCTAGCAGAACTCACAACAACAGAAGATTGGTCACCATTTAGAGCCTCACTTGGATCATCATGATCATCATTTGGAGCCTCACATGGATCACCAAGATCATCATTTGGAGCCTCACTTGGATCACCATGATCACTATTTGGAGCCTCACTTGGATCACCATGATCACTATTTGGAGCCTCACTTGGATCATCGTCAAAATCATGCGGCTGTTGACCATCATCATTTTGAACCTCGTCAAAATCCTCATCTGATGCAACCGGCTGCTGTCCATCATTTTCATCGAAGACTTCATCGAAACTCTCTCCGAACACTGGATCTACTGTGTTATCACAATACTTACCGAAATGACCAGACCCACTACATCTTGTGCACTTACGCTTCCTCGCTCCAAGTCCAGCTCCTTCGCTGCGAGGTCTGATTCGACTCTTCCTTGGTCTACCTGCTGCTCTCTTCAGAACTGGAGCGCAAAGCTTGAATCCAGGGTCCACCATGTCCCATTGTTGTTTTCCCTCCATAGCAGGCAAGGCATAAGCATATGTGGCTTTGAACCTTGCAACAGAGTAGTAATCATGCACATACTGCTGAATGTTCCCTGCTGGACCCGGGAGAGAAGTGATGAAAAACAAGGCATGAATGCATGGCAACCCAGTTATCTGTCATTGCCTACAACTGCAAGTTCTAGCTTCTAAATCCACTGGATATCTCCATCCCCTCTTCTCTTTATCCAAATATGATATCTCTGTTGCGGTACCCGAGCAAAGAGTCATGTTCATTTCCAAGCCTGTTGTTTTATGCATCAGTTCATTCATCACGGCAGGGATGATAATATGGCCCATGAATTTTTCCTCGGCTATTCCTGCATGATAATGAAATTTCTTCATGTATTCTATCCTTATCATGTCCAGCACATAATGACCATTTAGTTTTCGGATAGTTGAGTTGAAAGACTCTGCTAGATTATTGTGCACATAGTCAACTTTGCTCAGTTCACTGAATTGGCTTCTAGCACATAACTTGGAGTGGTGTGTTTCCAAGTATTCTTTCATTTTGGGATTCATGTATAACTGCCTCAAGTGGTAGTTGTGCTTCTTCACACTGCAAGTCAAAGATGTTGGACATAAATTGTCGGTATACACCTTTCCTTTGAATTTCTTCATGAAGTTTGCAGCAAGGTGACGCATGCATTCCCTATGCTCTACTCCAGGGATCACATTGTCCACGGCCACTTCTAAACCTTTGCAGGCATCTGTATGAATGACCAACCCATTGGGATGTGCAATAGCCCGGCGCATATTATGCAAAAACCAAGTCCAGCTCTCCTCAGACTCTGTCTCCAGCACACCGTAGGCAACTAGAAATACAAAACTGTGTGCATCAACTGCACAAGCAGCTACTAACTGTCCTTTAAACCTCCCTGTGAGAAAAGTGGCATCAATAGCCAAATAAGGCCTGCAACTTGCCAAAAAAACCCGGCGACAAGCCTCAAAGCAGACAAAAACCCTCCTAAAGCATTCCTTGGTCTTTGTCACTCCCCTGAATGTGTACTCCACGGTGTGGTGATCAATATCTACAATACTACCTGGGCTTGTCCTCTCCACTTCACCTTTGAATGAATACAACAATTGAAAACTTTCCTGCCAGTTACCATAAATAGAATCCATAGCATGTTGTTTATCATTGAAAAACCTCATGTATGGTAAATCTATCTTGAATTTATCTTTGATGTTCTTCTGCAATTCCTTTGGACCCACTTGCTGGTTTTCTTTCACCCACTTCTTTACTTCTTCTGCCACCCATCTTGACTTGGCTCTACTGATTGTATCCTCCCTAAGGGTTGATTCCTGGCATGTGTGCTTAAAAGGGTTCACTTTGACCTGAACATTAGTGCTATTTCGCATTTTAGATGCGAGCAGCCTCCATGGACAACCCTCAGTCGGACAGTGCACTCTGTAACGTACTTGATCGCTCTTGTCAACTTTGAAAGTACGTTCTACCTTGATGCAGTATGTCACAAGTGCATTTCTACACTCATTCATGGATGCAAAAGCTGTACCTTCTTCCAAATTAGGGTTCAAAGGGTCCCATTCAACAGCTGCAAGGTCTTCGCCCTCACCCACCGCGTCATCATCCACACGGACTGCATTGTGAGCCTCATCTTGGTTATCAGCCCGAGGTGCCCATCGTAAATTCCGAATAACATCAGAATATAGCTTCTCTTCATCAACCCCAGAATTGTAGTCATCATGCTCCACTTCAAGGGGGACCCTACTGCTGTTGCCCACACTTGTCGAGCCACCACGTCGTCGTGCACCAACTGAACTGTTCTGGCTAGAGATGCCATTACAAGGACTTGGTTCTCCTCGAGATGTTGCACCCGTCATCCTAGGTCCAAATGCCTGCTCAAGCACATCAACTTGCAGCCTCACATGAAAATTATCTTTCTCTTTATGCCTAACAAACATGGTAGCTAGCTGTCACCCATTTCTTTTCCCCATCATAGTATTTGTATACCACTTCATCAAGCAAACCCCAAGGATATTGGCTACAAATTACCTCTGCAAATTGTCTGAAACTCCAATTACTAGCCATTGGCAACCGATAATCAAAACCTCTTTGGTATTTCTTCTGATCCTTTGCATCGAACGTGTACCGGTCCCTTCTAATGTGCATCAAGAAAGCAAACCGCAACTCCATCCTAACCGGCGAAAAACAGAGACGCAATCAGCACACTAATTGGGCAAACCTACTCGAATCGAGTGTTGAAATGCACAACTAAGCTCAATCTAAACAGGAGGCGAGACTTACCCCTCGGGAACCCAGTCGTGGACGCGGCGGATCTCCGGCCCGATGCCTGCCTCGCCAAATACTCTGGGGTCGCCGCTGCTCTCCATTTCGCCCTAGGGTTCTTCCTCCTAGTTCAAATAGCTCCAGCAGCCCCCACCTTTGAGCGCTCCGGCCGGGCGCACGGAAGGAGGCCGCGCCGCGGGTCGAGAAGGTGGCGGGCGCCCCACCCGTGGCGTCGCAGGAAGGTGGCGGGCGTCGCAGGCAGCCGTGGAGCGTAGGCGCAGAAAGGTAGCGGTGGAGTAGGCATGCAGCTGGTGGCGGGGCAGGTCCTGGCCGCGGCGCAAGTGCCGGCGGCGGCGCAGGTCAGCCGGCTGGCGGGGAAGCGGATGGGCAGAGTGAGCTACGAATGATTTGGGGATTTAGTTGCACGGGCCTACATGTGAGCTCCGAACCCACGTCCATGCGGTCCCACATGTAAGCTCCGGACCCACAACTTAACGCTGGCGGACGGAATGGACTCAAATATGGCCGTTTGGCCTCGTCATAGTAGCTGTGCATGGACTAGGGGCAAAACTGAGCACAATTTGCATCTGAGGGAAAAACTGAGCATAGAGACACCACTGAGGGCAAAAGGATAATTAACCCAAAATATAAAACTCTGGACTAAAAAGGACACACTTTGGAGCAGTTATTTTTGTCTTTTTGCACACACCTCTACCGGTGTCTTCTCGGGGTGAAATTTTACAGAAAGTTAGAAAACATGTAGATGCTCATCTAAAAAATAGATTTTGATGATTTTTTTTATTATTTTTCCAAAATTTACTATTTATGCGAATGCATTAATGCTCGAGATTAGATCAACACTTTCGGAGGAATGCCCAAAAGCAAATCACATAGTGGAGCTTGTCTCATATCCTCGAATGGACCGATACTTCAGGCAACTAGCGAATCGGTACCGGATACCGTATTCAATACCGATACTCTTGCGATACGTATCCAAGGAGTATCCATAAATAAACGATTTAAAACAATTCAGATACTTGAAGGATACTTTTTCAGTTCATTTTGGATACGGCCCAGCTCATCCAAGAGACCACTCAGCCCAGCTAAGAGGTAGACAGCAACCCTAGTACCCCAATACCCCCTTCCTTTTCCTTCCAATTTTCTTTCCTCCCTCCCGAGCCCACACGAGGCGGCGGCTGGTGGCTGCGTACCTAGCAGCTACTCACCCAGGGCTAGCGGCAGCGGCGGCTAGCCGGCGACGAGCTGCTACTCCTCACCAACACCTCCTGTCACACAGCAAGCAGGTAGATACACTTCTCTTCTCCTTTCTCCTGCCCAGCGAAGCTCATCCCCTCTTCTTTCTCCTCTGATCTGTGAAGATCTCATTTCTCTCATCTCCTCCAAATGGCTCCTCCTGCTGAACCTCCTATTGTACCTACAAATCTAAGGGCACCATTGTGGAGCCATGTTCAAATCATAGAGAAATCATCTAAAGGGGGCAACACTAAATAGAAATGTGACTACTGTGGTCATGAAGCTTTGAGTAGCTACTCTAGAGTTTCTGCTCATTTGCTAAAGAAGACAGGGAACCATAGAATCCATGCATGTAAAAAGGTCACGGTTGACATTCTAAATCACTTTTTTTGAAAAATAAATAAACAGTAAAATGTATCTGTATTGACACTTTTTCAAAATGATGAATTTACGTATCTGTATTGATCCGATACTGATACCCATTTCCGTATCGGTGCATTCTAGCTCATATCCCTATCCAGGAAAAAGCTTGTGCTAATGCACAAACAAAAGAAACACTTTATTCGTCATGCCACTATCCCTTGCATCACAAGGAAAAACTACACATGGATCCCATCTCAGATTTCATGGCTTCAAGCCATTTTGCGGAATCTGGGCTCACCATCGCTTCTTCATAGTTCGTAGGTTCATCATGATCTAGTAGCATGACTTCCAGAATAGGATTACCGTACCACTCTGGTGCAGATCTTATTCTGTTTGACTTACGAGGTTCTGTAGTAACTTGATCTGAAGTTCTATGATCATCATCATCAACTTCCTCAATAGTTGGTTTTGACGTCACAGAAACTGGTTCCTGTGATGTATTAATTTCCAACAAAGGAGTAGGTACAGTTACCTCATCAAGTTCTACTTTCCTCCCACTCACTTCTTTCGAGAGAAACTCCTTCTCTAGAAAGGATCCATTCTTAGCAACGAATGTCTTGCCTTCGGATCTGTGATAGAAGGTGTACCCAACTGTCTCCTTTGGGTATCCTATGAAGACACATTTCTCCGATTTGGGTTCGAGCTTATCAGGTTGAAGTTTTTTCACATAAGCATCGCAGCCCCAAACTTTAAGAAACGACAACTTTGGTTTCTTGCCAAACCATAGTTCATAAGGTGTCGTCTCAACAGATTTTGATGGTGCCCTATTTAATGTGAATGTGGCCGTCTCTAAAGCATAACCCCAAAACGATAGCGGTAAATCAGTAAGAGACATCATAGATCGCACCACATCAAGTAAAGTACGATTACGACGTTCGGACACACCATTACGCTATGGTGTTCCGGGTGGCGTGAGTTGCGAAACTATTCCGCATTGTTTCAAGTGTAGACCAAACTCGTAACTCAAATATTCTCCTCCACGATCAGATCGTAGAAACTTTATTTTCTTGTTACGATGATTTTCAACTTCACTCTGAAATTCTTTGAACTTTTCAAATGTTTCAGACTTATGCTTCATTAAGTAGATATACCCATATCTGCTTAAATCATCTGTGAAGGTGAGAAAATAACGATATCCGCCACGAGCTTCAACATTCATCGGACCACATACATCTGTATGTATGATTTCCAACAAATCTGTTGCTCTCTCCATAGACCGGAGAACGGCGTTTTGGTCATCTTGCCCATGAGGCACGGTTCGCAAGTACCAAGTGATTCATAATCAAGTGGTTCCAAAAATCCATCAGTATGAAGTTTCTTCATGCGCTTTACACCGATATGACCTAAACGGCAGTGCCACAAATAAGTTGCACTATCATTATCAACTCTGCATCTTTTGGCTTCAATACTATGAATATGTGTATCACTACTGTCGAGATTCATCAAAAATAGACCACTCTTCAAGGGTGCATGACCATAAAAGATATTACTCATATAAATAGAACAACCATTATTCTCTGATTTAAATGAATAACCGTCTCGCATCAAACAAGATCCAGAAATAATGTTCATGCTCAACGCTGGCACCAAATAACAATTATTTAGGTCTAATACTAATCCCGAAGGTAGATGTAGAGGTAGCGTGCCGACCGCGATCACATCAACTTTGGAACCATTTCCCACGCGCATCGTCACCTCGTCCTTTGCTAGTGTTCGCTTAATCCGTAGTCCCTGTTTCGAGTTGCAAATATTAGCAACAGAACCAGTATCAAATACCCAGGTGCTACTGTGAGCTCTAGTAAGGTACACATCAATAACATGTATATCACATATACCTTTGTTCACCTTGCCATCCTTCTTATCCGCCAAATACTTGGGGCAGTTCCGCTTCTAGTGTCCAGTCTGCTTGCAGTAGAAGCACTCAGTTTCAGGCTTAGGTCCAGATTTGGGTTTCTTCTCTTGAGCAGCAACTTGCTTGCTGTTCTTCTTGAAGTTCCCCTTCTTCTTCCCTTTACCCTTTTTCTTGAAACTGGTGGTCTTGTTGACCATCAACACTTGATGCTCCTTCTTGATTTCTACTTCCGCAGCCTTTAGCATTGCGAAGAGCTCGGGAATCGTTTTATCCATCCCTTGCATATTATAGTTCATCACGAAGCTCTTATAGCTTGGTGGAAGTGATTGGAGAATTCTGTCAATGATGCTATCATCCGGAAGAGTAACTCCCAGTTGAATCAAGTGATTACAATACCCAGACATCTTGAGTATATGCTCACTGACAGAACTATTCTCCTCCATCTTGCAGCTATAGGACTTATTGGAGACTTCATATCTCTCAATTCGGGCATTCTTCTGGAATATTAACTTCAACTCCTGGAACATCTCATATGCTCCATGGCGTTCAAAACGTCGTTGAAATCCCGGTTCTAAGTCGTAAAGCATGGCACATTGAACTATCGAGTAGTCATCAGCTTTGCTCTGCCAGACGTTCTTAACGTCGTCAGTTGCATCAGCAGCAGGCCTGGCACCCAGCGGTGCTTCCAGGACATAATTTTTCTGTGCAGCAATGAGGATAATCCTCAAGTTACGGACCCAGTCCGCATAGTTGCTACCATCATCTTTCAACTTTGCTTTCTCAAGGAACGCATTAAAATTCAACGGAACAACAACACGGGCCATCTATCTACAAACAACATAGACAAGCAAGATACTATCAGGTACTAAGTTCATGATAAATTTAAGTTCAATTAATCATATTACTTAAGAACTCCCACTTAGACAGACATCTCTCTAGTCATCTAAGTGATCACGTGATCCAAATCAACTAAACCATAACCGATCATCACGTGAGATGGAGTAGTTTTCAATGGTAAACATCTTATGTTGATCATATCTACTATATGATTCACGCTCGACCTTTCGGTCTCCGTGTTCCGAGGCCATATCTGCATATGCTAGGCTCGTCAAGTTTAACCTGAGTATTCTGCGTGTGCAAAACTGGCTTGCACCCGTTGTTGATGGACGTAGAGCTTATCACACCCGATCATCACGTGGTGTCTGGGCACGACGAACTTTGGCAATGGTGCATACTCAGGGAGAACACTTCTTGATAATTTTTAATGAGAGATCATCTTAAAATGCTACCGTCAATCAAAGCAAGATAAGATGCATAAAGGATAAACATCACATGCAATCAATATAAGTGATATGATATGGCCATCATCATCTTGTGCTTGTGATCTCCATCTCCGAAGCACCATCATGGTCACCATCGTCACCGGCGCGACACCTTGATCTCCATCGTAGCATCGTTTGTCATTTACGCCATCTATTGCTTCTACGGCTATCACTACCGCTTAGTGATAAAGTAAAGCAATTACAGGGCGTTTGCATTTCATACAATAAAGCGACAACCATATGGCTCCTGCCAGTTGCCGATAACTTCGGTTACAAAACATGATCATCTCATACAATAAAATATAGCATCATGTCTTGGCCATATCACATCACAACATGCCTTGCAAAAACAAGTTAGACGTCCTCTACTTTGTTGGTGCAAGTTTTACGTGGCTGCTACGGGCTTAAGAAAGAACCAATCTCACCTACGCATCAAAACCACAACGATAGTTTGTCAAGTTGATGCTGTTTTAACCTTCGCATGGACCGGGCGTAGCCACACTCGGTTCAACTAAAGTTGGAGAAACTGACACCCGCTAGTCACCTGTGTGCAAAGCACGGCGGTAAAACCAGTCTCGTGTAAACGTACGCGTAATGTCGGTCCGGGCCGCTTCATCCAACAATACCGCCGAACCAAAGTATGACATGCTGGTAAGCAGTATGACTTATATTGCCCACAACTTATTTGTGTTCTACTCGTGCATATAACATCAAAGCATAAAACCTAGGATCGGATGCCACTGTTGGGGAACGTAGTAATTTCAAAAAAAAATCCTACGTACACGCAAGATCATGGTGATGATATAGCAACGAGAGGGGAGAGTGTCGTCTATGTACCCTCGTAGGCCGAAGCGGAAGCGTTGACACAACGTATAGGAAGTAGTCGTACGTCTTCCTGGTCCAACCGATCCAAGCACCGTTACTCCGACACCTCCGAGTTCTTGACACACGTACAGCTCGATGACGCACCCCGGGCTTCGATCCAGCAAAGCCTTGGGGAGGAGTTCCGTCAGCACGATGGCGTGGTGACGATCTTGATGTTCAACTGTCGTAGGGCTTCGCCTAAGCACCGCTACAATATGACCGAGGTGTAATATCGTGGAGGGGGGCACCGCACACGGCTAAGGAACGATCATGAATATCAATTTTGTGTGTCTATGGGGTGCCCCCCTCCCCCGTATATAAAGGGGGAGAGGAGGAGGGGGCCGACCTAAGGGGAGGCGCGCCCTAGGAGGGGGAAACCTACTCCAAGTAGGTTTGACCCCTCCCTTTCCTATTCCAAGAAGGAGGGGGAAGGAAGGAGCGGGAGAGGGGGAAGGCAAGGGGGGCGCCGCCCCCCCTTCTTTGTCCTATTCGGACTCAAGGGGAGGGGGCACGCCTCTTGCCCTGGCCGGCCCCTCTCTCTCTCCACTAGGGCCCATCAAGGCCCATCACTTCCCGGGGGGGTTCCGGTAACCCTCCGGTACTCCGGGTTTTCTCCGAAAACACCCAGAACACTTCCGGTGTCCGAATATAGTCATCCAATATATCAATCTTTGTGTCTCGACCATTTCGAGACTCCTCGTCATGTCCGTGATCACATCCAGGACTCTGAACAACCTTCGGTACATCAAAATACATAAACTCATAATATAACTGTCATCGAAACCTTAAACGTGCGGACCCTACGGTTCGAGAACAATGTAGACATGACCGAGACACGTCTCCGGTCAATAACCAATAGCGGGACCTGGATGCCCATATTGGTTCCTACATATTCTACGAAGATCTTTATCGGTCAGACCGCATAACAACATACGTTGTTCCCTTTGTCATCGGTATGTTACTTGCTCGAGATTCGATCGTCGCTATCCAATACCTAGTTCAATCTCGTTACCGGCAAGTCTCTTTAATCGTTCAGTAATACATCATCTCGCAACTAACTCATTTAGTTGCAATGCTTGCAAGGCTTTAAGTGATGTGCATTACCGAGAGGGCCCAGAGATACCTCTCCGACATTCGGAGTGACAAATCATAATCTCGAAATACGCCAACCCAACAAGTACCTTCGGTGACACCTGTAGAGAATCTTTATAATCACCCAGTTACGTTGTGACGTTTGGTAGCACACAAAGTGTTCCTCCGGTAAACGGGAGTTGCATAATAAAATAGTCATAGGAACATGTGTAAGTCATGAAGAAAGCAATAGCAACATACTAAACGATCGGGTGCTAAGCTAACGGAATGGGTCATGTCAATCAGATCATTCAACTAATGAAGTGACCTCGTTAATCAAATAACAACTCCTTGTTCATGGTTAGGAAACATAACCATCTTTGATTAACAAGCTAGTCAAGTAGAGGCATACTAGTGACACTCTGTTTGTCTATATATTCACACATGTATTATGTTTCCGGTTAATACAATTGTAGCATGAATAATAAACATTTATCATGATATAAGGAAATAAATAATAATTTTATTATTGCCTCTAGGGCATATTTCCTTCAAACACCTTATACGGCTGATGAGCAAATGGTATGTATCCCTTGTTCCGACATATCTGACGAATCACCCACATAGAGCCTTTGGTGGCCCCATCCACAAATAGGAAGTGCTCCTGAGCGGTTTTGGGAAGATTCCACCGGTTTAGGAAGCTTCCGGGTGTTTTTTTCCTGTTTGCATAAGTCACTTTTTACGTGTTTTGATTTGTTTTTTATATTCTAGTTTCCCTTTTGTATTCATTTTTTCCTTTCTTATTTCTCCTTTTTCTCAATTCATGAATATTTTTTAGATGTCGAGCACTTTAAATTCAAGAAGATTTTTTAATTAGTAAACATTTTTCGAAACTATGAATATTTTATAAATTGATTTACATTTTTTAGAATTTGGAAACATTTTTTCTAATATGTAAACATATTTAAAATTTATTAACTTTGTAAAACTTCAAGAACATTGTTTCAATCTTTGATATTTTTGTCTAATTCGTCAACTTGTTTTCAAATTGCAAACATGTTTATGAAATTGTAAGAAAATGTAAACAAGTATTTTTTTTAAATAAGTCACTAGCATAGGAAATATTTCTGAACGTGAATTTTTTTAAGACATTGTTCTAATATGTGAGTTTTAAAAAATTCATGAATTGTCTTTTGAAATCATGAAAAAAAATTCCAAATTCACAAACTTTCATAAAATTCAAAAATATTTTTCATATTCATGATTTTTCGAAAAATTGCAAATAATAAACATATTTTTTACCAAAACATTCGTATTTATAAAATAGTAAACATTTTTAAACGAAAACCAACCAAACAAAAAAGGTTGTCGACATAAAAAGAAATTGTGTGTGCTTTAGCTCACACTTTGAGAGGTACATGCTCGTAACCAAATTGTACCTTTTTTACTGGGCAGACTACACTATGTCAGTGAATGTGGGTGTATGGCGGTTTCATGGGTCGACAGCCGCCATGCGAGCGAGGCCAAGTTGGTCGAAGCTATGTCTTGCTTCTAGGGAGTTGTATTGGGGGGGGGGGACCCTATCTCGCGTTCAGCAAGAGGGCAGGAACCCTCATTGAAGTGGACATCAAGATGAGCCGGCCCTTTCGATTTTCATTTTTCTATTTTTTACTTATGTTTACACTTGGAAAATGTATAAAAAAATATTTTGGAAAATGTTGACCAAGCATTTGAAAAACACTCTATAAAGAACATTTGAAAAATGTTGACCAAGCATTTGAAGAATGTTTAATGTGTATGGAGAATATATTTACCATGTATATGAGAAATGTATAACAGTTGTGTATAAAAAAATTGATCATGCATTTCAAAAATGTTAATCAAGCATTTGAATTTGTTTTTAAAAAGTATTTTAAAAATCTTGATCAAGCATTTCAAAAATGTAAAATGTGCATAGAAAAAATGTTGGCCATGTATTAAAAAATGATGAACTTTTTTATGATGTATACAAAAATGTTAATCAAACAGTTGAAAAAAAGCTAGATCAAGTAACTGAAAAATCTTGATCAAGCATTTGAACTGAGTTAATTGTGTATAGAAATAATGTTGACCATGTATTAAAAATTACAGTTTTTATTGATCATGCATATAAAAAATGTTAACCAAGCATTTGAAAAAATGTTGAACAAGTATTTGAATTTTTGCCGTCAAGCATTTGGAAAATGTTAAATTTGTATACAAGAAATATTGACCATGTGTTCAGAAAATGTTAAGTATTGCATTTAGATAATGCTAATCAAGCATTTGAAA
The DNA here is from genome assembly GCF_002162155.2 of Triticum dicoccoides. Classification (NCBI taxonomy): domain Eukaryota; kingdom Viridiplantae; phylum Streptophyta; class Magnoliopsida; order Poales; family Poaceae; genus Triticum; species Triticum dicoccoides. The sequence continues at coordinate 738,419,833 of NC_041393.1, read as the reverse complement.
AAAAATGTGCATAGAAATAAAGTTGACCATGTCTTAGAAAATGTTAATCTTGTTTTTGAGAAATGTTAATCAAGCATTTAGAAATTGTTAGAAGTATGTGCAGGAAAAAGCTGACCATCTATTCAAAGAATGTTAATATTATATTTGAAAAATGTTACTCAAGCATTTGAAAAATATTAAAAATGTGTATAGAAAACATATTAACCATGCATTAAAAATGTTATATTTGTATTGGAAAAATGTTAAATGTATAATTGAAAAATGTTGTTGAGACATACAAAAAATGAAGAGTGAACTCCTAGAGAAACAAACAAAACCAAAAAAGAAACAAAATGAACCAAAGAAAGAAGAAAGTGAAATATATAACCGAAGAAACAAATGCAAAAAGAATGAAAATGAATACAAAACAAAAAACCGAGAAGAAAAAAGAAAAGAAACAAAATAAAAAAAGTTTTGAGAAAACCCGAAGGATAAAACATGAAAATGGGTAAGAAAAGAAAAACCGGGAAAAACCTTGAATGAAACAAAAGAAAAATAAAAAATTTGAGGAAGAAATATGAAACCCCGGAAAAAATGAATAAAAATGAAGAAAAATGTTGTACATTAACTCCATGCTGGCGCACTAGCTAGCAGTTCCTCGAAGAATCAGGGAGATCCCAAGATCGATCGCTCACGCGCACCATTTGTAACTATATTTGTTCTCTCCAAAATTATGCACTGACGGGCCTGCCCGGTACTCTAGTCCCTCGCTGCAAGAGATTCATAGGTCTTGCTTAATGCGAGAAATAGCCCTAGCAGATGTATGGGAGCGTCGTCCGTGAGACCTCTGGGATGGCCCAGGTTCCTGCATAGGATTGTTAGTTTTTCTCCTCTGTTTTTGTTTTTCACCTGCACAACTTACATTTGTTTAGATCCTTTGTTTTTTGTGTAAATTTTCCAATTACAAATTTTCAAACAAAGAATTTGAAAATTATTTCATATATTTCAAAAAAGGCATGCAAAATTAAGAAAATGTTCT
>NC_041393.1:738415956-738418446 GCF_002162155.2 Triticum dicoccoides | reverse complement strand
AAATGGAAGGAAAACACACTAAAAAGAAAAATAAGAAGAAAACAATAAAAAGCAAAGCGAACAAATGAATAAGGTAAGATAAAAAAGAAAGGAGGAACCAATAAAAGTGCGGTGTTGGGCCCGCCCATAGGCACGGATACTGCTAGATAGCCCCGGGGCGCCAACTTCTATATCTTGCTCTAGCGAGCAGCACAGCACCTCGTTCTCGTACGTACTTGAAAGAAGTATAGTTTTCACCCCCTAATCAAGCCCTTAGTGGTTTCATGTCACATCTGAAAGCGGTTTTGCTGGTGGTATTGTAATTAGGGGCATCTGACTAGGTGCTAACTTGGTGTGCTATTGTAATTAGGCCGTCGGTATAATTTTCCCCCGGTTCAGTTGAACTTATCTGAAATGCATAATAATTAGTTTAGCTTTTGATTGTCCTTTTGAAGCACATGATGAACTTTTTTAATATAAGTTGCCCTTTTTAAGTACAAAATGGATATTTTTAAATTCACAACCTTTTTAAAATAAACATGAATTAAAAAAACATGTTAACTTTTTTGAATTATACGGTGAATCAAACTTTTAACTACATGGAGAAATTTTCCAAAAACACTCATTGCAGATTTGCTTAATATGTGGTCAAAATTTATTAGCCCCTGGCGGGTTTTTTTAATACAATATGGACATTTTTGAAATACAAGATGAATTATCTTACAAATACTCAAATTTATAAAAATGCTTGATGATCTTTTAAAAATACACAATGAACGTTTCACTAAATGTGATGAACATTTGTTACATGCACAATGAAGCTTTTTTTCAACACAGAATGATAAGTTTTCAATACACACCAACCATCCTTCGTAATATGCAATGAATATTTCCTGAAAATGGTGAATAATTTTGAAATACATGGTGAACATTTTTTGAAAACCGATCAATATATAGAAAGAACATGTATTTAAATAAAGATAAAAAATAATACAAACAATTTAGTTTATTTATTAGGAAAAATAAGCATTGAAAAAAGGTACGGAAAAGGGAAAAGGAAAAGAAAAAAGAAGACACAAACAAAAAACTAGTAAATGCAAGTAAAAAAATAAATGAGAAAGAAACCAGCAAATTCACAGTCCACGCTTCGAGTGATCAATCAGACGGGAAAGAAAAACCGATAGATTAGGGCGCCCAGATCGAAGCGCTTGTTGGTGAGCATATGTTGTAACTTGTCATAGGCGAGATATAGCATCCTCGCTATGTTGCTACATGTGATACGTAGGGCCTGTTCGGATCCTCTCTACGAGCTATCTTCCCGGAATACCAAACGCTCCAGCTTTGAGGAGCCAGCTTCACGGAGACGAGGATCCGACCTGTGCAAATTTCGTGGAGACGAGAAGCAGCGGTCAGCCAGCTTCGCTAAAATGAGTAGTTGGTGTTTGCTGAAATTATATGGGAATGCCACCTCTAAGTTGCGTACCGGTTCATCGAGCCTCCCGATTTCTTTTCTCCCGAGGTCTCGTACGAACCAGCTAGTAGACGTGGGTGCAGGCCTTCCCTCAAAAAAAGTAGGCGTGGGTGCATTAGGGTCATCCACATGCTTCACTCCCAATTGGGCCTGCAGCCCATGTCACCATCTGTGTTCCCTAATAGCCCATGTCCACACCATTCACTCCAGATAGCCCCTGTAAAGCATCGCCAGCCCATGAGAAGCTGGTCACATAGTCCCGAACACACGCAGCTCCTCACGGAAAGCTGGAAGCTAGTACACGGAGCTGGAATCATGGATTTCCTGAACCTGGAGAGCTTCCGAACAGGCCCGCAATACGCACCATAGTAGGCAAAATATAGCATCTGCGTTGTATTGCTAGATGCTATACATATCACCCACCTATCGCACGACATATGTAGCAATCAAATCGCCTACGCGGTGGGTGGGGGAGGGAGTGGGTATACTGGGTTGAGCCCAGTTGACCGGCAGTCTTTTAATAGTTCTTTTTCTAACAATGGTTTCTCAATTTTTTGTCGAGTTTTTTGGGAACTTTTTGTCTGGTGTTTAATTATTATTTTTCTTTTGGTTTTTATTTTTATGTTTGTTACTTTTATTTCAATTTTTATTTTCTCGTTGATTTTCCACTTCCGTTTTGAAAGAGATACTTATTTTTCTATAAACACACAATGCTTTTTTGAATGTAAGTACATGATTTTTAACATCATATGGGCAATTAAATAAAATATGAACATGGTTAAAAAATATACTACATTTTTCGAAATGCGTGGACACTTCTCAAAAATAAATGGACAAGCATGAACATTGACAAACATTACTAGAATATATTATTACATATGTGGCCATTTTTTAGTTACATGAATATAAAAAAATGTGTGAACATATTTTGAGATTAAATGAATATTTTTTATTGTGTGGACACTTTTTTAATTACATGAATTTTTTAGATATGCATGAACTCTTCTTATAGTTACATGAACATTTTTGAAGGACTTATA
>NC_041393.1:738373884-738415946 GCF_002162155.2 Triticum dicoccoides | reverse complement strand
TGGGATGGCCCAGGTTCCTGCATAGGATTGTTAGTTTTTCTCCTCTGTTTTTGTTTTTCACCTGCACAACTTACATTTGTTTAGATCCTTTGTTTTTTGTGTAAATTTTCCAATTACAAATTTTCAAACAAAGAATTTGAAAATTATTTCATATATTTCAAAAAAGGCATGCAAAATTAAGAAAATGTTCTCACGTTTCAAAATTTAAGTTTGTGTCATTTCCAGAAAATGTTTTCGTAGTTCCGAAAAAAAGTTTCATATCATTAAAAAATGTTTCAACGTGTATTTCAGTTTTTTAACATGCATGCGTAGAAATGATCAAATTCATGTGTTTGAGAAACTATTAATCATGTTTTCAAAATGGTTAATCATGTATTTAAAAATCTTTCAGGTGTATATGGAAAATGTGCAATCATAGGCATCAAAATATTTATTTTATAAAAAATAATTATTTGAAATTATTTAACGTGTCTAATAAACTGCATTTTTTATATGAAAATATACAGATGAATACATATATGAAAATATATATAATGTATGAAAACCATAGGCAAAGAAATATTAGGAAAAATATTAGATTTGTATAAAAATGTACAACATGTACAAAAACTGTGAAGACTAAAACATATATTTGAAAAAAAAATGTTAAACTTCTATAAGAAATATATAATGTGTATAGAAAAATATGCATGTGTTTGAAAAAAGGGGAAAAATAAAAGATAAAATAAAATAAATACAAAAACCCAAAGAAAACTGATGAACAAGCACTAAAAATAAAACTCCAAAAAAGGAAACCATTGAAATCATAAATAAAACACATATAGAGAAAAATAAAATAAAAAATCCCCTGAAATGAGAAGAAAACCATGAACTAAACACGCAAAACCAGAAAAGAATAAGAAATTTACAAAAACCAATGGCAACCATAAAGGAAAAACACAAAAAAAGAAAGATAAAACAAAAGAAAAGGGAAGAAAATCAATGAGAAATGGAAGGAAAACACACTAAAAAGAAAAATAAGAAGAAAACAATAAAAAGCAAAGCGAACAAATGAATAAGGTAAGATAAAAAAGAAAGGAGGAACCAATAAAAGTGCGGTGTTGGGCCCGCCCATAGGCACGGATACTGCTAGATAGCCCCGGGGCGCCAACTTCTATATCTTGCTCTAGCGAGCAGCACAGCACCTCGTTCTCGTACGTACTTGAAAGAAGTATAGTTTTCACCCCCTAATCAAGCCCTTAGTGGTTTCATGTCACATCTGAAAGCGGTTTTGCTGGTGGTATTGTAATTAGGGGCATCTGACTAGGTGCTAACTTGGTGTGCTATTGTAATTAGGCCGTCGGTATAATTTTCCCCCGGTTCAGTTGAACTTATCTGAAATGCATAATAATTAGTTTAGCTTTTGATTGTCCTTTTGAAGCACATGATGAACTTTTTTAATATAAGTTGCCCTTTTTAAGTACAAAATGGATATTTTTAAATTCACAACCTTTTTAAAATAAACATGAATTAAAAAAACATGTTAACTTTTTTGAATTATACGGTGAATCAAACTTTTAACTACATGGAGAAATTTTCCAAAAACACTCATTGCAGATTTGCTTAATATGTGGTCAAAATTTATTAGCCCCTGGCGGGTTTTTTTAATACAATATGGACATTTTTGAAATACAAGATGAATTATCTTACAAATACTCAAATTTATAAAAATGCTTGATGATCTTTTAAAAATACACAATGAACGTTTCACTAAATGTGATGAACATTTGTTACATGCACAATGAAGCTTTTTTTCAACACAGAATGATAAGTTTTCAATACACACCAACCATCCTTCGTAATATGCAATGAATATTTCCTGAAAATGGTGAATAATTTTGAAATACATGGTGAACATTTTTTGAAAACCGATCAATATATAGAAAGAACATGTATTTAAATAAAGATAAAAAATAATACAAACAATTTAGTTTATTTATTAGGAAAAATAAGCATTGAAAAAAGGTACGGAAAAGGGAAAAGGAAAAGAAAAAAGAAGACACAAACAAAAAACTAGTAAATGCAAGTAAAAAAATAAATGAGAAAGAAACCAGCAAATTCACAGTCCACGCTTCGAGTGATCAATCAGACGGGAAAGAAAAACCGATAGATTAGGGCGCCCAGATCGAAGCGCTTGTTGGTGAGCATATGTTGTAACTTGTCATAGGCGAGATATAGCATCCTCGCTATGTTGCTACATGTGATACGTAGGGCCTGTTCGGATCCTCTCTACGAGCTATCTTCCCGGAATACCAAACGCTCCAGCTTTGAGGAGCCAGCTTCACGGAGACGAGGATCCGACCTGTGCAAATTTCGTGGAGACGAGAAGCAGCGGTCAGCCAGCTTCGCTAAAATGAGTAGTTGGTGTTTGCTGAAATTATATGGGAATGCCACCTCTAAGTTGCGTACCGGTTCATCGAGCCTCCCGATTTCTTTTCTCCCGAGGTCTCGTACGAACCAGCTAGTAGACGTGGGTGCAGGCCTTCCCTCAAAAAAAAAGTAGGCGTGGGTGCATTAGGGTCATCCACATGCTTCACTCCCAATTGGGCCTGCAGCCCATGTCACCATCTGTGTTCCCTAATAGCCCATGTCCACACCATTCACTCCAGATAGCCCCTGTAAAGCATCGCCAGCCCATGAGAAGCTGGTCACATAGTCCCGAACACACGCAGCTCCTCACGGAAAGCTGGAAGCTAGTACACGGAGCTGGAATCATGGATTTCCTGAACCTGGAGAGCTTCCGAACAGGCCCGCAATACGCACCGTAGTAGGCAAAATATAGCATCTGCGTTGTATTGCTAGATGCTATACATATCACCCACCTATCGCACGACATATGTAGCAATCAAATCGCCTACGCGGTGGGTGGGGGAGGGAGTGGGTATACTGGGTTGAGCCCAGTTGACCGGCAGTCTTTTAATAGTTCTTTTTCTAACAATGGTTTCTCAATTTTTTGTCGAGTTTTTTGGGAACTTTTTGTCTGGTGTTTAATTATTATTTTTCTTTTGGTTTTTATTTTTATGTTTGTTACTTTTATTTCAATTTTTATTTTCTCGTTGATTTTCCACTTCCGTTTTGAAAGAGATACTTATTTTTCTATAAACACACAATGCTTTTTTGAATGTAAGTACATGATTTTTAACATCATATGGGCAATTAAATAAAATATGAACATGGTTAAAAAATATACTACATTTTTCGAAATGCGTGGACACTTCTCAAAAATAAATGGACAAGCATGAACATTGACAAACATTACTAGAATATATTATTACATATGTGGCCATTTTTTAGTTACATGAATATAAAAAAATGTGTGAACATATTTTGAGATTAAATGAATATTTTTTATTGTGTGGACACTTTTTTAATTACATGAATTTTTTAGATATGCATGAACTCTTCTTATAGTTACATGAACATTTTTGAAGGACTTATAATTTTTTTAGTTACATGATTTTTTAATAAAATATGAACAATTTTAGAATTAAAAACTACATAATTTAATAAAACAAATCATGAAATGTTATACATGCATTTTTGAGCCAAACAAAAAGAATTAATCACCTTATTATTAATTTGATTATTACATTTTTATTGAATTAGGAAAAACATATAATATATAGTGGGTAACACAGATTGCAACCAATTTTTGGCAGACAGTGAGCTACCAACAACATGGTCACCCCGGCTGAGTTGTGCATTGCCAGTGCTCCCAATAAGCACCACATAAAAGCGCCCCAAGGCTATAGCTCTTTCCACCTTTGACCTTGGCCTGCTCATGTGTAAAACCATTCTACCATATCCCGCAAAGATCGCTTCAAGAAATTGTACTTGGGGTATGTTTGGTTTTAGCCCAAGTCTGCTCTACATTGGCTAGCCACAATTTTGGTCAAACTTTTTGTCCATGGTTTGGCCAATACTGGCATGCAAATGAAGTAGAGTTGCCATGGAGGCACTAGCAAGCCAAAGTATTGGTAACTCTCCAAACAAACACAAAAGTTTTGGTCATGCCCAAAAAATTGGTTGGATAGGTATTGGCCACCATCCAAATAGATGCGCAAGGAAATGACCAAGATTGCCTCTCTTCATCAAATTGATTATAACTTAAGTACTATCATGCTAAAAGTAAGCTAGAAAATTTGTTAATACATATAGTTTTAGTTAAATAAGAGTAGTTGTAACCCAGTTTAATAACTTAAAAGTTAAAACAAAAGTTTACAAAACATAAATTACACTTGTGCATAACATGAGTTGCCTAAAAAATTATACAACTCAGGTATATTGGTATGTGGAACTTTGGTCTACCAAACCCAATGAAAAGAATTAATATATAAGCCTATACCTCCCATATGGCCATATGATCTATAAGCCAAACAAACCTTCTACTAGAAAAAAACAGAAAAGACTTATAGACTAAATGAGTCCGAGAAAATGCTCAACGTAGTCTTATATGCATGTGAACCCACATGCTAAAATTTCTTATAATTCTTATTTTATATATGTTTTGAAATATTCTGAAAAGATCACACACATAGGTATAGAGTAGAAACATACCCATGTAAAATTTCATCGAATGTTATGGCCATTTACGAACTAAGTGAAAATAAGAAAAATGAAATGCTACCATTTATGTTTCACAACTTGTACCATAGAATTTCCATTATGTATTTTTCACACATGTCATAAATGTTCATATTGTTTTCTAAATGTTTACATGTGTATGTGTAAGTTTCTACCCTATATTGATATGCATGTTTTCTCAAGACTTAGGAATTAGATTTTCAGTAAGTTTAAAAAATTGGGCGGATTGAGCGCCTCCAATTGTTGAAAGACGCTTGGAGAATCCGTTCTTCCAAAAATCAATATTACCGTAAAATTATTGACTTGACATGTAAGAGTACCTATTTATCCAGCAACAAAGTACACGACAAGATAACGAACATTAAAAGAAAACATGGGAATGCCAAAAAGGAACTAGAAAATAAAGCTTACCACAAGCCCTATTCATGGAAAAATATGATTTCATACACAAAAAAAGAAAATATTATTTATTCTTTGTGCAATTATCCCTTGAATCACATGAAAAAAAATATATTTATAAACAAACAATTTAATCATCAACCAACCACACAAGGATTCATTCTAGATTGGAATGATTGGAAGAAAGTAATAGCAGCAAAAATTAGCATTTCTAAACAAAAGAGGCGCTTTTGGCCTGATCAATCTTACCTCACCTAATGTCCACCCAGCCGGTTACAAATGACTGTATGTACGAAATAGAAATGGATTGAATGAACACCTTGTTGATCAACATTTTACCCAAGACCCAAGACATGGACTCAATTAAGCATGTAGCTTATGTCATTATAAATTGTACATGAATAACAGAAGAAGTACTAAGTATAAGACAGATAAAACAGAATATTGAGTAGCATGAAGTTGGAAATATCTGGAAGTACGTAGTAGTAAAAGTATGATTGGAATTCATGTATGATTGACTACATGCACAATCATCAAATATCCACATCAATACATATGATCTGAATATCATTAGGACAAAAGAAGTAATAGAGAAATCAAGTTTTACCTTGGTTCCAAAATATTGAGGGACGATTCTTTCGATACTACAAACCCTTGTTCTTCATGGTCCAACAGATATTCTACAAATATGATTTAACTAGGAGGGTATCAGGAAGTAAATGTCTGGTGCCGTTGCCGGGGAGTGTCTTTTACATGTATACTTGGTGAAGAAATCTCCCGTCAACTTGCTAGAAAGCAATCGTCTAGCGTTGTTGCCAGGGAGGTTCCTCAGAAGTCCATAGGTTTGCCATTTAAATTTTTTACTTCCTTGTTATTTACTTTGTTTAGTTACTTTCTGTTCATAATTATTTTGTTTTATTACACTTTAGAAAAATAAAAAAATAAAAAATTCAGCAAGTAGACATAGTTTCATCATTAGTGACAATACTTTAATCAAGTGTGTCATATATCGGTATATTGTGGAGAGTACCTACCACTTGTATTGATGCACATACTACACTTATAAATACACATTACATCCAACCTATACTTGCACTCCAAGATCGTACCAACGTTTAAAAGGAATGGTAATAATAGGAGGGTTAGTTAGCAAGGGAAGATCACGACGTGATTGCATGCTACTAACATTATCTATTCTTATAGATCTCAGTCTTGAAGGATGGCTCTTTCTCGGATAAAGATGGAAGTGCAGGCATGGGAACAATCGTTCGTGACCACATCGGCCACTCCATCGCAACATCTAGTGCGCCCTTGCTTTAGTGTAGTATGCTTTTGAGGCGGTGGTATTATCCGGAAGGAAGCCATTAAATTGATGCTCCAATCATAACCCATCATTGTGTAATTCAGTCTGACTGCGCCAAGTTGGTTGACTGCCTAAGAGAGAGAAGGCAGATCTAACCTACAACACATCATCCATGAGATAAACGTCATGTCGGGGACATCATCCATGAGATAAACGTCATGTCGGGGGAGGAGGCACTTAGACATGCAAAAGTTAAACGCTTGCATACAATGTTATAGATTTGTTAGCTAATATTGTAGATTGGAACAACTAATGGATGGTTGTAGGATGTGTTGGAAATATGAGCAATTTACCATATGATTTTATTAACAGAAATACTGAATAAAGCATGACTAAAATAGCAGAGATAAAGCAAGTCATGCGATCTGACAGAGAGAAGGTAAATGTCATCTTCACATATGAGCTGTAGGCAAACATATCTAGGGCAAGCAACATATATGATGTAGAGCCTAACATATATAGGGCAAATAGTAGAACAAAGAACTGTGACATGACCTCTAACAGAAAGAGTAAGAACACGTACGGGACAACAACAGTAGCGGTAGCACTGGACTTAGGGTCGGTGTCCTCGCCAGCCATGTCGTCGAGGAGGTTGTCGACGTTGGGGAAGAAGTCGTCGTCGGGGAAGTAGTTGTCGGAGTCCGTGACGAAGGAGTGGAGTCAGTAGTCACGCAGAGCACTCCCCAAAAACCTTATCACCCTTCTCCCGTACATGACTCAAAAGGTGCGGTTTCAGAGGCCTACTGTCCCGTCTTACGGTGCATGCCGCAAGCCGGGATGGGGAAGATCGTAGCAGCAACGCAGTGCTCAGGAACCGGTGGCGAGAGGAGGAAGTAGTTCTAGTGCGTCTCTCTCAGAGGAGCGACCTCCCTTTTATAGGCGCAAGAGAAGGAGGCGAGAGGCTACACCGGGAGCTGAAGGGAACACGGGCAGCAGCCGAAGAGGCGCGCCGTTCGGATTCAGTGTCCACTACAGAAAAACGTTTCAGCTTCCGAGTGACCTTTCGTATACCCATAGTGCGTGGCAAAAATTTAGACATCGGCTCGGCTCATTCGTGCAACCCGTGGCGCGTCGTGACGAGGCGAGGCGAGGCGTGGCGTGGCGAGGTGGGCGGCGGAGGAGGAGCGCGCGTGGATGTCCCTCTTGTTCTCTTGCTCATACAAGTGGGGAAAGAACCTCCCTTATAAAGAGGTCCAACTCCCTCTAAACCAGCAATGTGGGACTATACTTTAGTTCCACCACTTGCCTTGCACGAATGGGCTACGTGGGCCTCTAGGATTTATTAGGAATTTCTGGAACTGCTATTGGACTAGGCCCAAATAGACAAAAATTCCAGCAATCCCCCACGAGATCCCAGAGGCACACAAAATTTGCCTTTGGTTCCAAAACACTGTTTTATATACTGGTACTGCAGTGGAGACTGTTAAGTTGAACTTCCACCTAGAACTCTATGCTACACTGGTAAGAAACTTGAACAATGGACTGGGCCTTGACCTGCTAGTTTTCTGCGAATCTAGCTTCACACAAAGCCTTGACCGATACGTGGCTACCGTGGGTCTTCCCCGCGGGTGGAGCTTATGCGTCATACTCTGAGACCTTTCATGAGTTTACTAGAGAGAACCCTAATCTCATAGATTGCGACGTTTAACAATCAGACTCATATAGGTGCGTTCTTCAAAAGATGTTCTGCAGGACAACATCTCTGCTTCAAAGAGCCACTTAGATAATATTAAGATATAAATAAACCTGCCATGCAGATTAGGAGAGTATTGCATCTTCATGGAGTGGTATTTTTTAACACTAAGGGTACTCTCCTCCCAGTTGACCAACAACTTGTCTTCCACATCTAATTCACGGGATCTCCGATCACAAAGAATATGTTATCACTATGAACAACTCATATTATGGGTCTCATACCCATCTCCCTCGATGCATTATCTATCACATTACATGATAGACCCTTAGTAAAAGGATCTGCCAGATTTTTAGACGTTTGGATATAATCCAATGCAATAACTCCGGAGTTTCTCATTTTTCTGACAGACTTTAACCTTCTCTGAACGTGTCTTGATGACTTCATGTTATCCTTTGAGCTGTTCACTTTCGTGATCACAGTTTGATTGTCGCAATTCATAAGGATACCCGGTACATGTTTCTCAACAACGGGCAAGTCATTCAAGAGTCGGTGAAGCCAATCTGCTTCGACCGTAGCTGTATCTAGTGCTGTGAGTTTTGCTTCCATTGTTGACCTCGTTAAGATGGTCTGCTTGCAAGACTTCCAAGAAATAGCGCCACCTCCATGAGTGAATACATATCCGCTCGTTGCCTTTATCTCATCAGCATCTGAGATCCAGTTTGAGTCACTATACCCTTCAAGCACCTTTGGGTGCCCAGTGTAGTGAATTCCATAATTTGCAGTGCCTTTCAAATAACGCAAAACTCTCTCTAGAGCTTTCCAATGCACATCTCATGGTTTTGAGACAAACCGACTCAGTTTGCTAACAACAAAAGAGATGTCAGGTCTTGTAGCACTGGCTAAGTACATGAGCGAGCCAATAATCTGAGAATATTTCAATTGGTCTCTAGCAATTCTTGGATTCTTTCGAAGCAACACACTAGCATCATATGGTGTTCGAGAGGGATTGCAGTCATTGTAGCCAAAGCGACTCAAGATCTTTTCCACATAGTGAGATTGAAGCAATGTAATCCCACCATCATCGTCCCTCAACAACTTGATGTTCAGAATGACATCAGCCACTCCTAAATCCTTCATCTCAAAACAGTGAGATAGGAAATCCTTGACCTCCTTAATAACATTTAAATTTGTTCCGAAAATCAGTATGTCATCAACATACAAGCAAAGGATAACTCCCTTGCCCCACCATGGCGATAGTACACACATTTGTCAGCTTCGTTCACAACAAAGCCTGCAATTGTTAAAGTTCTTTCAAACTTCTCATGCCACTATTTGGGTGCTTGCTTGAGTCCATACAAAGACTTCAGCAACTTGCACACTTTCCCTTCCTGACCATCTATTACAATCCCATCTGGTTGTTCCATATAAATTTCCTCGTCCAACTCTCCATTTAGGAAAGCAGTCTTAACATCCATTTGATGAAAGAGAAGACCATGTGAGGCAGCTAGTGAAAGTAGAACTCGAATAGTGGTCAATCGAGCCACAAGTGAGTAAGTATCAAAGAAGTCTTCACCTTCCTTTGGGTATAACCCTTAGCCACGAGCCGAGCCTTGTACTTTTCAATAGTACCATCAGGCCTAAGATTCTTCTTGAATACCCATTTGCATCCTATAGGTTTGCACCCATAAGGACGATCAATTATCTCCCAAGTTTCATTCGCCAAGATGGAATCCATCTCGCTACGAACTTCTTCCTTCCAGTAGTCAGCATCTTCAAATGTATAGGCCTCTGAAATAGAATTGAGAGTGTCATCTACGAGATACACAAGAAAATCATCACCAAAGGACTTTGCAGTCCTCTGTCTCTTGCTCCTAGTAGGAACTTCATTGTTCTCCTCCACATGACTTTCAAAGCGTTCCATCAAAATGGCAGGTTCAGTAATTGTAACTGGTTCCTGATTCGATGAACTAGGCATCTTCTGATTAGATGAGGTAGCCATATCCTTCATGGGAAAGATATCTTCAAAGAAAGTCGCATCATTCAACTCCATGATCGTACCGACATGCATGTCAGGTACCTCAGATTTTACAACCAAGAATCTATAACCAATGCTATGAAAAGCATATCCCAAGAAAACACAATCCACAGTCTTTGGTCCAAGCTTCCGTTTCTTTGGAATTGGCACATTGACTTTCGCCAAACAACCCCATGTTCGTAGATAAGAGAGCTTTAACCTTTTCTTCTCCCATTCCTCGAATGGAGTTATCTCTTTGTTCTTTGTGGGAACTCGGTTTAGGACATGACATGCAGTCAATATCGCCTCCCCCCACCATGCCTTGGAGAGAACCGATGTGTCTAACATGGCATTAACCAAATTGGTTAGAGTACGGTTCTTTCTTTCGGCCACCCCATTTGACCGAGGTGAATAGGGAGGTGTCCTCTCATGGATTATACCATGTTCTGCACAAAAGGAATCAAATTCATTTGAGAAATACTCTCCACCACGATCGGACCTAAGCCTCTTGATCTTTCGATGAAGTTGGTTTTCTGCTTCAGCTTTATAGATCCTGAAATAGTTCAAAGCCTCATCCTTAGATTTCAGAAGATACACATGACAGTATCTAGTGGAGTCATCAATTAACGTCATAAAATACTTCTTTCCACCTTTTGTCAAAACACCATTCATTTCACATAGATCTGAATGTATGAGCTCTAATGGTGCAAGATTTCTCGTTTCCGCAGTCACATGAGACTTACAAGGTTGCCTAGCTTGCACACACACTTGACACTTAGATCCCTTGACAGTGGTGAAACTAGGGATTAAGTTCAACTTCGCTAGTCGCGAAATGCAACCAAAGTTAACATGACAAAGACGTGAATGCCACACATTTGATTCACTATTGTTGCAAACATGATTAACAACTTTATTGCAAATGTCTGATAAGGATAAATGAAACAGGCCTCCTGACTCATAGCCTTTACCAACAAAGGTTCCATACTTGGATATTACAAATTTATTCGACTCAAAGACAAGCTTGTAGCCATCTCTACATAGAAGAGATCCGCTAACAAGATTTTTATTGACAGAGGGGACATAATGCATGTTCTTCAGCCGCACGATCTTCCCCGAAGCAAACTTCAGATCGACCGTGCCAACAGCTCAAACAGAAGCACTTGAACTGTTGCCCATCAGCACGGTGGAAGTCCCTGCGGTCTGATAAGAGGAAAACATGGAAATATCGCCGCATACATGCACATTAGCACCCGTGTCAATCAACCAATCAGGAGAATGACATACTGAAAGAATAGTGGGAAATATACCATACCCAACATCCTTCATGTCAGTGTCTCCAATGACAATATTAGCGGTCTTGCCGCCTTTCCCAGGATGACGCTTGTCATAGCGATTAGGGCAACTAGGATCCCAATGATCAGGATCCCCACACACATGACAAACACCTTTCTTCTTGTCATTCTTCTTCTTGAAGTTCGTGTGTTGTACGGCCTTGTTCTTCCCATCAAACTTTGCTTTACCATCAAACTTGCCCTTGTTCTTGAACTTGTGGGGCTGGAAATTCTTCTTCTGTACCAGATTGGAACTAGAACCTCCCTCAATACCTCGACCACGGTTGTCCTTTGCTCTCATCTTTTCTTCCACATCAAGAGTACCAATGAGATCCGGAACGGAAAAATCCTGCCTTTTATGCTTCAGTAAGGTAGCAAAGTTCCTCCACGTGGGAGGAAACTTAGTGATGATACCTTTGGCAATAAACTTGTCTGGTAGGATACAATTGAAGTTCTCAAGTTCTCTAGCAAATGACTGTATCTCATGAGCTTGCTCAACCACGGGGCGCTCTTCAGTCATCCTGTAGTCATAGAATTGCTCCATGATGTACAGCTCAGTGCCAGCATCCGAGACCCCAAACTTGGCCTCGAGTGCATCCCACATATCTTTTCCATTATCAATTGACGCATAAGCATCAACTATGTTCTCACCAAGAACACTCAAGAGAGCAGCCTTAAACAAGGTATCCATTTTCTGAAAAGTTTGTGCATGTTGTGCATCTTGCTCTCCTTCAGGTTTGCCAAGAGTGGCGTCATAGCAACTCATGGTTTGAAATCATAAGACTGCTCTCACGCGCCACCTCTTATAGTGGATACCCTGAAACATAGGAGGTCTCATGGAAGCAGCAAAACCACTTGGGGTAAATTGCCTATCATAAGGTTTTTGGATTGTTGGAAATATGAGCAATTTACCATATGATTTTATTAACGGAAATACTGAATAAAGCATGACTAAAATAGCAAAGATAAAGCAAGTCATGCGATCTGACAAAGAGAAGATAAATATCATCTTCACATATGAACTGTAGGCAAACATAACTAGGGCAACCAACATATATGAAGTAGAGCCTAACATATGTAGGGAAAACAGTAGAACAAGGAACTGTGACATGACCTCTAACAGAAAGAGTAAGAACACGTACGGGACGGCAGCAGTAGCGGTAGCACTGGACATGGGGTCGGTTTCCTCGCCAGCCATGTCGTCGAGGAGGTTGTCGATGTCGGGGAAGAAGTCGTCGTCAGGGAAGTAGTCATCGGAGTCCATGACGAAGGAGTGGAGTCAGTAGTCGTGTAGAGCGCTCCCCAAAAACCTTATCACCCTTCTCCCGTACAGGATTCAAAAGGTGCGGTTTCGTAGGCCTACTGTCCCAACCTGCGGTGCACGCCGCAAGCCGGGATGGGGAAGATCGTAGCAGCAGCGCAGTGCTCAAGACCCGGTGGCAAGAGGAGGAAGTAGTTCTGGTGCGTCTCTCTGAGAGGAGCGACCTCCCTTTTATAGGCGCAAGAGAAGGAGGCGCCCGTAGTGCGTGGCAAAAATTTAGACATCAGCTCATTCCCGCAACCAGCGGCGCGTCGTGCCGAGGCGGGAGACGGAGGAGGAGCGCGCGTAGATGTCCCTCTTGTTCTCATGCTCATACAAGTGGGGAAAGAACCTCCCTTATAAAGAGGTCCAACTCCCTCTAAACTAGCAATGTGGGACTAAACTTTAGTTCCACCTCTTGCCTTGCATGAATGGGTTGTGTGCGCCTATAGGATTTATTAGGAATTTCTGAAACTGCTATTGGGCTAGGCCCAAATAGATAAAAATTCCAGCAAGCTGCTCCTAGTCATGTAGCGAACCTTTATGACCGTAGATTATAACTACATTCCCCATTAATAAAGTTCCCCTCTTTGTCGCCATTTTTTTGGAAATAAAAACAAGCATTTAAATTGCGAGCTCCAATTGGGCGCTTCAGGCGCCAGGGCAGCTCCCTGGCGCCCACACGCCGGCACTGGTGGGCTGGCCCACGTACACATTGACATTTGAGAAAAAAAGAGAGAGGGTAAAAACACAAAAAGCAAAAAAAATCTAGAATTCAAAAAAATTCAAGGATCTTGAAAAAGTTTATGAACTGGAAAAAAGTTCATCACTTTGAAGAAAAGTAAATCGATTTTGAAAAAGAATTTATAAAAAAAGTTCATCGGTTTTGAAAAAAAGTTCATCGGATTGTTTTTTTATCAATTTTGAAAAAAGTTCATTGATTTTGAAAGCAAGTTCATCAAATTTGGAAAACGTTCATCGCATTTGAAAAGAGTTCATGCATTTTGAAATAAGGTCATTGAAAATGAAAAAAGCTCATAGACTTTCAGAAATGTGCACAAATTTCAAAAAAAGGTTCATCAGTTTTAAAAAAGTTCCTCGAATTTAACAAAAAATCATCGATTTGAAGAAAAATTTCACGTATTTGTAAACAATTCATCAAACCAAGAAGAAAGAAAAACAAAGAAGTAAGAAAGGAAAACAAGAAAAGAAAAAAGAAAAAAAAAGAAAGAATAAAAGAACAAAAGATGTGGGAGTAACTACTTGGAGGTTGCCAAACGGTAACATCCTGTAGGGTTACACATGTGATCAATGTTGGCCTTTCACGTGGCGATCAGTAGGAGGGTGCACACATCGCGAGGAAGGGGGCCAATTCAATCAAGAGGATGCTGTGGCATTCAGTGGGATTTTCTCCTTGTTATCTTTCCCTTCTTCTTTCTTTATTTTTTTGGGGGTTTACTGAGTTCTCTTGCGTGCAAGTTGCAATGGGAGTACGGGTTGCACTGCAAGCTGAGCATGTGTTGCACTATCTAAAAAGCACATGTTACACCACACGCAAAATGCAAATTGGTGTTTGGAGTACAGGTTGATCCATGCATGGAGTAGAAGTTGCTGTAGGGGAGACCATGTTGCACCATGTCGGGGGTACATGTTACACAGAGGAGTACAAGTTGTAAAATGATGGAAGGACACGTTGCATTGCACACAAAGTATAAGTTATATTGCATGGATAACACATGTTGTACTGCACGAGGACAAATTTCACTAAATGGAAGTATACTACCCACGAGGCAATACAAATATGTTATCTCAGGGAGTACATGTATGTCATTTCAGGGAGCAAAAAGTTGGGTCCCAAAAAAGTATGTCGAAACCTATCGCCATGGAATCGAAGATATCGTTCTGAGGAACAATGGAATGAAAACGGTTAAATTTTTTAACACTTGGTTAAGAGTTGTTTCATTTTGAAAATCGGATCCAAAAAAATTTCTCGTACGCCCAACCCTCCTATCCCCATCCATGGGAAAGCCCACCAAAACTCGTTGGTCGTGACAAGGGGCACACGTGCGTTGCGCCAGTTGTTGCCACCAGAGGAGTTCGGAAGTAACCTTTGCAAGGGGTGTCCCTTAACTAGTGATTTCACAAACTTGTTAATTCACATCATAACAAAAATAAAGCTTCGATAAACACACAAGATAAATAGGGCAAGCACGGCTGAGGCCCAGCTAACACGGAGAGGACTTAATCTACCTATACTCTAATATGCATGTTGTTTCCATAATTTTCTAAAACATAGGAAAATAGTTTTGAGTTTATAAAGTGGGTTCAGAAGAACTAGAAAAAATTCTAGACCAAGTTCCTCCGACTGTCGGTAGAGAATTAGCAAACATGTTTTCCCATAAGGTAGTTGTTACATAACAAACATCAAATTAGGAAGTAAGATCCCGACTTTACAAAAGAATAGAGTGCACACAAATATTAAGAACGCTGAAAGAAAAGAAAGGAATGCCCACAATCCAAACAAAGGATGAAGCCTATCTCATATCCCTATCCACGAGTAATCGTGTGCTAATGAACAAAGGAAAAATATCAAGAATATAAAAATAATAGAAAGAAATGGCAAAAAGCAACAAAGATTGAAGATATCACATGCGTTATCGCTATCCACTAAAGATCCACAAGCTATTACCAGCAATGGAGAGATGGAAACGTTGCTTCACTTTTGGTAACACATATAGGAAAAAAAGTTATGGCCACACGACACGATGATCGCATACGTCTGAAAATTTTAAGATAAGTAGGAGGTAGAACACGACGCCACATTCATCCCTTGAAAATGTCATTAATTTTAGAAAAAAGGCCTTCACTCACCTTGTTTTCTTTTAGCCCGAACTTTCGCTCCCAAATATTGACATGCTAAATGTTTACTTAGCTCTTTACTTACCAATGAGTTGGCAAAATTTGTACTAGAATGGCCATTAAGTAATTGACATGACAAAAAAATGACAACCAACCAAACATAGACCTTGTTTTTGATCACGACCAAAAAAATGGTATGGTAAATATTGGCTACCATTGAAATAGAATAAAGCCCTTTTATGGAATGTTGAGTCCATCTGGACCAACAATCAAACACAACAAAAAAGGTGAAGCCAACTGCTTGTTGCTAGCCGCGCCATCTGGGCGCCCAGGGCATACAACCCCTCGCCTCTTTACTATTTTTGTGAAGTATGCTAATTAGAGGTCGTGTAAGCCTTTTAGACATTCTACTGTGACAAGGCATGATAATCAGTGGCGAAGCCAACAATCTGGAAAGGTTTGGCTGCCGCCGTACATAACATCTTCCATGTGTACTAAATCTATGCAAGACTTCGTTGTAGGTTTGAGCAGAGCCGCATATATTAGTAATCTCAGACACACCTGGAAATTGTTTCTGCGCGTCCGCCATGAGTAACATTCCATAGAGACAACATCCAACACAACATAATAGGCTTGCATCGTTTACTTTTTCGTACACGACCACATGTAGAATATCATACGCAAAGAGAACCAAATTTTGCACCGTCTTTTCACACCATGTGCAAAGAGGCCAACATTGCACATATTTGAGCATAAAAAGTGCATGTGCGGTTATGGGAAACACCAAGAATAATACACCCATCCTTACATACTATTGTAGAACCGTGTAGTGTGCTTGAGACCAATAATGCCCGTCCCTACATACTATTGAGTCCCCTTCTAGCGTGCCTATTCCACCCAGTCTCCCCTCATACCGCGATTGAGGGAGACCTATCTTCTTAAGGTCAGGAATGAAGTCAACACAAAACCCAATTACATCCTCTATTTGATGACCCATGGAGATACTTCCTTCTGGCCTAGCGCGGTTACGGACATATTTTTTTAGGACTCCCATGAACCTCTGAAAGGGGAACATATTGTGTATAAATACAGGGCCCGGAACGACAATCTCGTCGACTAGATAAACTAGGATGTGCGTCATGATATTGAAGAAGGATGGTGGGAACACCAGCTCGAAACTGACAAGATATTGCGCCACATCACTCCTTAACCTTGGTAGGATTTCTGGATCGATCACCTTCTGAGAGATTGCATTGAGGAATGAACATAGCTTCACAATGGCTAATCGAATGTTTTTCGGTAGAAGCCCCCTCAATACAACCGGAAGCAGTTGCGTCACAATCACGTGGCAGTCATGAGACTTTAGGTTCTGGAACTTTTTCTCTGCCATATTTATTATTCCCTTTATATTTGACGAGTAGCCAGACGGGACCTTCATACTGAGCAGACATCCAAAGAAGATTTCCTTCTCTTCTTTGGTAAGAGCGTAGCTGGCAGGACCTTCATACTGCTTTGGAGGCATGCTGTCTTTTTCGTGCAAACATTGCAGGTCCTTCCGTGCCTCCGCTGTATCTTTTGTCTTCCCATACACCCCCAAGAAGCCTAGCAGGTTCATGCAAAGGGTCTTAGTCATGTGCATCACATCCATTGAAGAGCGGACCTCTAGGTCTTTCCACTAGGGTAGGTCCCAAAATATAGATTTCTTATTCCACATGGGTGCGTGTGCCTCAACGTTTTTCGGAACAGATAGTCCACCGGGACCCTTTCCGAAGATTTCTTTTTAAATCATTGACCATGGAAAGTACATGATCACCGGTACGCATGGCGGGCTTCTTCCGATGATCTGCCTCGCCTTTGAAGTGCTTGACTTTCTTTCGACATTGATGGTTAGTCGGAAGGAATCGACAATGCCCCAGGTAAACATTCTTCCTGCTTTTGTCCAGGTATATACTTTCGGTGTCATCTAAACAGTGCTTGCATGCGTGGTATCCCTTGTTTGTCTGTCCTGAAAGGTTACTGAGAGCAGACCAATCATTGATGGTGACAAACATCAACGCATGCAGGACAAATTCCTCCTGTTTGTGCTCATCCCATGCACATACACCGTTTCCAATCCACAACTGTAAAAGTTCTTCAACTAATGGCCTTAGGTACACATCAATGTCGTTGCCGGGTTGCTTAGGGCCTAGGATGAGAACTGGCATCATAATGAACTTCCGCTTCATGCACAACCAAGGAGGAAGGTTATAGATACATAGAGTCACGGGCAAGGTGCTGTGATTGCTACTCTGCTCCCCAAAAGGATTAATGCCATCCACGCTTAAACCCAACCATACGTTCCTTGCATCACCTGCAAACTCCTGCCAGTACTTTCTCTCTATTTTTCTCCACTGCGACCCGTCAACGGGTGCTCTCAACTTCCCGTCTTTCTTACGGTCATCTCCGTGCCATCGCATCACATTGGCATGCTCTTTATTTCTGAACAGGCATTTCAACCGTGGTATTATAGGAGTATACCACATCACCTTGGCAGGAACCCTCTTCCGGGGGCACTCGCCGTCAACATCACCAGGGTCATCTCATCTGATTTTTATACCGGAATGCACCGCATACCGGGCATGCGTTCAAATCCTCGTACGCACCACAGTACAGGATGCAGTCATTAGAGCATGCATGTATCTTCTGCACCTCCAATCCTAGAGGGCAAACAACCTTCTTTGTTGCATACATACTGTCGGGCAATTCGTTATCCTTTGGAAGCTTCTTCTATAATATTTTCAGTAGCTTCTCAAATCCTTTGTCAGACACACCATTCTTTGCCTTCCACTGCAGTAATTCCAGTACGGTACCAAGCTTTGTGTTGCCATCTTCGCAATTGGGGTACAAACCTTTTTTGTGATCCTCTAGCATGCGATCGAACTTCACCTTCTCCTTTTCACTTTCGCACTGACTCCTTGCGTCAACAATGACCCGGCGGAGATCATCATCAGGCACATCGTCTGGTTCCTCTTGATCTTCAACAGCTTCCTCCGTTGCAGCATCACCGTATTCAGGGGGCACATCGTTATCATCGTCCTCTTCTTCTTTGCTGTCTTCCATCATAACCCCTATTTCTCCGTGCTTGGTCCAAACATTATAGTGTGGCATGAAACCCTTCTCAAGAAGGTGGATGTGAAGGATTTTCCGATTAGAGTAAGACTTCGTATTCTCACAGATAGGGCATGGACAACACATAAAACCATTCTGCTTGTTTGCCTCAGCCACTTCAAGAAAATCATGCACGCCCTTAATGTATTCGGAGGTGTGTCTGTCACCGTACATCCATTGCCGGTTCATCTGTGTGCATTATATATAATTAAGTGTGTCAAAAACCATTATAGAACATCATGAATAGATAATTAAGTGACCAAATTAATATAAGTTCACATCACATTAAAACCAAAGCACATACATAGTTCTCGTTGAACAACATATAGCTCTCCAGAGCATCTAATTAATTAAACCATACATTGAAACTATGTAAAACATTTCAATGCGAAAACAAATGCAATCATAATAGCAACCAAGGTAACAATTGATCCGACGGCATAATGATACCAAGCCTCGGTATGAATGGCATATTTTCTAATCTTCCTAATCTTCAAGCACATTGCACCCATCTTCATCTTGTGATCATCGACCACATCCACAACATGCAAGTCCAATATCATCTTCTCCTCCTCAATTTTTTTTATTTTTTTCTTCAACT
This sequence comes from Triticum dicoccoides, assembly GCF_002162155.2. Taxonomy (NCBI): domain Eukaryota; kingdom Viridiplantae; phylum Streptophyta; class Magnoliopsida; order Poales; family Poaceae; genus Triticum; species Triticum dicoccoides. The sequence continues at coordinate 738,396,673 of NC_041393.1, read as the reverse complement.
AAATTTAACCTCTCGACAATAGGGTCAGTTGGAATTTCCGGTTTACATACCTCCTAGATAAATAAAATCTATGTCACATTAGTCGGCATAATTGTCATAAACAATAAATGAACCAAATAGTTTTAAAGATAGTATATACCACATCCGAATCATAGACTGGACGAGGGCCGACAGGGGCGGATAGCAAAACCATCGCACTAAATAATAAGAAGCAATAATAAAAGTAAGAAAATTATATAAGTATCTATATAAACATACAAATAAGAATTTTTTCCCTTTCAGAAAGAAGATAAGAACAAGAGGCTCACCATGGTGGTGCCGGCGACGAGATCGGTGCGGGCGATTGACGGCTGTGAAGATGGGGACGGGACATGATGGAACGCTAAACCTAGACAAATATTGAGGAAAATGGATCTTGGAGGTCGAGCTTGGGGAGGAGAAAGCTTAAGTAGTGTGGCTCGGGCATTCCATCGAACATCTTGTGTGCATAGGAGGTGAGCTAGAGCACCACAAAGCTCTCCAACGGCCGGGCAGAAAAACAGAGCACTGGAGTGCTCTGCTCGCGGGGGAGGGGGTATATATAGGAAACTCATTGGTCCCGGTTCGTGGCATGAACCGGGACTAAAGGGCAGCCTTTGGTCCTGATTCAAGCCACCAACCGGGACCAATGGTGGTGGGCTAGGAGCGAGGCCCATTAGTCCCGGTTCGTCCCACCAGCCGGGACCAAAGGTGCTAGACGAACCGGGACCAATGCCCCCCCGAGGCCCGGCAGGCCCACTGGCCTCACGAACCGGGACCAATGGGCCATGGGTCCCGGTTCGTGACTGAACCGGGACTAATGGGTTTATCTGGCCCGAATGTATGCCCTGTTTTCTACTAGTGATAGGGTAGGTCCCAAAATATAGATTTGTTCTTCCACATGGGTGCGTGTCCGTCAACGTCATTCAGAACAGATTGTCTGCCAGGACCCTTTCCAAAGATTACTTTTAAATCCTTGACCATATCAAGTATATGATCACCAGTACGGTGGTCAGGCTTCTTCCGGTGATCTGCCTCACCTTTGAAATGCTTCCCTTTCTTTCTTAAGAGATGCTTGATAGGAAGAAATCAACAATGTCCCAGGTACAAGTTCTTCTTACCTTTATCCAAATATATACTTTCGGTCTCATCAAAATAGTGCGTGGATGTGTGGTATCCCTTATTTGTCTGTCCTAAAAGGTTACTAAGAACAAGCCAATTATTAATGGTTACAAACAGCAACGCTCATAGGTCAAATTCCTGCTTTTTGTACTCATCCCACACACGTACACCTTTTATGTCCCACAACTGTAAAAGTTCTTCAGCTAATGGACTTAGGTATACATCAATGTTTTTGCCGGGTTGCTTAGGGCCTTGGATGAGCACTGGCATCATAATGAACTTCTGCTTCATGCACAATCAAGGAGGAAGGTTATAGATAAATAGAGTCACACGCCAGGTGCTATGATTGCTGCTATGTTCCCCAGAAGGATTAATGCCATCTGCACTTATACCAAACCATAGGTTTCTCGCGTCATCTGCAAACTCCCGCCACTTTATCTTGATTTTTCTCCACTGCGACCCATCAGCGGGTATTCTCAACTTCCCGTCTTTCTTACGGTTTTCTTTGTGCCATCGCAACAACTTGGCATGCTCTTTGTTTTGGAACAAACGTTTCAACCGTGGTATTATAGGAGCATACCACATCACCTTGGCAGAAATCCTCTTCCTGGGGCACTCGCCCTCAACATCACCAGGGTCATTGCGGCTGATCTTATAGCGCAATGCACCGCATACGTGGCATGCATTCAAATTCTCGTACTCCTCACTGCGGTAGAGGATGCAGTCATTAGGGCATGCATGTATCTTCTGCACCTCTAATCCTAGAGGGCAGACATCCTTCTTTGCTTCATATGTACTGTTGGACAATTCTTTGTCCTTTGGAAGCATCTTCGTTAACATTTTAGCTACTGTTTAAATCCCTTGTTAGATACACCATTCTCTACCTTCCATTGCATCAGTTCTAGTGTGGTACCCTGTTTTTTCTTGTCATCTTCGCAATTTCGGTACAAAAATTTCTTGTGATCCTCTAACATGCATTTCAACTTCGAATTCTCCTTTTCACTTGCGCAGTTTCTCTTTGTATCAGCAATGGCCCAACCAAGATCATCAGCGGGCTCATCTGATGCCTCTTCTTCAGCTTCTTCACCCATTGTAGTACCATTGTATCCAGTGAACCTAGGATAGTTATCACCATCCTCTTCTTCTTCATTCCCTTTCATTAGAACTCCTCTTTCTCAGTACTTAGTCCAACAATTATAGCCGGACATGAAATCAGATGTAAACATGTGGACGTGAAGGACTTTTGAGTTAGAGTAATTCCTATGATTCTTACATGTTGGGGAACGTAGAAGAAATTCAAAATTTTCCTATGAATCACCAAGATCTATCTATGGAGAGACTAGCAACGAGAGACAGGGGAGTCCATCTACATACCCTTGTAGATCGCTACGCGGAAGCGTTCAAGAGAACGGGGTTGAAGGAGTCGTACTCGTCGTGATCCAAATCACCGATGATCCTAGCGCCGAACGGACGGCACCTCCGCGTTCAACACACGTACGGTTGGGAGAGACATCTCCTCCTTCTTGATCCAGCAAGGGAAGGAGAGGTTGATGGAGATCCAGCAGCACGACGGCGTGGTGGTGGAAGTAGTGGGATCCCGGCAGGGCTTCGCCAAGCGCAAGCGGGGAGGAAGAGGTGTCACGAGAGGGAGGGAGGCGCCAGGGACTCAGGTGCGGCTGCCCTCCCTCCCCTACACTATATATAGGGGCCTAGGGGGGGCTCCGGCCCCTTGTAGATCCCATCTAGGGAGGGGGGCGGCGGCCCTAGAGGTGGCTTGGCCTCCAAGCCAAGTGGAGGCGCCCCCACCCCTTAGGGTTTCTAACCCTAGGCGCATGGGAGGCCCAAAGGGGGGCGCACCAGCCCACCAAGGGCTGGTTTCCACGCCTCCTCAGCCTATGGAGCCCTCCGGGATAGGTGGCCCCACCCGGTGGATCCCCGGGACCCTTCCGGTGGTCCCGGTACAATACTGATGACCCCCGAAACTTTCCCAGTGGCCGAAACTGGACTTCCTATATATAATCTTTACCTCCGGACCACTCTTGAACTCCTCGTGACGTCCGAGATCTCATCCGGGACTCTGAACAACATTCGGGTTACCGCATACTATTATCTCTACAACCATAGTGTCATCGAACCTTAAGTGTGTAGACCCTACGGGTTTGGGAACCATGCAGACATGACCGAGACAACTCTCCGACCAATAACCAACATCGGGATCTGGATACCCATGTTGGCTCCTACATGTTCCACGATTATCTCATCGGATGAACCACGATGTCGAGGATTCAATCAATCCCGTATACAATTCCCTTTGTCTAACGGTATTGTATTTGCTCGAGATTCGATCATCGGTATGCCGATACCTTGTTCAATCTCGTTACCGGCAAGTCTCTTTACTCGTTCCGTAACACATCATCCCATGATCAACCCCTTGGTCACATTGTGCACATTATGATGATGTCCTACCGAGTGGGCCCAGAGATACCTCTCCATTACACGGAGTGACAAATCGCAGTCTCGATTCGTGCCAACCCAACAGACACTTTCGGAGATACCCGTAGTGCACCTTTAGAGCCACCCAGTTACGTTGTGACATTTGGTACACCCAAAGCATTCCTACGGTATCCGGGAGTTGCACAATCTCATGGTCTAAGGAAATGATACTTGACATTAGAAAAGCTTTAGCATACGAACTACATGATCTTTGTGCTAGGCTTAGGATTGGGTCTTGTCCATCACATCATTCTCCTAATGATGTGATCCCGTTATCAACGACGTACAATGTCCATGGTCAGGAAACCGTAACCATCTATTGATCAACGAGCTAGTCAACTAGAGGCTTACTAGGGACATGGTGTTGTCTATGTACCCACACATGTATCTGAGTTTCCTATCAATACAATTATAGCATGGATAATAAACGATTATCATGAACAAGGAAATATAATAATAATAACTAATTTATTATTGCCTCTAGGGCATATTTCCAACAGTCTCCCACTTGCACTAGAGTCAATAATCTAGTTCACATCGCCATGTGATTAACACTGATAGGTCACATCGCCATGTGACCAACATCCAAAGAGTTTACTAGTGTCACTAAACTAGTTCACATCACCATGTGATTAAGACTCAATGAGTTCTGGGGTTTGATCATGTTTTGCTTGTGAGAGAGGTTTTAGTCAACGGGTCTGCAACATTCAGAACCGTATGTATTTCGCAAATCTCTAGGTCATATTGTAAATGCCGCTTCCACGCTCCACTTGGAGCTATTCCAAATGGTCGCTCCACTATACGTATCCGGTTTGCTACTCAGAGTCATTCGGATAGGTGTTAAAGCTTGCATCGACGTAACCCTTTACGCCGAACTCTTTATCACCTCCATAATCGAGAAACATGTCCTTATTTACTCCAAGGACAATTTTTTGACCGATGTCTATTGATCCACTCCTGGATCACCTTTGTACCCTCTTGCCAGTCATGTGGCAAGGCACACATCAGGTGCGGTACTCAGCATGGCATACCGTATAGAGCCTATGTCAAAAGCATAGGGGACGACCTTCGTCCTTCCTCTTTCTTCTGCCGTGGTCGATCTTTAAGTCTTAACTTCATACCTTACAACTCAGGCAAGAACTCCTTCTTTGACTGATCCATCTTGAACACCTTCAAGATCATGTGAAGGTATGTGCTCATTTGAAAGTACCATTTAGCGTTTTGATCTATCCTCATAGATCTTGATGCTCAATGTTCAAGCAACTTAATTCAGGTTTTCTATTGAAAAACACTTTTCAAATAACCCTATATGCTTTCCAGAAATTCTACATCATTCCGGATCAACAATATGTCATTCACATATACTTATCAGAAATTCTATAGTGCTCCCACTCCTTTGGAAATACAAGTTTCTCATAAACTTTGTATAAACCCAAAATCTTTGATCATCTCACCAAATCGTACATTCCAACTCCGAGATGCTTACTCCAGTCCTTAGAAGGATTGCTGGAGCTTTGCATACTTATTAGCGTCCAGGATTGACAAAACCTTCTGGTTGTATCACATACAACATTTCCTCAAGGATATCGTCGAGGAAACAATGTTTTGACATTCTATCTGCAAGATTTCATAAATCATGCAGTAATTGCTAATATAATTCCCACAGACTCTTAGCATCGCTACGAGTGAGAAAGCCTCACCGTAGTCAACTCCTTGAACTTGTCGAAAAACATCTTAACGACAAATCGAGCTTTCTTAATGGTAATACTTACCATCATTGTCTGTCTTCCTTTTAAAATCCATCTGTACCCAACAGCCTTACGACCATCAAGCAGTTCTTCCAAAGTCCACACTTTGTTCTCATACATGGATCCTCTCTCGGATTTTATGGCCTCGAGCCATTTGTGGGAATCCGGGCCCACCATCGCTTCTCCATAGCTCATAGGTTCATTCTTGTCTAGCAACATGACCTCTAAGACAGGATTACGTACTACTCTGAAGCAGTACGCATCCTTGTCGACCCACGAGGTTTGGTAGTGACTTGATCCGAAGTTTCATGATCTCTATCATAAGCTTCTACTCCAATTGGTGTAGGTGCCACAGGAACAACTTCCTGTGCCCTGCTACACACTAGTTGAAGTGATGGTTCAACAACCTCATCAAGTCTCCACCATCCTCCCACTCAATTCTTTCGAGAGAAACTTTTCCTCGAGAAAGGACCCGTTTCTAGAAACAAGCACTTTTGCTTCCGGATCTGAAATAGGAGGTATACCCAACTGTTTTTGGGTGTCCTATGAAGATGTATTTATCCGCTTTGGGTTCAAGCTTATCTGGCTGAAACCTTTTCACATAAGCGTCACAGCCCCAAAATTTTTAGAAACGACAACTTAGGTTTCTCTAAACCATAGTTCATACGCTGCCATCTCAACGGAATTACGTGGTGCCCTATTTAAAGTGAATGTGGTTGTCTCTAATGCTTGACCCATAAACAATAGTGGTAATTCGATAAGAGACATCATGGCATGCACCATATCCAATAGGGTGCAGTTATGATGTTCGGACACACCATCACACTATGGTGTTCCAGTCGGTGTTAGTTGTGAAAAAATTTCCACAATTTCTTAATTGTGTACCAAACTCACAACTCAGATATTCATCTCTATGATCATATCATAGACATTTTATCCTCTTGTCACGAAGATCTTCAACTTCACTCTGAAATTACTTGAACCTTTCAATAATTTAGACTTGTGTTTCATCATGTAAATATACTCAGCATCTACTCAAATCATCTGTGAAGTAAGAACATAATGATATCCACTGCATGCCTCAGCACTCGTTGGACTGCACACATCAAAATGTATTACTTCCAACAAGTTGCTTTCTTGTTCCATCTTACTGAAAACAAGGCTTTTCAGTCATCTTGCCCATGTGGTATGATTTGCATGTCTCAAGTGATTCAAAATATGGTGAGTCCAAACGATCCATCTGCATGGAGTTTCTCCATGCGTACATACCAATAGACATGGTTCGCATGTCTCAAACTTTTCGAAAAACGAGTGAGTCCAAAGATCCATCAACATGGAGCTTCTTCATGCGTTTTATACCAATATGACTTACATGGCAGTGCCACAAGAGGTGGTACTATCATTACTATCTTATATCTTTTGGCATGAACATGTGTATCACTACGATCGAGATTCAATAAACCATTCATTTTAGGTGCAAGACCATTGAAGGTATTATTCAAATAAACAGAGTAACCATTATTCTTCTTAAATGAATAACCGTATTGCGATAGACATAATCCAATCATGTCTATGCTCAACGCAAACACCAAATAACAATTATTTAGGTTTAACACCAATCTCGATGGTAGAGGGAGAAGGCGATGCTTGATCACATCAACCTTTGGAAACACTTTCAACACACATCGTTATCTCACCTTTAGCTAGTCTCCGTTTATTCCATAGCTCTTTTATTTCGAGTTACTAACACTTAGCAACCAAACCGGTATCTTAATACCCAGGTGCTACTAGGAGTACACATTTAATACAATGTATATCCAATATACTTCTGTCAACCTTGCCATCCTTCTCATCTACCAAGTATCTAGGGTAGTTCTGCTTCAGTGACTGTTCCCTCATTACAGAAGCACTTAGTCTCGGGTTTGGGTTCAACCCTAGGTTTCTTCACTAGAGCAGCAACTGATTTGCCGTTTCATGAAGTATCCCTTCTTGCCCTTGCCCTTCTTGAAACAAGTGGTTTCATTAACCATCAACAATTGATGCTCCTTCTTGACTTGTACTTTCGCGGTGTCAAACATCGCGAATATTTCAAGGATCATCATATCTATCCCTGATATGTTATAGTTCATCACGAAGCTCTAGTAGCTTGGTGGCAATGTCCTTGGAGAAACATCACTATCTCATCTGGAAGATTAACTCCCACTCGATTCAAGTGATTGTTGTACCCAGACAATCTGAGTACAAGATGAACGATTGAGATCTTCTCCCTTAGTTTGTAGGCTAGAAAACTCGTCGGAGGTCTCATACCTCTTGACGTGGGCAGGAGCCTGAAATCCCAATTTCAGCCCTCAGAACATCTCATATGTTCTGCGACATTTCAAAAATGTCTTCGGTGCCTCAATTCTAAACCATTTAACATTACCGAACTATCATGTAGTCATCAAAACGTGTATGTAAGATGTTCGCAACATTCACAAACCACGTTGGAGGTCCAGCACACCGAGCGGTGCATTAAGGACACAAGCCTTCTACTGTCCGCATAATTGCTACTGTCAACTTTCAACTATATTTTCTCTAGGAACATATCTAAAACAGTAGAACTAAAGCGCGAGCTATGACATAATTTGCAAAGGGCTTTTGACTATGTTCAGGATAATTAAGTTCATCTTATGAACTCCCACTCAGATAGACATCCCTCTAGTCATCTAAGTGATTACATGATCCGAGTCAACTAGGCCGTGTCCGATCATCACGTGAGACGGACTAGTCATCATCGGTGAACATCTTCATGTTGATCGTATCTACCATACGACTCATGCTCGACCTTTCGGTCTCTTGTGTTCCGAGGCCATGTCTGTACATGCTAGGCTCGTCAAGTCAACCTAAGTGTTTCGCGTGCGTAAATCTGGCTTACACCCGTTGTATGTGAACGTTAGAATCTATCACACCCGATCTTCACGTGGTGCTTCGAAACGACGAACTTTCGCAACGGTGCACAGTTATGGGGAACACTTTCTTGAAATTTTAATGAGGGATCATCTTATTTACTACCGTCGTTCTAAGCAAATAAGATGCATTAACATGATAAACATCACATGCAATCAAATAGTGACATGATATGGCCAATATCATTTTGCTCCTTTTGATCTCCATCTTCGGGGCTCCACGATCATCATCGTCACCAGCATGACGCCATGATCTCCATCATCATGATCTCCATCATCGTGTCTTCATGAAGTTGTCTCGCCAACCATTGCTTCTACTACTATGGCTAACGGTTTAGCAATAAAGTAAAGTAATTACATGGCGTTGTTCAATGACACGCAGGTCATACAACAAATTAAGACAACTCCTATGGCTCCTGCCGGTTGTCATACTCATCGACATGCAAGTCGTGATTCCTATTACAAGAACATGATCAATCTCATACATCACATATCATTCATCACATTCTTCTTGGCCATATCACATCACAAACCATACCCTGCAAAAACAAGTTAGACGTCCTCTAATTGTTGTTTGCATGTTTTTATGTGGCTGCTATGGGTTTCTAGCAAGAACGTTTCTTACCTACGCAAAAGCCACAACGTGATATGCCAATTGCTATTTACCCTTCATAAGGACCCTTTTCATCGAATCCGATCTGACTAAAGAGGGAGAGACTGGCACCCGCTAGCCACCTTATGCAACAAGTGAATGTTAGTCAGTGGAACCTGTCTCACGTAAGTGTACGTGTAAGGTCGGTCCGGCCCGCTTCATCCCACAATAACGTCGAAACAATATTGGACTAGTAACGGTAAGCGTATTGACCAAAATCAAAGCCCACAACTACTTTGTGTTCTACTCGTGCAAAGAATCTACGCAATAGACCTAGCTCATGATGCCATTGTTGGGGAACGTAGCAGAAATTCAAAATTTTCCTACGAATCACCAAGATCTATCTATGGAGAGACTAGCAACGAGAGAGAGGGGAGTGCATCTACATACCCTTGTAGATCGCTAAGCAGAAGCGTTCAAGAGAACGGGGTTGAAGGAGTCGTACTCGTCGTGATCCAAATCACCGATGATCCTAGCGCCGAACGGACGGCACCTCCGCGTTCAACACACGTACGGTTGGGAGAGACATCTCCTCCTTCTTGATCCATCAAGGGAAGGAGAGGTTGATGGAGATCCAGCAACACGACGGCGTGGTGGTGGAAGTAGCGGGATCCCGGCAGGGCTTCGCCAAGCGCAAGCGGGGAGGAAGAGGTGTCACGGGAGGGAGGGAGGAGCCAGGGACTCAGGTGTGGCTGCCCACCCTCCCCTCCACTATATATAGGGGCCTAGGGGGGGCGCCGGCCCCTTGTAGATCCCATCTAGGGAGGGGGCGGCGGCCCTAGGGGTGGCTTGGCCTCCAAGCCAAGTGGAGGCGCCCCCACCCCTTAGGGTTTCTAACCCTAGGCGCATGGGAGGCCCAAAGGGGGGCACACCAGCCCACCAGGGGATGGTTCCCATGCCCCCTCAGCCTATGGGGCCCTCCGGGATAGGTGGCCCCACCCGATGGACCCCCGGGACCCTTCCGGTGGTCCCGGTACAATACCGATGACCCCCGAAACTTTCCCGGTGGCCGAAACTGGACTTACTACATATAAATCTTTACCTCCAGACTACTCCGAAACTCCTCGTGACGTCCAGGATCTCATCCGGGACTCCGAACAACATTCGGGTTACCGCATACTATTATCTCTACAACCCTAGTGTCATTGAACCTTAAGTGTGTAGACCCTACGGGTTTGGGAACCATGCAGACATGACCGAGACAACTCTCCGGCCAATAACCAAAAGCGGGATCTGGATACCCATGTTGGATCCCACATGTTCCACGATGATCTCATCGGATGAACCACGATGTCGAGGATTCAATCAATCCCGTATCCAATTCCCTTTGTCTAATGGTATTGTACTTGCCCGAGATTCGATCATCGGTATGTCGATACCTTGTTCAATCTCGTTACCGGCAAGTCTCTTTACTCGTCCGTAACACATCATCCCGTGATAAACTCCTTGGTCACACTGTGCACATTATGATGATGTCCTACCGAGTGGGCCCAGAGATACCTCTCCGTTACACGGAGTGACAAATCCCAGTCTCGATTCGTGCCAACCCAACAGACACTTTTGGAGATACCCGTAGTGCACCTTTATAGCCACCCAGTTACGTTGTGACGTTTGGTACACCCAAAGCATTCCTACGGTATCCGGGAGTTGCACAATCTCATGGTCTAAGGAAATGATACTTGACATTAGAAAAGCTTTAGCATACGAACTACACGATCTTTGTGCTAGGCTTAGGATTGGGTCTTGTCCATCACATCATTCTCCTAATGATGTGATCCCGTTATCAACGACATACAATATCCATGGTCAGGAAACCGTAACCATCTATTGATCAACGAGCTAGTCAACTAGAGGCTTACTAGGGACATGGTGTTGTCTATGTACCCACACATGTATCTGAGTTTCCTATCAATACAATTATAGCATGGATAATAAACGATTATCATGAACAAGGAAATATAATAATAATAACTAATTTATTATTGCCTCTATGGCATATTTCCAACATTACAGACATCACATGGACAACACATAAAACCATCCTGCTTGTTTGCCTCAGCCCCACGTAGAAAACTATGCACGCCATTAATGAACTGGGGAGAGCGTCGGTCATCGTATATCCATTACTTGCTCATCTTCATTACACAACACCGAAAATACCAAATTAATACAAGTTGATACATAAAGTTCGTACACACTTATTCTCATAAAACAATATACAACTATCTAGCTAAAGCATTTAAATGCAACAACAAATGCGATCAAAATCGCAAGTAAGGTAATAATTGATCCAACAACATAATGATACCAATGTTGGAAATATGCCCTAGAGGCAATAATAAAATGGTTATTATTGTATTTCCTTGTTCATGATAATTTTCTATTATTCATGCTATAATTGTATTAACCGGAAACCGCAATACATGTGTGAATACATATACCACAACATGTCCCTAGTAAGCCTCTAGTTGACTAGCTCGTTGATCAATAGATGGTTACGGTTTCCTGACCATGGACATTGGATGTCGTTGATAATGGGATCACATCATTAGGAGAATGATGTGATGCACAAGACCCAATCCTAAGCCTAGCACAAGATTGTGTAGTTTGTATGCTAAAGATTTTCTAAATGTCAAGTATCTTTTCCTTAGACCATGAGATTGTGCAACTCCCGGACACCGTAGGAATGCTTTGGGTGTGCCAAACGTCGCAACGTAACTGGGTGGCTATAAAGGTGCACTATGGGTATCTCCGAAAGTGTCTGTTGGGTTGGCACGAATCGAGACTGGGATTTGTCACTCCGTGTGACGGAGAGGTATCTCTGGGCCCACTCGATAGGACATCATCATAATGTGCACAATGTGATTAAGGAGTTGATCGCGGGATGATGTGTTATGGAACGAGTAAAGAGACTTGCCGGTAACGAGATTGAACAAGGTATCGGGATACCGACGATCGAATCTCGGGCAAGTACTATACTGGTAGACAAAGGGAATTGTATACGGGATTGATTGAATCCTTGACATCGTGGTTCATCCGATGAGATCATTGTGGAACATGTGGGAGCCAACATGGGTATCCAGATCCCACTATTGGTTATTGGCCGGAGAGTTTTCTCGGTCACGTCGGCATGGTTCTCGAACCCGTAGGGTCTACACACTTAAGGTTCGATGACGCTAGGGTTATAGGGAATAGATATACGTGGTTACCGAATGTTGTTCGCAGTCCCGGATGAGATCCCGGACGTCACGAGGAGTTCCGAAATGGTACGGAGGTAAAGATTTATATATGGGAAGTCCTGTTTTGGTCACCGGAAAGGTTTCAGGTGCTATCGGTAACGTACCGGGACCACCGGGAGGGTCCCGGGGGTCCACCAGGTGGGGCACCAGCCCCAGAGGGCTGCGTAGGCCAAGTGTCAGAGGGGACCAGCCCCAGGTGGGCTGGTGTGCCCCCCACCAAGGCCCAAGGCGCAGAGAGAGTAGGAGGGGGCAAAACCCTAGGTCCAGATGGGCCTTAAGGCCCACCCTAGGTCGCCCCCCTCTCTTTCCCCCTTGGACGCACCCTAGATGAGTTTTGGGGGCTGCCTCCACCCTAGGGAGGGAACCCTAGATGGGGGCGCAGCCCCTCCCCTTCCCCTATATATACTTGAGGTATTGGGGGCTGCAAAAAAACGAGATGGACTCTCCTAAGGTGCAGCCCTACCTCTCTCCCTCCTCGTCTCTTGCGGTGCTTGGTGAAGCCCTGCTGGTGTGCCACGCTCCTCCATCACCACCACACTGTTGTGCTGCTGCTGGACAGAGTCTTCCCCAACCTCTCCATCTCTCCTTGCTGGAACAAGGCACGGGAGACGTCACTGGGCTGCACGTGTGTTTAACGCGGAGGTGCTGTCCGTTCGGCACTAGGATCTTTGGTGATTTGGATCACGACGAGTACGACTCCCTCAACCCCGTTCTTTTGAACGCTTCCGCTAGCGATCTACAAGGGTATGTAGATGCACTCCTCTCTCTCGCTGCTAGTCTCTCCATAGATAGATCTTGGTGACTCGTAGGAAAATTTTGAATTTCTGCTACGTTCCCCAACAGTGGCATCATGAGCTAGGTCTATTGCGTAGATTCTATGCACGAGTAGAACACAAGTTGTTGTGGGTGTTGATTTTGTTCAGTATGCTTACCGTTACTAGTCCTATCTTGTTTCGACGGTATTGTGGGATGAAGCGGCCCGGACCGACCTTACACATACACTTACGTGAGACAGGTTCCACCGACTGACATGCACTTGTTGCATAAGGTGGCTAGCGGGTGCCAATCTCTCCCACTTTAATGGGATCAGATTCGATGAAAAGGGTCCTTATGAAGGGTAAATAGCAATTGGCATATCACGTTGTGGCTTTTGCGTAGGTAAGAAACGTTCTTGCTAGAAACCCATAGCAGCCACGTAAAACATGCAAACAACAATTAGAGGACGTCTAACTTGTTTTTGCAGGGTATGCTATGTGATGTGATATGGCCAAAAGAATGTGATGAATGATATGTGATGTATGAGATTGATCATATTCTTGTAATAGGAATCATGACTTGCATGTCGATGAGTATGACAACCGGAAGGAGCCATAGGAGTTGTCTTTGTTTATTGTATGACCTGCGTGTCACTGAATAACGCCATGTAATTACTTTACTTCATTGCTAAACCGTTACCAATAGTAGTAGAAGTAATATTTGGCGAGACAACTTCATGGAGACACGATGATGGAGATCATTATGATGGAGATCATGGTGTCATGCCGGTGACGATGATGATCATGGAGCCCCGAAGATGGAGATCAAAAGGAGGAAAATGATATTGGCCATATCATGTCACTATTTGATTGCATGTGATGTTTATCATGTTTATGCATCTTATTTGCTTAGAACGACAGTAGTAAATAAGATGATCCCTCATAATAATTTCAAGAAAGTGTACCCCCTAACTGTGCACCATTGCGAAAGTTCGTTGTTTCGAAGCACCACGTGATGATCGGGTGTGATAGATTCTAACATTCACATACAATGGGTGTAAGCCAGATTTACACACGCGAAACACTTAGGTTGAGTTGACGAGCCTAGCATGTACAGACATGGCCTCGGAACACAAGAGACCGAAAGGTCAAACATCAGTCGTATAGTAGATGCGATCAACATGAAGATGTTCACCGATGATGACTAGTCCGTCTCACGTAATGATCGGACAGGGCCTAGTTGACTCGGATCATGTATCACTTAGATGACTAGAGGGATGTCTATCTGAGTGGGAGTTCATTAGATGAACTTAATTATCCTGAACATAGTCAAAAGGTCTTTGCAAATTATGTCATAGCTCGCGCTTTAGTTCTACTGTTTTAGATATGTTCCTAGAGAAAATATAGTTGAAAGTTGATAGTAGCAATTATGCGGACTGGGTCTGTAAACTGAGAATTGTCCTCATTGCTGCGTAGAAGGCTTATGTCCTTAATGCACCGCTCGATGTGCTGAACCTCGAACGTCGTTTGTGGATATTGCGAACATCTGACATACACGTTTTGATGACTACGTGTTCAGTGGGTAATGTTAAATGGTTTAGAATTGAGGCACCGAAGACCTTTTTTTAAAATGTCGCAGAACATATGAGATGTTCCAGGAGCTGAAATTGGGATTTCAGGCTCGTGCCCACGTCAAGAGGTATAAGACCTCCGACGAGCTTCTTGGCCTACAAACTAAGGGAGAAAAGCTCAATCGTTGAACTTGTACTCAGATTGTTTGGGTACAACAATCACTTGAATCGAGTGGGAGTTAATCTTCCAGATGAGATAGTGATGTTTCTTCAAAGACATTGCCACCAAGCTACTAGAGCTTCGTGATGAACTATAACATATCAGGGATAGATATGATAATCCTTGAGCTATTCGCAATGTTCGACACCGCGAATGTAGAAATCAAGTAGGAACATCAATTGTTGATGGTTAGTAAAACCACTAGTTTCAAGAAGGGCAAGGGCAAGAAGGGATACTTCATGAAACGGCAAAATAGTTGCTGCTCTAGTGAAGAAACCCAAGGTTGAACCCAAACCCGAGACTAAGTGCTTCTGTAATGAGAGGAACGGATACTGAAGCAGAACCACCCTAGATACTTGGCAGATAAGAAGGCAGGCAAGGTTGACAGAAGTATATTGGATATACATTTTATTAAATGTGTACTTTACTAGTACTCCTAGTAGCACCAGGGTATTAAGATACCGTTTCAGTTGCTAAGTGTTAGTAACTCGAAATAAAAGAGCTACGGAATAAAGGGAGACTAGCTAAAGGTGAGATGACGATGTGTGTTGGAAGTGTTTCCAAGGTTGATGTGATCAAGCATCGCCTGCTCCGTCTACCATCAAGATTGGTGTTAAACCGAAATAATTGTTATTTGCTGTTTGCGTTGAGCATAGACATGATTGGATTATGTCTATCGCAATACGGTTATTCATTTAAGGAGAATAATGGTTACTCTATTTTGAATAATACCTTCAATGGTCTTGCACCTAAAAGAATGGTTTATTGAATCTCGATCATAGTGATACACATGTTCATGCCAAAAGATATAAGATAGTAATGATAGTACCACCTGCTTGTGGCACTTCCATTTCAGTCATATTGGTAGGAAACGCATGAAGAAGCTCCATGTTGATGGATCTTTGGACTCACTCGTTTTTGAAAAGTTTGAGACATGCGAACCATGTCTATTGGTATGTGCACATGAAGAAACTCCATGCAGATGGATCATTTGGACTCACTTGATTCTAAATCACTTGAGACATGCAAATCATACCACATGGGCAAGATGACTGAAAAGCCTCGTTTTCAGTAAGATGGAACAAGAAAGCAACTTGTTGGAAGTAACACATTTTGATGTGTGCAGTCCAATGAGTGCTGAGGCACGCAGTGGATATCGTTATGTTCTTATTTCATAGATGATTTGAGTAGATGCTGAGTATATTTACTTGATGAAACACAAGTCTGAATTATTGAAAGGTTCAAGTAATTTCAGAGTGAAGTTGAAGATCTTCGTGACAAGAGGATAAAATGTCTATGATATGATCATAGAGATGAATATATGAGTTGCGAGTTTGGTACACAATTGAGACATTGTGGAAATTGTTTCACAACTAACACCGCCTGGAACACCATAGTGTGATGGTGTGTCCGAACATCATAGCTGCACCCTATTGGATATGGTGCATACCATGATGTGTCTTATCGAATTACCACTATCGTTCATGGGTTAGGCATTAGAGACAACCGCATTCACTTTAAATAGGGCACCACGTAATTCCGTTGAGATGACATCGTATGAACTATGGTTTAGAGAAACCTAAGCTGTCGTTTCTTGAAAGTTTGGGGCTGCGACTCTTATGTGAAAAAGTTTCATCGTGATAAGCTCGAACCCAAAACGGATAAATGCATCTTCATAGGATACCCAAAATGGTTGGGTATACCTCCTATCTCAGATCAGGAAGCTAAAGTAATTGTTTCTAGAAACGGGTCCTTTCTCGAGAAAAAGTTTCTCTCGAAAGAATTGAGTGGGAGGATGGTGGAGACTTGATGAGGTTATTGAATCATCACTTCAACTAGTGTGTAGCAGGGCACATGAAGTTGCTCCTGTGGCACCTACACCAATTGAAGTGGAAGTTGATGATAGTGATCATGAAACTTCGGATCAAGTCACTACCAAACCTCGTAGGACGACAAGGACAGGTACTGCTTCAGAGTGGTACGGTAATCCTGTCTTGGAGGTCATGTTGCTAGACAACAATGAACCTACGAGCTATGGAGAAGCAATGGTGGGCCCGGATTCCGACAAATGGCTCGAGGCCATAAAATCCGAGAGAGGGTCCATGTATGAAAACAAAGTATAGACTTTGGAAGAACTACTTGATGTTCGTAAGGCTGTTGGGTACAGATGGATTTTAAAAGGAAGACGGGCAATGATGGTAAGTATCACCATTAAGAAAGCTCGACTTGTCGTTAAGATGTTTTCCGACAAGTTCAAGGAGTTGACTACGATGAGACTTTCTCACTCATAGCGATTCTAAGAGTCTGTTGGAATTATATTAGCAATTACTGCATGATTTATGAAATCTTGCAGATAGGATGTCAAAACATTGTTTCCTCGACGATATTCTTGAGGAAAGGTTGTATGTGATACAACTAGAAGGTTCTGTCAATCCTGAAAGATGCTAACAAGTGTGAAAAGCTCCAACAATCCTTCTAAGGACTGGAGTAAGCATCTCGGAGTTGGAATATACGCTTTGATGAGATGATCAAAGATTTTGGGTTTATACAAAGTTTATGAGAAACTTGTATTTCCAAAGAAGTGAGTGGGAGCACTATAGCATTTCTGATGAGTATATGTTGTTGACATATTGTTGATCGGAAATGATGTAGAATTTCTGGAAAGCATATAGGGTTATTTGAAAAGTGTTTTTCAATGGAAAACCTGGATTAAGCTACTTGAACATTGAGCATCAAGATCAAAACTCTTAATAGTACTTTCAAATGAATACATACCGTGACAAGATTTTGAAGGAGTTCAAAATAGATCAGCAAAGAAGGAGTTCTTGGCTATGTTATATGGTGTGAGTATTGAGTAACACTCAAGACATGACCATGGCAGAAGAGAGAGAAAGGACGAAGGTCGTCCCCTACGCTTCAGACGTAGGATCTATAGTATGCTATGCTGTGTACCGCACCGGAAGTGTGCCTTGCCATGAGTCAGTCATGGGGTACAAGAGTGATCCATGAATGGATCACAGGACAGCGGTCAAACTTATCCTTAGTAACTAGTGGACTAAGGAATTTTCTCGATTATGGAGGTGGTAAAAGAGTTCGTCGTAAAGGGTTACACCGATGCAAACTTTGACACTAATCCGAATTATTCTGAGTAGTAAACCGGATTCGTATAGTAGAACAGTTATTTGGAATAGCTCCAAATAGAGCATGGTAGCAGCATCTAGGAGATGACATAGAGATTTTCAAAGCACACACGGATCTGAAAGGTTCAGATCCGTTGACTAATAACCTCTCTCACAAGCAAGATATGATCAAACCCCATGGGTGTCGATTCATTACAATCAAATAGTGATGTGAACTAGATTATTGACTCTAGTGCAAGTGGGAGACTCTTGGAAATATGCCCTAGAGGCAATAATAAAATGGTTATTATTGTATTTCCTTGTTCATGATAATTGTCTATTATTCATGCTATAATTGTATTGATCGGAAACCGCAATACATGTGTGGGTACATAGACAACACCATGTCCCTAGTAAGCCTCTAGTTGACTAGCTCGTTGATCAATAGATGGTTACGGTTTCCTGACCATGGACATTGGATGTCGTTGATAACGGGATCACATCATTAGGAGAATGATGTGATGGACAAGACCCAATCCTAAGCCTAGCACAAGATCGTGTAGTTCGTATGCTAAAGCTTTTCTAAATGGCAAGTATGTTTTCCTTAGACCATGAGATTGTGCAACTCCCGGACACCGTAGGAATGCTTTGGGTGTGCCAAACGTCACAATGTAATTGGGTGGCTATAAAGGTGCACTATGGGTATCTCGGAAAGTGTCTGTTGGGTTGGCACGAATCGAGACTGGGATTTGTCACTCCGTGTGACGGAGAGGTATCTCTGGGCCCACTCGGTAGGACATCATCATAATGTGCACAATGTGATCAAGGAGTTGATCGCGGGATGATGTGTTATGGAACGAGTAAAGATACTTGCCGGTAACGAGATTGAACAAGGTATCGGGATACCGACGATCGAATCTCGGGCAAGTACTATACCGGTAGACAAAGGGAATTGTATACGAGATTGATTGAATCCTTGACATCGTGGTTCATCCGATGAGATCATCGTGGAACATGTGGGATCCAACATGGGTATCCATATCCCGCTGTTGGTTATTGGCCGGAGAGTTGTCTCGGTCATGTCTGCATGGTTCTCGAACCCGTAGGGTCTACACACTTAAGGTTCAATGACGCTAGGGTTATAGGGAATAGATATACGTGGTTACCGAATGTTGTTCAGAGTCCCGGATGAGATCCCGGACGTCACGAGGAGTTCCGGAATGGTCCGGAGGTAAAGATTCATATATAGGAAGTCCTGTTTTGGTCACCGGAAAGGTTTCAGGTGCTATAGGTAACGTACCGGGACCACCGGGAGGGTGCCGGGGGTCCACCAGGTGGGGCCACCGGCCCCAGAGGGCTGCGTAGGCCAAGTGTGGGAGGGGACCAGCCCCAGGTGGGCTGGTGCGCCCCCCACAAAGGCCCAAGGCGCAGAGAGAGTGGGAGGGTGCAAAACCCTAAGTCCAGATGGGCCTTAAGGCCCACCCTAGGGCGCCCCCCCTCTCTTTCCCCCTTGGCCGCACCCTAGATGGGTTTTGGGGGCTGCCGCCACCCCTAGGGAGGGAACCCTAGATGGGGGTGCAGCCCCTCCCCTTCCCCTATATATACTTGAGGTATTGGGGGCTGCAAAAAAACGAGATGAATTATCCCAAGGCGCAGCCCTACCTCTCTCCCTCCTCGTCTCTTGCGGTGCTTGGTGAAGCTCTTATGGAGTGCCACACTCCTCCATCACCACCACGCCATTGTGCTGCTGCTGGATGGAGTCTTCCCCAACCTCTCCCTCTCTCCTTGCTGGATCAAGGCACGGGAGACGTCACCGGGCTGCACGTGTGTTGAACGCGGACGTGCCGTCCGTTCGGCACTAGGATCTTCGGTGATTTGGATCACGACGAGTACGACTCCCTCAACCCTGTTCTCTTGAACTCTTCCACTAGCGATCTACAAGGGTATGTAGATGCACTCCTCTCTCTCGTTGCTAGTCTCTCCATAGTGTGACGCCCCCGATTCAATCGTACACTAATCATACACGCAAACGTGTACGATCAAGATCAGGGACTCACGGGAAGATACCACAACACAACTCTAAAAATAAAATAAGTCATACAAGCATCATAATACAAGCCAGGGGCCTCGAGGGCTCGAATACAAGTGCTCGATCATAGACGAGTCAACGGAAGCAACAATATCTGAGTACAAACATAAGTTAAACAAGTTTGCCTTAAGAAGGCTAGCACAAACTGGAATACAGATCGAAAGAGGCGCAGGCCTCCTGCCTAGGATCCTCCTAAACTACTCCTGGTCGTCGTCAGCAGCCTGCACGTAGTAGTAGTAGGCACCTCCAGTGTAGTAGTCGTCGTCGATGGTGGCGTCTGGCTCCTGGGCTCCAGCATCTGGTTGCGACAACCAGGTAGAAGGGAAAGGGGGAAAGAGGGAGAAAAGCAACTGTGAGTACTCATCCAAAGTACTCGCAAGCAAGGATCTACACTACATATGCATGGGTATATGTGTAAAGAGGCAATATCGATGGACTGAACTGCAGAATGCCAGAATAAGATGGGGACAGCTAGTCCTATCGAAGACTACGCTTCTAGCAGCCTCCGTCTTGCAGCATGTAGAAGAGAGTAGATTGAAGTCCTCCAAGTAGCATCACATAGCATAATCCTACCCGGCGATCCTCCCCTCGTCGCCCTGTGGAAAAGCGATCACCGGGTTGTCTGTGGAACTTGTCTGGGTGTATTTTATTAAGTATCCAGTTCTAGTTGTCATAAGGTCAAGGTACAACTCCGTGTCGTCCTTTTACCGAGGGACACGGCTATTCGAATAGATAAACTTCCCTGCAGGGGTGCACCACATAACCCAACACGCTCGATCCCATTTGGCCGGAGACACTTTCCAGGGTCATGCCCGGCCTCAAAAGATCAACACGTCGCAGCCCCACCCAGGCACAACAGAGGGGTCAACACGCCGATCTAAATCCTATGCGCGCAGGGGTCTGGGCCCATCACCCATTGCACACCTGCATGTTGCGTACGCGGCCGGAAGCAGACCTAGCAACCTCCATTACAAAGGAAGTTGTGTTAACGCATTCCAACCCGGCGCGCGCCGCTCAGTCACTGATGTCACGAAGGCTTCGGCTGATACCACGACGTAGAGTGCCCATATCTTTCCCGCGTAGTTGGTTAGTGTGTATAGGCCAGTGGCCAGACTCAGATCAAATACCAAGATCTTGTTAAGCGTGTTATTATGAAGCAACCGCGGACGCCGACCAGGGCCAGGCCCACCTCTCTCCTAGGTGGTCTCAACACGCCCTGTCACTCCGCCTCAAAGTAACAATCGGGGGCCGTCGGGAACCCAGGCCCACCTCTACCGGGATTGAGCCACCTGTCCTTCCAGCCCTCACATCGAAATCACTTGCGGGTACTCAACGAGCTGACCCGACTTTAGTCACTATCTGTATAGTATGTATGTATAGTATAGCATATACCCGTGATCACCTCCCAAGTGATCCCGGCCCAATAATATAGCAAGGCAGACTGACAAGAATGTAGGGCCAATGATGACAAACTAGCATCCTATACTAA
Organism: Triticum dicoccoides; assembly: GCF_002162155.2. NCBI lineage: Eukaryota > Viridiplantae > Streptophyta > Magnoliopsida > Poales > Poaceae > Triticum > Triticum dicoccoides. The sequence continues at coordinate 738,375,213 of NC_041393.1, read as the reverse complement.
GCATTTAGGACTGCGGGTAAAGGTATCAATGACTGTAGCAACAATGACAGGCTATGCAGCAGAATAGGATTAACGGAAAGCAGTAACATGCTACACTACTCTAATGCAAGCAGTATAGAGGAGAATAGGCGATATCTGGTGATCAGGGGGGGCTTGCCTGGTTGCTCTGGCAAGGAGGGGTCGTCAACTCCGTAGTCGAACTAGGCACCAGCATCGGCGTCGGTCTCGTAGTCTACCGAAGAGAAGAGGGGGAAGAAACAATGAATATAATGCAAACAGATGCATAACGATGCATGACATGACAAAGCGTGATGCCAGGTGTGCCCAAACGCGGTAGTAGGTGATACCGGCGAAGGGGGAAAACATCCGGGAAAGTATTCCCGGTGTTTCGCGTTTTCGGACAGATGAACCGAAGGTGAAAGTTGCAGGTTTGATAGGTTAGGGATGCATGACGGACGAACGGGCTGCGTATCCGGATTCGTCTCGTCGTTCTGAGCAACTTTCATGTAGAAAGTATTTTCATCTAAGCTACGGTTTATTTTATATTAATTTTAAAAGATTTAAATCATTTTCAGGATTTATTTAATTATTTTAAAACAACATTATCCAGAACAGTGTTTGCTGACGTCATCATGACATTAGCATGACGTCAGCAGTCAACAGAGGTGTTGACTGGTCAAACTGACGTGTGGGTCCAGTGGGACCCACCTGTCATACTCTGTTTAGATAACTAGGGTTTAGTTAAACTAATTACGGTTTAACTAAACTAACAAGTCAAACAGATTAATTAAATAAGATTAATTAGCTTACTTAATTCACTAATTAATTAATTAGTAATTATTATAAATTTTATTAATTCATTTTTACTTATTTTATGTTTTTTTATTAAAAAACTTTCTAGGGGCGGGCCCCACATGTCAATGGCCCTAGGGGCCTAACGGGCGAATGGGTTACGGGCATGGGGGCGCACGAGCGCTAGCGAAACGGGGCGGAGCCCCAGGGTGTGGGCGTAACCCGTTGAGGTGACGCGGCAGAGCCGGGCGCGGGCGCCGGCGGCCAGGGGCCGCACGAGCGCCGGCCGTAACAGGACGATGGGGTGGAGGGAACCGGAGCTGTGGGTGCGTGTGCGCAGGCGGGCGGGGCGGACGGGCAAGGTGCTGTGGCCGCACGTGCAGGCGGCATCGGGCGCAGCGGGACGGCGGGGGCAGTGGCGGGGCGGAGCCCACGACGGAGTGAGCTCCGGGCGCGGGTGCGGGCTCGCGCTTGGCCGTGCGTCGCAACGACGGAGTGAGGCACCGAGCGTGCGTTGAGGGTGACACGCACGCACAG
>NC_041393.1:738366604-738372641 GCF_002162155.2 Triticum dicoccoides | reverse complement strand
CAATGGAAAGGGAAAAGTGTTTATCAAATTTAGTCAGAACAATGGATAGAAAAATGTGTTTAAACACATAATTCAGGGGTATATCCTTCCCAAGGACAAGCATAGCATGATATCATGACAGGATATAACGTAGAAAACTATTTAGGTAATGGGAGAGAATTTTCATGGCATTACCCCATACAACGGTGTTAGGATAATTAAGAAAGAAACATTTAGCATTGGGCTTCAAATATTCTTATTGAAAATTGGAGTACCACAGACATGCTTCAAGATAGCATTGACATGGTTTTCAAGCAAAGGTCGGATTTTGGATACCCAAAGGATCAATCAGGAACAACTTATAGAATAAGTCTTACAATTTCCTCATGAAAGAATGGATAACCTTGCTGAAAAGGAAAACTATAACAATGGGTCCTCCGACCAGGTGTACTAGGCATGACATTATCTTACCGGGTCAAATAAAAGACCAATGTTATAACTCTTGGAAATATATTCCAACCATCATATCTGACCGAGATTCAGATCTGATTGGTGTCAGGATACCTCCGACTCGAGATGCCTGAGAAGAAAAGGTGCAACACAAATTGACGAGAAGACATCATAAGATTCTCGGGAAATGTACCATGGAAGCAAGTTCCGAAACAAGAGTTCATCATTAATTCAAGGAGAGGGTTAGGAGGTGGTTGATGGACTCAGCGACAATTCATTGAGATTCCCAAAAGATGAATTTCCACACTTATGTGAACAAAGAGATAACATTTGTCAGATCAAATGATATAATGATGTATGCTCGAGGAAAACATACACAATTTAACAATGATAGAAGGGGGCACCCGAAAATCTGGACTAGGTATCACGATCAATGTTTGAATGATGATTCAATAAGCAATAGACTTGGAGTGAAACTACCGACCATTAACTTCAAAGCAATAGGGTTGCTAGAAGTACAGAATCCAAGCAGCACGGTTCACGTGGTGGTATCCCGGGTAAAATCAACACGGGGACCCATGAATGAGCGGATATGGCAAGAAGTAGTACTATACCAAGAATTCTTAAGAGGTGGTGAAATTCTCACAACATTCTTGACATAAAAGATGGTAATACTCCAAGGTAGAGGAGAACAAATACTGGATAGCAAGAATCTCAAGGTATAACACAGAACACGAACAAGTTTGTGTTGGAGGGGAGGCATTAAAGTGGTCGATGACCACACAAATCATCGAGGGAAAGGATGGTATTTCTCATCATGAATTCAATTGATATCTAGGAAGGAGTCAAGATGTTGATGATGATCATGAGAATTTTTGTCGAGAGGCTCCACGAAGATGTAATCAATCAGCGACGACAACAAGTCAAAGGAATGATGAAGCGGAAGGTTATTAGAACCATGGTTATGACAGAAACTCGAAATCAAGCTTGCAGTTCAAGGCGAAATGATATGATGAGGAAAATCGACGTAAGCTTAGCTCACCATCGAAAATTGTGCTCTAGGAAGAAGGACCAAGCAGCACAGTTAAAATTTAGCATGATAAAGATATAGTTGATCAGGCTAGAAATGACGTGATCGAGTACAAACTCGTAACTAAATAAGATTACTAATAGTTGTTCAATCGTGATGCGGACTCAATTCAGTTATCAGTGTCCTTAAGTGTTTAATGACTCAGAGCCCATGAAAAAAATTGGAATCAATGAGAATGTAGTACTTGATGGAGAACTCATAAGAAGTTATGCAGTTCTGTGATAATGTCGAGATTCCAGGGTGTAATACTCGATGAAAGATCAAAGTAAAGGTTGGACTGGTGTATTGATCCACAGAAGTCAAGTGCTTAAACTTGCCCGAGAAATGGGATCAAAGAAGAACATATGGTCGGAACCACAATTGCAAAAGATCAATTCTCCGATACCAAAGGATATTATATCAAGGAAATAGCTATTATCGCAATAAGCTCCCATGGTAAGATCTACATCGTGTCCATGGGCATGAACACAAAGGTTCAAGGTCGACTCCCACTTCCTCAATGCATAACCTTCCATTCACCTCTCGTATTTCAAAAATGACATTAGTTGTTGAACATTTTACCTGGTACAATACCAGATAAGTACGACCCGTGAAATCTTTCGGGTTCGCACTGATTAGGGAAGGTAATGGTTCAACCCATGGGGGAATCTAGGAATATATACCACAAACTTCGGAGTAAAGAACTCAAGCTTGGGAGCAGAGCATGGTTGGCAAAAGCAGGGGATACAATTTATCAAAGGCCTTATGTATCTGAGGAAAAGCTCACAAGGTTAATGAATACGAAGGACGGTGTCGGACAAAATCCAACAAAGGACCTGGCGGTCCCTAAGGGATTTGGTGTGAGCATCGGTACTCAACCAGAAGAAGAAAGAATGCAAGGAGATCTGATTATAGAAACAACCGACTAAGTCAAGCTCAAATGCAAAAGGAATTAAGATTTCCAAACCAAGGGATCAGAAGCAAACACTCTGATAAAGGATGGATAATTTGAATACACTTAGGGGTACAATCGACGACAATTTAATTGGCTGAGAACCAGCTCATGTTCAAAATGACATCTGAGCCGGAAGGATAATTTTCAGGGAATAAATGATGATTGTGTGCATTCACACACATGTTGAATTAACAAGATCAGAATGTCGATCACAAAGTATTTTAATGAATATTGCTAGACATATGGAAGTAACAATTATGCAAGCAGGTAAAGAAGATCAAGAGCAATATGCTACTGAGGATTTTGGAAGAGCCAATGGCATTTAGAAGCATTTTGCGAAACACCTGAACAACTGGGGATGAGCGGATAATCGGTAAGTGCGAGGAATTATCCGTAGGGGTATTTATGAGGAAAAGGAGCTGCAAGGCAGCAGACACAAAGGATTCTCGGAATATCCGAGGTATTTCAGGGTATCTTGTAATATCAAGATAAAATTGGAAATGAAGTTATGGACGACAAGTGTATGTAGCTTTCCATAGGGATTTATCGGTGGTATGGAATTGCAATGGCGAAGGGCACAAGGGTCTCAAGGAAACATCGGAGAGTATCTTCAAAATTTTCTGGTGCAGCAGGCGATCATCTGGACTGAAGGGGCTCACCGGGAGAAAGTATTATCGAGAACCTAGAGTCAGAGTTAGTAAAATCGTTTAACCCGAATAGAATAGATGTCAGAGTCCCAAAGTATAGGTCGAGGAATAAAAGATCTGAATACCACCCAATGGCGACGTGGGCCCATGGGCCGCACAGCCAAGTTAGTAAAACAATTTTCATCGACTAGACTCAACTTCGGCCAAGGAGTTGGAAAGGGGAATTCCTCTAGGCAGTCAGCTCTGATACCAACTTGTGACGCCCCCCATTCAATCGTACACTAATCATACACGCAAACGTGTACGATCAAGACCAGGGACTCACGGGAAGATATCACAACACAACTCTAAAAATAAAATAAGTCATACAAGCATCATAATACAACCCAGGGGCCTCGAGGGCTCGAATACAAGTGCTCGATCATAGACGAGTCAGCGGAAGCAACAATATTTGAGTACAGACATAAGTTAAACAAGTTTGCCTTAAGAAGGCTAGCACAAACTGGAATACAGATCGAAAGAGGCACAGGCCTCCTGCCTGGGATCCTCCTAAACTACTCCTGGTAGTCGTCAGCAGCCTGCACGTAGTAGTAGGCACCTCCAGTGTAGTAGTCGTCGTCGACGGTGGCGTCTGGGTCCTGGGGTCCAGCATCTGGTTGCAACAACCAGGTAGAAGGGAAAGGGGGGAAAGAGGGAGAAAAGCAACCGTGAGTACTCATCCAAAGTACTCGCAAGCAAGGATCTACACTACATATGCATGGGTATATGTGTAAAGAGGCAATATCGATGGACTGAACTGCAGAATGCCAGAATAAGGGGGGGATAGCTAGTCCTATCGAAGACTACGCTTCTGGCAGCCTCCGTCTTGCAGCATGTAGAAGAGAGTAGATTGAAGTCCTCCAAGTAGCATCGCATAGCATAATCCTACCCGGCGATCCTCCCCTCGTCGCCCTGTGGAAAAGCGATCACCGGGTTGTCTGTGGAACTTGTCTGGGTGTATTTTATTAAGTATCCAGTTCTAGTTGTCATAAGGTCAAGGTACAACTCCGGGTCGTCCTTTTACCGAGGGACACGGCTATTCGAATAGATAAACTTCCCTGCAGGGGTGCACCACATAACCCAACACGCTCGATCCCATTTGGCCGGACACACTTTCCAGGGTCATGCTCGGCCTTGGAAGATCAACACGTCGCAGCCCCACCTAGGCACAACAGAGAGGTCAGCACGCCGGTCTAAATCCTATGCGCGCAGGGGTCTGGGCCCATCGCCCATTGCACACCTTCACGTTGCGTACGCGCCCGGAAGCAGACCTAGCAACCTCCATTACAAAGGAAGGTTTGTTAATGCAGTCCAACCCGGCGCGCACCGCTCAGTCGCTGACGTCACGAAGGCTTCGGCTGATACCACAACATCGAGTGCTCATATCTTTCCCGCGTAGTTGGTTAGTGCGTATAGGCCAGTGGCCAGACTCAGATCAAATACCAAGATCTCGTTAAGCGTGTTATTATGAAGCAACCGTGAATGCCGACCAGGGCCAGTCCCACCTCTCTCCTAGGTGGTCTCAACCCACCCTGTCGCTCCACCTCAAAGTAACAATCGGGGGCTGTCGGGAACCCAGGCCCACCTCTACCGGGATGGAGCCACCGGTCCTTCCAGCCCCCACATCGGAATCACTTGCGGGTACTCAACGAGCTGACCCGACTTTAGTCACCATTTGTATAGTATGTATGTATAGTATAGCATATACCCGTGATCACCTCCCAAGTGATCACGGCCCAATAATATAGCAAGGCAGACTGACAAGAATGTAGGGCCAATGATGACAAACTAGCATCCTATACTAAGCATTTAGGACTGCGGGTAAAGGTATCAATGACTGTAGCAACAATGACAGGCTATGCAACATAGTAGGATTAACGGAAAGCAGTAACATGCTACACTACTCTAAAGCAAGCAGTATAGAGGAGAATAGGCGATATCTGATGATCAAGGGGGGGGGGGCTTGCCTGGTTGCTCTGGCAAGGAGGGGTCGTCAACTCCGTAGTCGAACTAGGCACCAGCAGCGGCGTCGGTCTCGTAGTCTTCCGAAGAGAAGAGGGAGAAGAAACAATGAATATAATGCAAACAGATGCATAACGATGCATGACATGACAAAGCGTGATACCAGGTGTGCCCAAACGCGGTAGTAGGTGATACCGGTGAAGGGGGAAAACATCCGGGAAAGTATTCCCGATGTTTCGCGTTTTCGGACAGATGAACCGAAGGTGAAAGTTGTAGGTTTGATAGGTTAGGGATGCGTGGCAGACGAACGAACTACGTATCCGGATTCGTCTGGTCGTTCTGAGTAACTTTCATGTAGAAAGTATTTTCATCCGAGCTACGGTTTATTTTATATTAATTTTAAAAGATTTAAATCATTTTTAGGATTTATTTAATTATTTTAAAACAACATTATCCAGAACAGTGTTTGCTGACATCATCATGACGTCAGCATGACGTCAGCAGTCAACAGAGGTGTTGACTGGTCAAACTAACGTGTGGGTCCAGTGGGACCCACCTGTCATACTCTTTTTAGATAACTAGGGTTTAGTTAAACTAATTACTGTTTAATTAAACTAACAAGTCAAACAGATTAATTAAATAAGATTAATTAACTTAATTAATTCACTAATTAATTAATTAATAATTAATTATAAATTTTATTAATTCATTTTTACTTATTTTATGTTTTTTTATTAAAAAACGTTCTGGGGGCGGGCCCCACATGTCAATGGCCCTAGGGGCCTAACGGGCGAATGGGTTACGGGCATGGGGGCGCACGGGCGCTGGCGAAACGGGGCGGAGCCCCAGGGTGCGGGCGTAACCCGCCGAGGTGACGCGGCAGAGTCGGGCGCGGGCGCGGGGCCGCGTGAGCGCCGGCCGGAACAGGGCGATGAG
>NC_041393.1:738346085-738365177 GCF_002162155.2 Triticum dicoccoides | reverse complement strand
TATTTTGTTTGCTTTTCTTTTCTTATTTTTTTCTACAAGTTTATATTATTTTAGTTTTATAAAACATAAAAGTTGCACCTAAATTAGTATTACTAATTATACCTCGATCACAAAAAGGTTTAACCCCCAAATAAAATAATTTAGTATTTTATAAAATACAAAAGGCAATTATCTAGTTGTTTTAGCTACAGCTTAAATCATTTTAGAGCATTCAAACATTTTATAAAAGTGTGGTTTCTTCACCTTAATTACCTATGCATTATTTGTCACCGTTTGTACTTTTTAGTTTTGACATTTGAAAACCTTACTAGTTTGACTTTATTTAAATTTGAATTCTGAATCGGTTTTGAGCTATCGAGAGTTTATCAACAGTAAGCGAGGTGACGTGGCATCGTTAACGTGGGATTACTGTAGCCTGATTATCCGGGCGTCACACATAGATAGATCTTGGTGACTCATAGGAAAATTTTGAATTTCTGCTACGTTCTCCAACAACCAAGCCTCTTTATTAAGGACATACTTTCTAATCTTTCTAATCTTCAAGCGCACTGTATCCATCTTGATCTTGTGATCGTCGACGACATCGGCAACATACAACTCCAATTTCATCTTCTCTTCTTCAATTCTTTTCAATTTTTCTTTCAAATACTCGTTTTCTTTTTCAACTAAATTTAACTTCTCGACAAGAGGTTCGGTTGCAATTTCCGGTTCATATACGTCCTAGATAAAAATAACTTTGTCAACTTGATGGGCATAATTGTCATAAACACAAAATGCAACAAATAGTTATAAAAGATATTATACCACATCCGAATCATAAACCGGACGAGGGCCGACGGGGACGGATATCAAAACCATGGCACTAAGTATAACAAACAATCATACAAGTAAGAAAATTATACAAGCAATTATTTGAATCATACAAATACAATTTTTTTCACAAAAAGGATAAGAACAAGAGCGTCACCAAGGTGGTGCCGGCGACGTGACGGCGCGGGCGATCGACGACGGTCAGGACGGGGACGGGAAGGCCCTAGGTAAACCACACCTACACATATGCAAACTAAGATGTTAATTTGAGCTCAAATTGCATATAAATCAAATAAACTCCCACATAATTACTCCCAAACTAGAACCCACATAGCCACAAATGACTACACTTACAGAGCATGAAACGAGCTAAACTAGCAATGAGAGATGAAAGGAAAAAGTTGCTAACCTTATAAACACTTGGATAGATGGGGTGCCTTAGATCTTGACAAATCTTGGCAACAATGGAGGATGAGCTCGAGCTAGGGGAAGAAAACAGAGAGGAGAGAAAGGAGAAAACAGAGGGGAGAGAAAGGAGAAAATAGAGAGGACGAGCTGGAGCTCGGGCTGGTCGAAGTAGAGGTTTATATAGGGACATCTTTAGTCCCACTTGATAATACAAACCGGGACTAAAATTCCACCTCTAGTCCCAGTGGGTGATACCAACCGGGACTAGAGGGGCTCGCAGGTCCCAGTCTGACGCCAGCCTGCCACCACCGCATTCAGTCCCGGTTGGTATCACCAACCGGGACTAGAGGTCACGGATGAATCGGGACTAGAGGTGACCGTGTGACATCTTCCGCTCCTAGCCGTTGGAACTTGGACTAGTGGTCCCATTAGTCCCGGTCCAAAACTCGGTCGGGACTATTGCTTCAGACAAAAGGCCTGTTTTCTACTAGTGGAATAGCAAATCCATAATTTCAAACATTAATTATTACGTAAAAAACATCAAAATGAAATGTATTATTTCCAAGAACAAAGTTCACGACATTATTAGGACCATCAAAAGTAAAGAGAGGAATGCGGACATTGAGCATCTAATCCAGAGCAGAAATGCACATGCATCAATAGTAAATTTCGAAAACATAGTAAACAAAATATAAGAAATCTATATTTTTTTGTGTAGGAACATCAACATAAAATCTAACATCCTACAAAATTTAACTTTGGAAAGACATCCGTGGAGGCTTGTACAAAAATATAAGGGTTAATTATCCTTTTGCCCTTAGTGGTGTCCCTCTGCTCAGTTTTGCCCTCACATGCAAATTGTACTCAGTTTTGCTCCTAGTCCGTGCGCACCGACTCGTTCTGTGAACTTTGGCGTCTCTGCCATGTCAACATTTTGACTCGGCCCTTACAGGTGGGACCAGGCGGCAGAGGCGGCCAATTTTATTCAGACCGTTGCGCGCGTGGCTTGTGGGACCCAGCAGAGAGCCGTTGAGCATAGAGCCGTTGCGGGTGTGCTATATTAGCGGGCGACAGCGGTGGTCACCACGGCGACAGAGAGCACGGCGCTGACCACGGTGAGAGAGCGAGAGCACGACGGCGGTGGGAAGCTAGCTGTGGAGGGCGCGGCGGTGGGAAGCTAGCCGTGGAGGGCGCAGCGGCGTTGAGATCCCGTTCAGCTCCGAGCTCCATGTCTTCCGCAAGCTCCCGCGCCACCTCGCAGATGCAGAGCCGGGCGCGTGTGGAGATGTCTGTCTTCGTCTGTCCATGGTGCCGGGCGAGCGTTGATCGGAGGTTTTCTCACACATCGAGGAACCACAATCCTCCGTTCTACGTGTGCAGCAAGAATGGGGTAAGAATCGGGGAATTGCACCATTTTCGTGGTCGGGATCTTTGAGCAATCGGTTAATCTGTTCCGTGTTCATCCAGGTGACATGCTTCTTTCTTTGGGTCGATGCTCTGGCCAAGACTCTAATAAATGAACTGCAAGAAGAGCATGACGAATGGTTGCGCATGCTGCCCCAAACCGCAGTGGCCGCATCACGAGCTCCAGAAGAAGAGATGGAGGGTGAAGCACGCACTGACAGAGAGCTAGCTGTTGAGCTTAGGATGTTGAAGAAGAAGGTTAGGAAGCCTGAAGATCAAGCACTACCAATACCCATTTGCAAATACTTTTGGGCATTTGTAGGTATGGTAATCGCACTGGTTGTAATGTTGAAAATGTATGGAAAGGCATGAATTATGGAGGAATTTGTAATCTTGAAATTGTATGAGAAATTCACCTAGTTTAAATGTTGGTCAAAGTTGTTTAAATGTTGAAAAAAAAGAGAAGAAGTGACCAACATTTAAATATGTTGAAAAAAAGGAGAAGAAATGAGGAATTCAGAAACTTTTGATCAATGAAATACAGCTAATGAATTATTCCAGAGCCAAACAATTAAGGTTAGAAATTTTTTGGAGCTGTTAAATATTTAATAGCAATTTAAGTAATCCAATTAAAATACACCGTGATTTAAATAAAAGACCAAAATGTCATGGAAAATGTGCCTCAGCTCTGGTAGATGGTTACACCTAGTGCCAAAATAAATGAACATTTTTAAGGGCATTACATTGAGTAGAAACTAATTTGTCTAAAAAATGAAGGGTGGAAAATGCACAAAAAATTGGTGCGGCTGGGGACTCGAACCCAAAACCGCGTGGGTTAGTGGTGTTTAGGGATGCGCTGGTAACCACTAGGACAGATGGCAAGAGTTTGACATGGGTAGGGGAGCAATGTATACATAGTGAGACTGTGAAATTTGTCAAAAAAATGAAGGGTGGAAAATGCACAAAAAATTGGTGCGGCTGGGGACTCGAACCCAAGACCGCGTGGGTTTGTGGTGTTTAGGGCTGCGCTGGTAACCGCTAGGACAGATGGCAAGAGTTTGACATGGGTAGGGAAGGAATGTATACATAGTGAGACTGTGAAATTTGTCAAAAAAAATGTGAGACCGTGAATGTTTGCACACGCGTGAGAGTGGTTTTCCTTTGTTTTGCACTGAAATTTTGGAGGGTTGGAAGGTTGAAAACGTATATTTGCACTGCCACGTGGTTTTGGTTAGAGTGGCACTTGGTTTAGTGTCAGAGTGGCACTTGGTTTAGGATTTAAATAGAATAAATTTGCATGTTAGTTCATGACTTATTTTTTTGAATAACACGGAGGGCTTCTCACCCCCTCTTTTGAATGACAACCACAAGTTCTCGAGCTTCATGACTTGGTTTAGGGAAGAAATTATATGCTTGGGCATGGACATTTTTTAACACACATAATAAACCTTAATAAATAACTTAGATAAGATGCAACACAAGTACCATTACAATAATAAGTTCATGGACAGTTCACGGACACATGATGAAACATGACACGACACGACACGACATAGAAAAGCAACAAATAAAAAATGGAACAGTCTTCATCTTGATCTCATCCTTCCACTTTGGCTGCGCGCGCCCCTTCAACACCATCTTCATCTTCACACCTCCTCCTCGTCGTCGTAGGGAAGGGAGTGCATCCCGGCTGGAGTGGGGAAGATATTCTCGTAGTTGGTGTAGATGTTGTAGATGGTGAAGAAGATGGCCTCGTAGCCGCACCAAAAGACTTGGCCGAGGAGCTCGCGCGCGTCAAACGGGTTGGTGAAGGTGACCGTGAGCAGTAGGAGGATGCCGCCGCGGTCACGAACCTCGTTGAGGGTGAACATCCTCGGCGAGCCCCGTGGGAGGTGGGCATAGCCGGCTCTGAGGAAGGCGCGGGTGAGTTCGACGGAACCCCTCCACCTTGAAAAAGCCCACAAGCGGAGCTCCCTCTCCACGAGCACGCCCGATGGGTAGCGTCGCTCCGGCACGACATGCGGATGGCTGAAGGTCGGCCCGTTGAACTGCATGGTCTCGCTTGGGGAGGGCTCGGTCGATTGGGTGTTTGAAGTTGGAGAGAATGGATCCGTGGGTGGGAGAGGAAGATAGGCACCCCATTTATAGGCCTGTGGGTGGGAGATGAAGAGAGAAAGGGTGAGAATGGTGCGTGTGTGAATCCGAACGCGTGTGTGTATCCGTTACGCTTTGCACTCTTAAATTTTTGCACAAAAACGATGCATGCATGGGGCGCGTGCGTGCATTTGAATCACTGCATAGCTCTTTGACCGGACGGTGCATCTGACTTGTTGAACCACCTAGCTGGCCTCACTAGCCTAGCGCGCCTAGCATGCCTCGCTTGCCTCGCTCGCATGCATGCACATCGCAGCCTCCCGCGCATGCAAACCCACGTCGCAGCCTATGCACGTCACCGCCTCCCATGCATGCATGCAAGGCCTGGAAAGGCTGAGACGGGCTATTTACTGCGGTCTCAGCGGTCTCAGGCCCAGACAACGAGACGGCCCAACGATCCATCCAGCGCGCCCGATATTTGCTTAAAAAAAGAATCTCCCAGCCAATCAGATTGCATCTCGCGGATCGCCCCCCTCCTCCCCACAGATTCCTTCTAGAAGGGTTAGATCGACGGCCCTTGTTTAGCGCTAGGGTTAGATGAACGGTCCTGGTTTAGCGCTAGGGTTAGCGGGGTTTGGGAGGGGTTTGGAGTAGTCAAAGCTATGTTTGACCAGATTTCAAATGAGCATAATAAATTAAATAAAAATCAAAAAATAAAAAACCTGCGCACATAGTCTTCTTATGTCATATACTAACGATTTAAGTTGATAAACAAGGTTTACATACATTTAAACGATAAGTTCATATGTATTGTATGATATCTCGAGTATCTCAAACTCTTTTGTATGAAGTGAAGAGAAGTGTTTTGGGGAAATAAATATGAAAATTTCAAAAAACTCGCCAGAGCTTCATTTTAGAGTGACTAAGAAGGATCCAGGCTTAGTTTTTCATTTTGATGTTTTACACTTATTTAAATCTTGGTCAAAGTTAAGTTTGACCAGAATTCAAATGAGCAAAACAAATTAAAAAAAAATCAAAAAATGGAAAAAACAGCGCACATAGTTCGTATATATAGAATATATAGAATATATGTTTAGGAAAGTTATTTGGCTGATTTAGACAAGGTTGAAAAAAAACCTTGCTTAGAGATGAGGCCGTTTACCCTACCTTTGGACCCTTATTTTACCACATGTTTCATGAAAATTTCAAAAACCTCACCACAACTTCATTTTGGATTGACTAAGAAGGATCTAGGCTTAGTTCTTCATTTTGATGTTTTAGACTTGTTTAAATCTTGGTCAAAGTTAGGTTTGACCAGAATTGAAATGAGCAAAACAAAATTCAAAAAAATCAAAAAAAAGGAAAAACCATGTGCTCATTCAAACATCATCCAACAGATTTAAACATCATGTCAAACATAGTTCTAACATCATCCAACAGAAATACAACATTATTCATAATGTTTCATAATTATTCACATATAGCGTTCGGGCTTCTGTCTATTCCTTGAGCTTCTTGCCATCACCTTGCTCCTCGTGCACCTTGTGCTCATTGCTTCTTCTCTTCTCCTCTTGGTTGTCGGTACCTTGTGCGTCTTCTTCAAACCTATCATAGAGCTATGCAAAACATAAAGGGTAATGAGATCATGTCAAGTGACCCATAAATGTACAGTAGTATTTGACCCTTGCAAGATTTACATACCTAGCAGAACTCACAACAACAGAAGATTGGTCACCATTTAGAGCCTCACTTGGATCATCATGATCATCATTTGGAGCCTCACATGGATCACCAAGATCATCATTTGGAGCCTCACTTGGATCACCATGATCACTATTTGGAGCCTCACTTGGATCACCATGATCACTATTTGGAGCCTCACTTGGATCATCGTCAAAATCATGCGGCTGTTGACCATCATCATTTTGAACCTCGTCAAAATCCTCATCTGATGCAACCGGCTGCTGTCCATCATTTTCATCGAAGCCTTCATCGAAACTCTCTCCGAACACTGGATCTACTGTGTTATCACAATACTTACCGAAATGACCAGACCCACTACATCTTGTGCACTTACGCTTCCTCGCTCCAAGTCCATCTCCTTCGCTGCGAGGTCTGATTCGACTCTTCCTTGGTCTACCTGCTGCTCTCTTCAGAACTGGAGCGCAAAGCTTGAATCCAGGGTCCACCATGTCCCATTGTTGTTTTCCCTCCATAGCAGGCAAGGCATAAGCATATGTGGCTTTGAACCTTGCAACAGAGTAGTAATCATGCACATACTGTTGAATGTTCCCTGCTGGACCCGGGAGAGAAGTGATGAAAAACAAGGCATGAATGCATGGCAACCCAGTTATCTGTCATTGCCTACAACTGCAAGTTCTAGCTTCTAAATCCACTGGATATCTCCATCCCCTCTTCTCTTTATCCAAATATGATATCTCTGTTGTGGTACCCGAGCAAAGAGTCATGTTCATTTCTAAGCCTGTTGTTTTATGCATCAGTTCATTCATCACGGCAGGGATGATAATATGGCCCATGAATTTTGCCTCGGCTATTCCTGCATGATAATGAAATTTCTTCATGTATTCTATCCTTATCATGTCCAGCACATAATGACCATTTAGTTTTCGGATAGTTGAGTTGAAAGACTCTGCTAGATTATTGTGCACATAGTCAACTTTGCTCAGTTCACTGAATTGGCTTCTAGCACATAACTTGGAGTGGTGTGTTTCCAAGTATTCTTTCATTTTGGGATTCATGTATAACTGCCTCAAGTGGTAGTTGTGCTTCTTCACACTGCAAGTCAAAGATGTTGGACATAAATTGTCGGTATACACCTTTCCTTTGAATTTCTTCATGAAGTTTGCAGCAAGGTGACGCATGCATTCCCTATGCTCTACTCCAGGGATCACATTGTCCACGGCCACTTCTAAACCTTTGCAGGCATCTGTATGAATGACCAACCCATTGGGATGTGCAATAGCCCGGCGCATATTATGCAAAAACCAAGTCCAGCTCTCCTCAGACTCTGTCTCCAGCACACCGTAGGCAACTGGAAATACAAAACTGTGTGCATCAACTACACAAGCAGCTACTAACTGTCCTTTAAACCTCCCTGTGAGAAAAGTGGCATCAATAGCCAAATAAGGCCTGCAACTTGCCAAAAAAACCCGGCGACAAGCCTCAAAGCAGACAAAAACCCTCCTAAAGCATTCCTTGGTCTTTGTCACTCCCGTGAATGTGTACTCCACGGTGTGGTGATCAATATCTACAATACTACCTGGGCTTGTCCTCTCCACTTCACCTTTGAATGAATACAACAATTGAAAACTTTCCTGCCAGTTACCATAAATAGAATCCATAGCATGTTGTTTATCATTGAACAACCTCATGTATGGTAAATCTATCTTGAATTTATCTTTGATGTTCTTCTGCAATTCCTTTGGACCCACTTGCTGGTTTTCTTTCACCCACTTCTTTACTTCTTCTGCCACCCATCTTGACTTGGCTCTACTGATTGTATCCTTCCTAAGGGTTGATTCCTGGCATGTGTGCTTAAAAGGGTTCACTTTGACCTGAACATTAGTGCTATTTCGCATTTTAGATGCGAGCAGCCTCCATGGACAACCCTCAGTCGGACAGTGCACTCTGTAACGTACTTGATCGCTCTTGTCAACTTTGAAAGTACGTTCTACCTTGATGCAGTATGTCACAAGTGCATTTCTACACTCATTCATGGATGCAAAAGCTGTACCTTCTTCCAAATTAGGGTTCAAAGGGTCCCATTCAACAGCTGCAAGGTCTTCGCCCTCACCCACCGCGTCATCATCCACACGGACTGCATTGTGAGCCTCATCTTGGTTATCAGCCCGAGGTGCCCATCGTAAATTCCGAATAACATCAGAATATAGCTTCTCTTCATCAACCCCAGAATTGTAGTCATCATGCTCCACTTCAAGGGGGACCCTACTGCTGTTGCCCACACTTGTCGAGCCACCACGTCGTCGTGCACCAACTGAACTGTTCTGGCTAGAGATGCCATTACAAGGACTTGGTTCTCCTCGAGATGTTGCACCCGTCATCCTAGGTCCAAATGCCTGCTCAAGCACATCAACTTGCAGCCTCACATGAAAATTATCTTTCTCTTTATGCCTAACAAACATGGTAGCTAGCTGTCACCCATTTCTTTTCCCCATCATAGTATTTGTATACCACTTCATCAAGCAAACCCCAAGGATATTGGCTACAAATTACCTCCGCAAATTGTCTGAAACTCCAATTACTAGCCATTGGCAACCGATAATCAAAACCTCTTTGGTATTTCTTCTGATCCTTTGCATCGAACGTGTACCGGTCCCTTCTAATGTGCATCAAGAAAGCAAACCGCAACTCCATCCTAACCGGCGAAAAACAGAGACGCAATCAGCACACTAATTGGGCAAACCTACTCGAATCGAGTGTTGAAATGCACAACTAAGCTCAATCTAAACAGGAGGCGAGACTTACCCCTCGGGAACCCAGTCGTGGACGCGGCGGATCTCCGGCCCGATGCCTGCCTCGCCAAATACTCTGGGGTCGCCGCTGCTCTCCATTTCGCCCTAGGGTTCTTCCTCCTAGTTCAAATAGCTCCAGCAGCCCCCACCTTTGAGCGCTCCGGCCGGGCGCACGGAAGGAGGCCGCGCCGCGGGTCGAGAAGGTGGCGGGCGCCCCACCCGTGGCGTCGCAGGAAGGTGGCGGGCGTCGCAGGCAGCCGTGGAGCGTAGGCGCAGAAAGGTAGCGGTGGAGTAGGCGTGCAGCTGGTGGCGGGGCAGGTCCTGGCCGCGGCGCAAGTGCCGGCGGCGGCGCAGGTCAGCCAGCTGGCGGGGAAGCGGATGGGCAGAGTGAGCTACGAATGATTTGGGGATTTAGTTGCACGGGCCTACATGTGAGCTCCGAACCCACGTCCATGCGGTCCCACATGTAAGCTCCGGACCCACAACTTAACGCTGGCGGACGGAATGGACTCAAATATGGCCGTTTGGCCTCGTCATAGTAGCTGTGCATGGACTAGGGGCAAAACTGAGCACAATTTGCATCTGAGGGAAAAACTGAGCACAGAGACACCACTGAGGGCAAAAGGATAATTAACCCAAAATATAAAACTCTGGACTAAAAAGGACACACTTTGGAGCAGTTATTTTTGTCTTTTTGCACACACCTCTACCGGTGTCTTCTCGGGGTGAAATTTTACAGAAAGTTAGAAAACATGTAGATGCTCATCTAAAAAATAGATTTTGATGATTTTTTTTATTATTTTTCCAAAATTTACTGTTTATGCGAATGCATTAATGCTCGAGATTAGATCAACACTTTCGGAGGAATGCCCAAAAGCAAATCACATAGTGGAGCTTGTCTCATATCCTCGAATGGACCGATACTTCAGGCAACTAGCGAATCGGTACCGGATACCGTATTCAATACCGATACTCTTGCGATACGTATCCAAGGAGTATCCATAAATAAACGATTTAAAACAATTCAGATACTTGAAGGATACTTTTTCAGTTCATTTTGGATACGGCCCAGCTCATCTAAGAGACCACTCAGCCCAGCTAAGAGGTAGACAGCAACCCTAGTACCCCAATACCCCCTTCCTTTTCCTTCCAATTTTCTTTCCTCCCTCCCGAGCCCACACGAGGCGGCGGCTGGTGGCTGCGTACCTAGCAGCTACTCACCCAGGGCTAGCGGCAGCGGCGGCTAGCCGGCGACGAGCTGCTACTCCTCACCAACACCTCCTGTCACACAGCAAGCAGGTAGATACACTTCTCTTCTCCTTTCTCCTGCCCAGCGAAGCTCATCCCCTCTTCTTTCTCCTCTGATCTGTGAAGATCTCATTTCTCTCATCTCCTCCAAATGGCTCCTCCTGCTGAACCTCCTATTGTACCTACAAATCTAAGGGCACCATTGTGGAGCCATGTTCAAATCATAGAGAAATCATCTAAAGGGGGCAACACTAAATAGAAATGTGACTACTGTGGTCATGAAGCTTTGAGTAGCTACTCTAGAGTTTCTGCTCATTTGCTAAAGAAGACAGGGAACCATAGAATCCATGCATGTAAAAAGGTCACGGTTGACATTCTGAATCACTTTTTTTGAAAAATAAATAAACAGTAAAATGTATCTGTATTGACACTTTTTCAAAATGATGAATTTACGTATCTGTATTGATCCGATACTGATACCCATTTCCGTATCGGTGCATTCTAGCTCATATCCCTATCCAGGAAAAAGCTTGTGCTAATGCACAAACAAAAGAAACACTTTATTCGTCATGCCACTATCCCTTGCATCACAAGGAAAAACTACACATAAACAAATTAAATAATTAATCAACAACAACACACTAGCGTCTTATTTTCTCCACTAAAATGAACTAGTCTTGGGACGTCGTCGTTTCTGTGGACGGCGACGGCGACCCGGCGCGCTCCATCTCTTGCGCCACCATCCTCCGGCTCCGGTTGATGGTGACGAGGCAGAGGCAGGCGTGCTCCTCCAGCTCCTCCAGCTGCGACCTCAGGTCCTCCCCGCACTCCTCCTCTTCCCGCGCCACCTCTTCCAGCAGCGGCCGCTCGCCGTGCCCGGCCACCGCGATGCGCGCCATGTCGCGCCCGTGCTCTAGCTCGTCGTGCGCGCGCCGCACCATGCGGCTCACCGTGTCCAGGTCGCGCCCAACGATGTACGCTCCTCGTGCTGCCGCGTCCACCGCCTCCTCTCCCGCGTGGGCGTGCACCCGCCTTCGCCTGCCGTGGAGCCGGCCGGACAGCTTCTTGACGGCGTTCGTCCGGCACGCCACGGGCTCGGTGGATGTGGCGCAGAAGGCCACCGCGGCGGCCGCGCCCACGCCCACGACGGCGTGCGCGGCCAGGACCACCGTGGCCACCACGACCGTGGCCGACGCGCCGACGACCGCGGTCGCGGCCGCGCACCAGGCGAAGCGCGCCGCCTTGGCGAGCCTCCGCAGCCGGCGCCGCGCCGCGGCGAGACGCTTGGAGAGCGGGCTGCAACGCGCGTGCGCCTCGTGGAATCCGTCGAGCCTGCCGCCCGCCGGCGAGAGCGGGTTGTCTTGGCGGACGTGCAGCGCGAGCGCGTCCCTCGCGGCATTGGTGGTATTGTCATCGCCGTCACCTTCGACGTCCAGCCGGCGGAGCAGGCGCCGGAGCACGAGGTGGTGCCTCCGCGCGGCTCCCACGGCGGCGAGCAGCGTGGAGCACGCCTCGCAGGCGTCCCGCGTGACGTCGAAGTACTCGAGCAGGAGCGCCTCGACGCGGTGTCGTCGGTGGCACCCCCACCGACACCGGCGCCGGTGCCGACGCCCAGCGGCCCGCGCGAGCGCCTCCGGCCTCGGCTCCAGCTCGAAATCGCCGAGAATTGTGTAGGAGCACGACGGCTCCTTATCCAGGGCCGCAGCGCCGTCGTCGAGCGTTTCGAGGCTGGTGCTGGGCCTTGACGAGAGCCTGAACGTCTGCCTGAGGCTGCGGTGCGCGTGCGACCAGAGGTCGAGGAAGGACCTGGACTTGAACGCACGGCCGTACTCCTCGTCGACGTCCAGCGGGCTGCGCGGCGGCGGCGTCCGAGTCACGGACGACGACGAGCTGCTGCTCCCGTCCATCACGGCGTCTGCTGCAACGCACAAAAATGATTCAATAAAATGAAGATAATTTAGCTACATTCAGAGCATAGTATATGGAAAATGCAACGCGTCAAGAAATAATTCTCTTCAAACTTAGTCAGAAAGAAAGGAAAATACAAGGCGTCAAGAAATGGCCTTGCGACTTTTGGGAGCAGTATACAGCTTGCTCGCTGTTGCTTGAGACGCAAGTGAAGCACTGGCATTTGCAATTTGAGTGGTAGTGGGCAGCACTCACAAGCTAAAAAATTCCAGGGAAACACGCATGGCTCAAGTATTTCAAACCCTGTAGCTCTCTCTTTCGGTAAAACTAATTTTATGGTTGTAACATTTTCTTCTACTAGTATAAGCATGGTTACCCCTTTTGGCGTAAATTATCAAAAATTTGCAAATTTCATTACTTTTGGTACATACCAAAATAACATCGGTTCTGTCATAACATTTTAGCAATTACGGCAGTATACACAACTTCAATTTTTTTTGAAATTTTAGAATACTCTATTTGGCTAGATTTCGTTTAAATTTATGTGAAAATTTCGGTCCTTTGGCTGAAATGAAAACCGATTCAATAATTTTACTGAAATTCAGAAATTTCAGCCATCGAGGCCAGTATATTTTAAAGCTGGAATTCAAAACCTTGAAGCAACATGATGTGCTTCTTAATTAGCACTTGATTCCAGTGATAATTTTGCATTATTTCAATATGACATCATACGTGTCACCTGACGTTCATTGCAAAAGAAAAATGTCACCGAGGTGAAATTCACATTACTTCAAGCGTAAAGCCTTAATGCATGCATTTTTGTTGACATTGTTTGTTTTGAGATTGGTTACCACATACTCCCTCCATTCCAAAATATAAGTCTTTTTAGAGATTTCAACAAGGGACTACATACGTAACAAAATGAGTGAATCCACACTCTATAATATGTCTATATACATCCGTATGTTGTAGTTCATTTGAAACCTCTAAAAAGACTTACATTTAGGAACGGAGGGAGTACACCTCAATGCATGCATGCATGATCAGAACAAAACATCTATGACATCCCTAGCTCGATTTTTTTTGTCAAAACTCAAAAATAGTGATCAAGAAATTAATTATTGCAGTGGATGGAGGTGGAGTTAGAACTTACGAGTGTCGATGCTAAACATGGATTTAGCCAATGAAGGAGACGATGAAAAGGGCCACATTTGATCAAATCCCTCAAATTAACCGGGAGCACCGGTGGGAGGGGGAATCTTCAATCCCCTCTCTCTCTCTCTCTCTCTCTCTCTCTCTCTCTCTCTCTCTCTCTCTCTCTCTCTCAATTGCAGATGTATATGTGCACTTGGAGTTTGACAAAGCCCGGTGAGCAACGAATGTATTTCGACATACCATATGAAGATGAATGTGACCCCCTCTCACATATATATAGGGATCGATCGTCTGCGATTGTCATGTGTTAACCCGGATCCGATGAAGATCTTGCAAGGCAAGGAAGGGAAGGAGCACAAGCTAGCCAAAATGACGAATGAAGACATAAACGGTACGTGCCACTGGGCTCTTTCTTGGTAACGCGCACACAAAAGGAAAAGAGTTAAGGCGACACGGCATGCACATGGATAGATATAAAGCGGAACACTCAGAAAAGCAGGAGCACACACATGTACAACATATATTGGCTCGCGGCTGTCTGTGCCGTGCCATTTGCTGGCCGTGTCGCTGACTTGCGTGGATTAGCACAGTTCCGGTAATTCCATGTGTGAAACAAGTAATCGTATGTGCCGACGTGCGTACGTGTAGGTGGATTGTCGGCTGTTCTGGAAAGAGATTAGGGCATGTACAATGGTTGATAAAACAGTCTTATCTTAAGTCTTGCATGTAATTTAAAGATGACAAAAAAGTATGTCTACAATGGGTTATATCTTAACCTTATCTTCAATAGCTAGTCATTTCTTAAAACATGGTGAGACAAATTGTGCTAAGAGATCATCTCTTGTCTTATCTTAAATAAGAGAAGACAAACCTTTTCTTGTGAGTTCTCTCTCCTCCACCTCATCATTAATCCTACGTGGCACTCCTAAGATAGCACCATTGTACATGCCCTTAGCTTGGGTGCACACATGCATGCATGCATGCACGACGGCCAAGGTGTCGATGATCTATCGTTTGATCGGGTACGTGGACAGGATCACACGATCACGTCCGTCCGAGCTCGCCGCCACGACTTAAGTTGTTGCTCCTACGGCTAAGTTTGGCACCGTCGATCTGGGGTTTTGTCTGGTCGACCCATGCGTCTTTGGTCGTGCCCGCTGGCCATAGATGGCGGCCGGTGGGTCGTCGGCGGTGACACGCACGGATGGACCCAAGTACGTGTCACAATGTCGTCTGCCGTGCGTGCCGGCGACATGGTGACCGGCCGGAAGCTAGCTATATGTGATCGAGCACCGCAAGCTCACGCCAACGTCCGACGATGTGTGGGAATGGGATCGTGGCTCCGTGTCGACCGGCCGCGCGCTCGGGTAATTGATGGTGAGCCACGAGACGACGCTGTGCGTGCTTGAAAAGGCAGACGAAACCAATCAACGCGTCAGTCGACGCGCGCGATAACGAGGCTTGTCTGCACGCACGCGGTTCCTTGATCGCGTACAGATACGCACCGCACTCACGTGAAGATGACAATTTTCGACTTGTTTAAAAATATATAATATAAGAGCCTAAATGCTATATAACCGAGGTTGGTTTTCATGAAACTAGATGATACCCTGCGCGTTGTTGCGGGAACTGGTTGCAACTATTTCAGTGTGATTTGGTTGTATATATATGAAACAATACTATTTAAACTCACAAGATGTGATTGGAAATAATACATATATTTATTACATTTTATTATTCTATAGTTGTAGAATATTTATTATGATTAGCATGCACGGTGCATTTTAATGCATGGTGGAATGGTGAGGTGACACCGTTGCATGTTGAGATAATTGAAGGTACGGTGCACTTGGTCACAGTCGGAGTAACTTTAAGAGTAACATCGGGTTTAACTCAGCAAATTTGTCTATGGGACAATGAGTTTACATTAGTAGAAAAAATGTCATTTGTCCCGGTTCGTAAGGCCCATGTGTCCCGGTTGTGGATCCGGGACTAAAGGGTCGTCACTAAAGCCCTAGGCCTTTAGCTAGTCCCGGTTTTTACATGAACCGGGACAGATGGGCCTCCACGTGGCTGCTGCGATGAGCCCAGGCAGGAGGGCCTTTGGTCCCAGTTGGTGGCACCAACCGGGACCAAAAAACATCCACGCGTCAGCAGCTGGTAGGAGCTGAGGTTTTTTTTGAAAGGGAGTGGTTTAGGGGTTTTGGGGGTTAATTTAGGTTGTTAGCTAGCTAATAGAGAGAAGTGTTCTCTCTTATCTCCATGCTTGGTTTACCAACGCTACTGCTATGCCTAAACATGGCTTAGATTGAAGTGAAGGCAACATGTGGTGCATGTCGAAAGTAATACTAATCCTAACTTGATCAAGTTTGGATTGTACTACTTTCGACATGCACCACATGCATGTTGCCTTCACTTCAATCCAATCCATATTCATTTCACTGATATATAATAACTCTTCGTGCTCGCATCTTGCATCATCATAATAACAAGTCCTACTAATCATCATCATACAACTTCTACTCGTTATTAATAACAAGTCGTACGATCATCATCCTCATAGTCATCGAACCGACCCTAGCTACTTAATTGTTCTTAGCACATGATCATCAGTATTAGGTAGGACCTAAATACCCTCTTTAAGGTAAAATAGCAGAAAACAATATAGACTCTGACTCTCCATTATGGAGAATGGAGATCATCATGTCTCCAATTCTTGCGCTTTGCTTCCTTTTGCTTCCAAGAACCTTCTTACGGCTGTCCATACATTTTTCCATTCTTTGATTGTCATGTCTCCATTTCTTTTAGAAATCCAGTATGGACAGTTGAGATTCGTAGGATGACCTGGCTGTATGTTCAAAACATCAAGGCGACCATGCTGATACATCAGATGAGGCACACAATTATTCGGGATTATCTGTTGAAAAACATAGTAATAACTTCGTAGATAGCAATGATGTACTAGTTTTAGAAGTATGCAAAAGATGCACGGATGTCGTAATAGTAAAAAATCTTACCAGGGTATCTCCATGGTAGTTACCGTAGTTTAACACGTGCACTAGTGGCACGTATTGACCATAATGTTGAGGAGTTTGATTGTAGATATTGTAATTCTCAAGATCAGTACAAAATGCGATCAGATAATTTTTCTCCTGATAAGTTAATTCGGAGCTTTCGGTGTAGTAGGTTCTCTCTACCATCTTCCGCACATTCTTTGAAGAATGAAAATAAGCTGTCAATGGAAATAAGTTGTCAACTATTTTGAAATAAACAATATAAATTAGCAATAACTATGTTTGAGAAACTCACATAGCGGTAAAATTGGAGGCGTATCAACAAGGACCCAAATGTCCATATTGTCTTGCTCGATTTCAGGATAACCAAGATCCATGGTGACAAGCATACCCTCATAAAAACCACACATCTTGCAAAGTGCTTCCCATTTTTTCAACCAAAATGGGTTACACTCTCAGAATTGTACAACTTTACTTCAAAATCCACACCATGATGGGTCCTTAGGTGAATTTTCTTTGCTTCCATACTTTTATGGTCTTCAAAACCCATCCTCTCCAAGACATAGCGTCTTGCATAGCATGATATAAGCTAGTCGAATTGGAAAAAAAACACTTGTTGTCGTTGCGTACCATTTCAACATCGAAGGTCTCCTCGAGCTTAATGTTGAAGCACCGATCTTCGTCCAGCTGAAGGAACCTGTTGCACATACCTCGGTCGTCGTGGCACCAGTCACACTCCCCCGGGCGGTTTTCGTCGTCCGAGTACGACATTTCCTATGTTCATAATTCAAATATTAAACTTGTACAATTAAGTACATGTACTAAAAAACCTAAATTGGATCAATATTATTCATCATGGGTTGACTATCGGTCTGTCGAGCCTTTTCTTGAAAACTCTCAGCTCACGTGGTGTACATATTCGATCGTCGGTGATGGTAGCTCCTCCTTTCATTCCCGAGTGCATTACACCAAATTGTCTAGCACACGGGATTGAAGGAGAAGCTACCCCCACGAAAACAGTCGGGATTCTTCGTCCTCTCATATATATATATGGTGGAGACTCTCCCTCACTGATTCCTCTCTGACATTTGCGACCGTCGGTGATGGTAGCTCCTCCTTTCATTCCCGAGTGCATTACACAAAATTATCTAGCACACGGGAACGAAAGAGAAGCTCGGGATTCTTCGTCCTCTCATATATGGTGGAGACTTGACAGACTTAAAGTCAACCCGAAATACTGTTTCATTATCTTTCTAAAAAGGACATATCGAAGGCCTGAAATTTGCCGGTAAGGAAATATACATGTTTTTATCTACTTCATATGAGCATTCAAACTTGATGGCCATTAAATTTCAATGGTTGAAAATATGAGAAAAAACATTTCAAAATATCTTATAGGACTCATATTGAGATGGAGATTTGGCTAGTTTCACCACGAGGTCGGAGGGGGGTCGGTGACGGGGACGACGGCAGGGATGATGGAGGGGGCTCCTAGATTTCTGCAAAAACAAAAACCCTATAAGCTATCAACTAATCAAATGCACACGCCTTGCATAGTGCTCTCCAATTTTAGCAAAACCAAATCGTAAAATAAAGTAGTATTCAAATTAGCATGCATTCAATTATAAGCAAACCTACATCATCTCTTGCGTCCGTACATCCTCGAATATTATCACTAATACACCTGGAATACTATCATACATATAGCATCGCTAATACAGCTAGAACCTTAGCGCCCGACGGGTATCGGCGCGGGCGGTGGACACCCAAAGAGAAGGAACCATCACAGGATCATAGCTCCAGTGAGGTCCCAGAAGAACCTGCCAGGTATTGTCGAACCTGCCCTCCAACGCAACCATGTAGCGACGGACATGCTCGTCCTCCTCGTTGACACGGCGACGTACCACCTCCGCAGTGTCCGGAAGTCTCGGCACCATCATTGGCCCACGCGATCGCCACCAAACAAGGATCGGGTCAACGACAGACTGGCTCCTCACCAACCTACGCCCCCCGAAAAGTACCACCTCCCAATACCAGCCCGGCGGAGACCAGTCCCGGACATGGCCCCTCTGATCAAGCACGCCTCCTCCGCCAAGTCGACGACGAGGATGCGGGATAGGCATCGTCGACGTCGATGCGGGAATAAGAACTAAAAAAATAAACTAGCTCTATTAGTTTTCTTGCTAAGAATAAACTACTTCTATAGTAAAATAAAATAGTTTTATTAAATCAACTAGTTCAACTACTAAGCACTTATTATAAATAAAATAAAGTAGTATTTACTAAAAACAAACTACTTCTATAATAAAATAAAATAGTATTATTAAATCAACTAGTTCAACTACTAAGCACTTACTATAAATAAAATAATAGTACTTACTAAAAATAAACTACTTCTATAGTAAAATAAATTAGTTTTATTAAATCAACTAGTTCAACTACTAAGCACTTACCTAAAATGCACTAAATCAACTAACCTTAAATGTAACTTTTGCAACATAATTTTTTTTCTTCTAAATATGCACACACACACACACACACAGACACACACACACACA
>NC_041393.1:738330214-738345895 GCF_002162155.2 Triticum dicoccoides | reverse complement strand
CCACGTCGGGGCAGGGGTGGCGCGGTGCAGCGACGGCGTCGGGGCGGCGCGGAACGGCGTCGGAGGCAGGGCGACGACGGCCACGGGCGCGGGCGACGGGGCAGAGGGCGGCGTCAGCGGCGGGAGAATGAGGAACTGAAACAAAAATTTCGCAAGCGCTGTTTATATAGACGAAGCATTATTCCTGGTTGGTGGCTAGAACTGGGACAAATGCCCCCCTTTAGTCCTGGTTGGCATTACTAACCAGGACCAAAGGTCTCTTTTCAGCAGCCCAAAGGGCGGGAAGCAGAGGCCTTTGGTCCCGTTTGGTGGCACCAACCGAGACTAAAGGGGAGCATTGGTACCGGTTCGTCGCACCAACCGGGACCAATTCACCCCTTTAGTCTCGGTTGGTGCACCAATTGGGACCACATGCCTCGTGCTGCCTGTGGCCAAAACTTTAGTCCCACCTCGTTAATTGAGAGGGGCGCGCAGTGGTTGATAAGCCCCACTGCCGCACCCCTCTCGAGCTCCTCTCGATTGTAGGCTTACGGGCCTAATTGTCACTGCTATGCCTGTTGGGCCTACTGGGCTATCTGCGGGCCTGAATCCTGGCCCATGGTAGGGTTTCTAGTCGTATTCAGGCCGTAGTGGCCCAGTAGTTGGCATTTTTTTATTTTTCCCAGTTTTTTTTCTGTTTTTTGCATTATTTATTTTCTTTTGTTTTTTGCTTTAGTTTTTAGTTCCTTTTGCTTTTAGGTAATAAAAATTATAAATTTTCTATTAGTGCCATTTGTTTTCCAATTTGAATAGTTTAAATTTGAATTTTTTGAAATTTGTGTGAATCACTAGTTTTTGAAATTTGTGTGAATCACTAGTTTCTGTTATTGCTATTAAAGTTTCTAACAAAAATTTCTTTATGAAATTTCTTTTTTCTTTTACAATTTTGAACAGAAAATACTTTGATAATTTTAGTTGCATAAATTTTATATAATTTTAGTTTCAATAATACTACAGGTTTTATAAAAGTTTATTTTATTTTTACTTATTTACTAAAGTTTATTTTGTTTCTATTTATTTATTTTCTTTTCTTTTTGCTTCTTTTATTTTTTTATGAAAATTCTTTCTCTTTTGCTTTATTTATTTTATTTTGTTTCTACTTACTATTGCTATTTTTATTTATTTTATTATAGTTTATTTATTCTACATTATTAAAGTTTATTTTGTTACTATTTTTATTAAAGTTTTTTCTGTTTCTACTTATTTATTTTATTTTGTTTGTACTTATTTATTTTCTTTTCTTTATTTGCTTTTTTATTTATTTTATGAAAATTCTTTTTTCTTTTAATGTTTTACACACAAAAGCCCTCTCCCCTGGCTGGTTCATTGGGGGAATGTATCTGGTGCACCGGGGCAATTGGTGCTACCGGTGCACCGGCGCCATGTTACACACTCAAATATGTTCGAAAAAATCTGTAAAAAAATTAGTGCATTGACACAACATCAATGTATGTTGTCACAAAAATTCAAATCAAAATTTGAAACATTGCTCGAGATACAAAAATGACAAATTTAACACTGAATAGTACATAACATAAGTTGGGATTTAGTTTTGGCCCATTAGCACATTGATGTGAATTTTTTCATTTTTGTATCTCGAGCAATTTTTCGAATTTTGATTTGAATATTTGTGACAACTTACATTGATGTTGTGTCAATGCACTACATTTTTGTCCGGATTTTTTCGAACATTTTTGAGTGTGCAACGGAGTCCGGTGCACCGGTAGCACCAATTGCCCCGGTGCACTAGATAAATTCCCGGTTCATTGGTCCCGGTTTGTGAATCGACCCGGTCCTAAAGACCACCCTTTGGTACCGGTTGAGGTCACCAACCGGGACCAATGGCGGTGGGCCAGGAGCGAGGCCCATTGGTCCCGGTTCGTGCCGCCAACCGGGACCAAAGGGTCCAGACGAACCGGGACCAATGGCCCCACGAGGCCTGGCAGGCCCCTGGCTTCACGAACCTGGACCAATGGGCCCATGGGTACCGGTTCGTGACCGAACCGGTGCTAATGGGCTTATCTGGCCCGGACGTATGCCTTGTTTTCTACTAGTGTTATGAGGAGAGGGGTAAATTGAGCAACTTAGCTAGTTAGACTGGTGAGGGAGTCCTGGATTAGGGGGTGTCCGGATGACCGGACTATGAACTTTGGCCGGACTCCCGGATTATGAAGATACAAGATTGAAGACTTCGTCCCGTATCCAGATGGGACTTTCCTTGGCGTGGAAGGCAAGCTTGGCGATCCGATATGTAGATCTCTTCCCATTGTAACCGACTCTGTGTAACCCTAGCCCTCTCCGGTGTCTATATAAACAGGAGAGTTTTAGTCCGTAGGACGAACAAGAATCGTACCATAGGCTAGCTTCTAGGGTTTAGCCTCTCTTATCTCGTGGTAGATCTACTCTTGTACTATCCATATCATCAATATTGATCAAGCAGGAGTAGGGTTTTACCTCCATCGAGAGGGCTCGAACCTGGGTAAAAACATCGTGTCCCTTGTCTCCTGTTACCATCCGCCTAGACGCACAGTTCGGGACCCCTACCCGAGATCCGCCGGTTTTGACACTGACATTGGTGCTTTCATTGAGAGTTCCTCTGTGTCATCACCTTCAGGCCCGATGGCTTCTTCGATCATCAACCACGACGCGGTCCAGGGTGAGACTTTTCTCCCCGGACAGATCTTCGTATTCGGCAGCTTTGCATTGCGGGCCAATTCACTTGGCCATCTAGAGCAGATCGAAAGCTTTGCCCCTGGCCATCAGGTCAGATTTGGAAGTTTAAACTACACAGCTAACATCCGAGCGCGCTGCACTGTCACGATGGGCATGATCTAGCTCTGCCGCCGGACAGCGCCCAGAGCGTCGCTCCAGTGTCCGCTCCGACCCTTAGCTCGGAGCCGACTGCGCCGATTGAGGACGGGCGGCTGGACGCCGCCTCGGGGGCTGCAATCTCTACGGCGAGCTCTACGCCGAACACCAATCTTGTCCTTCGCGGAGCTCGTAACTCCAAGGCGCCGGACTCCGTTCCGGACTCCGAATCTTCCGCACCCCTCCCGATCAAACCCAATTGGGCTCCAATCATGGAGTTCACCGCCGTGGACATCTTTCAACACTCGCCCTTTTGGCGACATTTTGAATTCACTAAAGTATCTCTCTTTATCAAGAGAGCCCTGGCCGGACTATGGTCAGCAGGGTTGGGATGCAGACGACGAAGAAATTCGAAGCCCACCCACCACCCACTTCGTAGCCACTATCGATGATTTAACCGACGTGCTCGACTTCGACTCCGAAGACATCGACAGTATGGACGCCGATGAAGGAGACGACCAAGAACCAGCGCCTATAGGGCACTGGAAAGCCACCTCGTCATACGACATATACATGGTGGACACCCCAAAAGAAGGGGATGGCGATGGAACAACGGAGGATGACCATTCCAAGAAACAGCCTAAGTGCTGGCGTCAGCGGCGCCGCTCTAAATCCCGCCAAAGCAAAAACGGCGTGTCCGGCACCGGAGACAATAACACCCCGGAGAGTGCCGAAGACAACCCCCTCCAGCAGGATTCAGCGCAGGAGGATGGAGAAGCCAGCCCTCATGAGAGAACGACAGACAGAGAGGTCGAGGGCGATAATTACATGCCTCCCTCCAAAGACGAAGCAAGCCTCGACGACGACGAATTTGTCGTGCCTGAGGACCCCGTCGAACAAGAGCGTTTCAAACGCAGGCTCATGGCCACGGCAAGCAGCCTCAAGAGAAAACAACAGCAGCTTAGAGCTGACCAAGACTTGCTAGCCGACAGATGGACGGAAGTCCTCGCTCCCGAAGAGTACAAACTTGAACGCCCCTCCAAGAGCTACCCAAAGCGCAGGCTGCTACCCCAACTAGAGGAGGAAGCAACTAAACCTACATCATCAGCGTATGATGCGGCCGATCGGCCACCCCATGGCCGCGACAGAGAGGCCTTTCGGCCATCAATTCAAGTCGCACCCCGGCGCCACTCAAAAAGTACTAAGGCACGGGGAAACGCGCCAGACCTGCAAGACATATTGGAGGACAAGGCAAGGCAAACAAGATCGATCTACGGATCGCGTGGGTGCCCCACGACACGTGACGATAACCGTCACGCCGGATATGGCAAATACGGCCAGGCCGAACACAACAGACAAAGCTCATCTGAGCTACGTCGTGATATAGCCCAGTACAGAGGCGCCGCACATCCACTATGCTTCACAGATGAAGTAATGGATCATCAAATCCCCGTGGTTTTAAACCCGTAAACATCGAATCATACGATGGCACAACAAATCCCGCGGTATGGATCGAGGATTATCTCCTTCATATCCACATGGCCCGTGGTGATGATCTACACGCTATCAAATACCTCGCACTCAAGCTTAAAGGACCGGCTCGGCATTGGCTTAACAGCTTGCCAGCAGAGTCAATTGGTTGCTGGAAGGATCTGGAATCCGCATTCCTTGACAATTTCCAGGGCACCTATGTGCGACCACCAGACGCCGATGACCTAAGCCACATAATTCAGCAGCCAGAGGAATCAGCCAGACAATTCTGGACACGGTTCCTAACCAAGAAAAATCAAATAGTCGACTGTCCGGACGCAGAGGCCCTCGCAGCCTTCAAGCATAACATCTGAGACGAATAGCTTGCCCGGCACCTAGGACAGGAAAAGCCAAAATCCATGGCAGCCCTCACGACACTCATGACCCGCTTTTGCGCGAGAGAAGACAACTGGCTAGCTCGTAGCAATAACATGACCAAGAGCCCTGGTAATTCGGATACCAATGACAACAATGGCAGGTCGCGTCGCAACAAGCACAAGCGCTGTTTTAACGGCGACAACACTGAGGATACGCCAGTTAATGCCGGATTCAGAGGCTCTAAACCCGGTCAGCGGAAAAATCCATTCAAAAGAAATACTCCGGGCCCATCCAATTTAGACCGGATACTCGATCGCTCGTGCTAGATACAAAGCACCCTCGAACAACTAGCCAATCACACCAACAGGGATTGTTGGGTGTTCAAGCAGGCAGGCAAGTTAAGTGCCGAAAACAGAGACAAGGGGCTGCATAGCGATGACAAGGAGGAGCCTCGGCCGCCGAACAACAGAGGACAGAAGGGCTTTCCCCCACAAGTGCGGACGGTGAACATGATATACGCAACCCACATCCCCAAAAGGGAACGGAAGCGTGCGCTCAGGGACGTATATGCGTTGGAGCCAGTCGCCCCAAAGTTTAACCCATGGTCCTCCTGCCCGATCACTTTTAATCGAAGGGACCACCCCACTAGCATTCGTCACGGCGGATTCGCCGCATTGGTCCTAGACCCAATCATTAACGGATTTCACCTCACTAGAGTCCTCATGGACGGTGGCAGCAGCCTGAACCTGCTTTATCAGGATACAGTGCAGGAAATGCGCATAGATCCCTCAAGGATTAAACCCACAAAGACGACCTTTAAAGGCGTCATACCAGGTGTAGAGGCCAGCTGTACAAGCTCAGTTACACTTGAAGTGGTCTTCGGATCCCCGGATAATTTCCGAAGCGAGGAGTTAATCTTCGGCATAGTCCCGTTCCGCAATGGCTATCACGCCCTGCTCAGACGAACCGCATTTGCAAAGTTCAATGCGGTGCCGCACTACGCATATCTCAAGCTCAAGTTGCTAGGCCCTCGCGGAGTCATTACAATCAATGAAAACACCGAACGCTCTCTCCGAACAGAGGAGCACACGGCAACCCTCGCGGGGGAAGTACAAAGTAGCCTCTCAAAGCAATTCTCCAGTCCGGCTGCTAAGCGTCCGGACACCGTCAAGCGCGCCCGGTGTAACCTACAACAAGACCGTCTGGCACGTTCTGAGCTAGCAGAACAGTGCGGCCCCAGCCCCAGCCCTCGCGAGATTGCGAAACCAGTACCACGCATACATAATTACGCTCTGGAAATACCATGGGCATAAGGGGAGGGGCACAACCACGGCATGCCTAGAATGCAGCTTAACTGCACTAGGGGCTCCCGATTTTTGTGATTTTTCTTTTTTTTTTTACTTTTAGGACTCCACTATCCGGAAGACCTGTCCGACAGTACAATCGCCGAACACACGATGCAACAGCTAGGGAGATAGCAAGCCACGTCGAACGTCCAGGTGGTCTCTATAACAAGCTAAATACATGTCTTACTTAAAGTCTCGCAGCTTGCCCCTGGAGGGGGACATGTCAAATAATCCCATCTCTTGCTTATCGCACTATTTGTATCATTCTGCTCTCATAGCAGCCCGTTAATAAACAATATATAGCTCTTGTCTATTATTGCATTTATTTCTTATATATGCTCAGTTTTGACATTATGCAACCGTACACTTTGGTACGGCCAATACACCAGGGGCTTAATTACTCCAGAATACGGTGTGAGAAGACCGAACACCCTCATGAGTGCGGCACCCCGAACTTATAGCATTATATGCATCGGCTTCGAATCATGTCTTGGGTCAATAGTTGGGTTTGCCTGGCTCCCATGTTTTGGTACCTTACGTTCCGCTATATCAGCTAAGGTAGCGCTGGAAGAACTACTGCGATTGTGCCCCAGTTGAGCTGGGTTAACACCTCAGTAGAGAAAGCTAAAGCTGACCGTCATGATAGGGCGAGAGCCAGTCGCTGTTCGCGAGGTTTTTCGAGTCCTTAAAGACTTATGCCGCTTAGAGGGAGGAGCTGGCTTTGTCCGGCCTAGGCGTGGATAGCGCCCCGAACTCGGTCTTCCGAATACTAGGGGCTTCGCCGAAATTTAAAATTATAGAATTCTATGGCTAAGTGAGAGTGATAAAGCATTATAAGTCTGATTGCCTTGTTCGTTGTGCTGAGCGCCTCCCTCGAAGGACCCAAGAATGGGAACAAGAGCGCTCAGGTTTATCCCGAACACCCCAGCACTCGCGGCATGGGGGCAGAAGCCGACGACTTGCATCTCTCAGATTTAATAAACGATCACACAGAAGGTAATATTTTAAATTAAAAAAGCGTTGCTTAGCCCATATGAACAAGTTTTCAGCGCACAGGATAAACATGAGCGAGTTTACTCAAAAATTACATCCCTGGTACATTCATTCGCCACAAAGCGGGCACCCTTCAGGACGCCCTCATAATACATCTCGGACCTGCGATGCTCCTTCCCCTCCGGTGGCCCTTTTGTCACCAGCTTCTCAGCATCCAGCTTGCCCCAGTGCACCTTAGCACGGGAAAAAGCCCTACGGGCGCCTTCGATGCATACGGAGCGCTTGATGATTTCAAGACGCGGACAGGCATCTACCAGCCGTCTCACCAGCCCGAAGTAGCTCTCAGGCAGGACCTCCCCAGGCCACAGCCGGCCTATAAGGCCCTTCATGGCCTTTTCGGCCACCTTATGGAGCTCGACCAGCTGCTTCAGCTGGTCTCTCAAGGGCACCGTGCTTCCGGCCTCAGCATACTGGGACCAGAACACCTTCTCGGTCG
The DNA here is from genome assembly GCF_002162155.2 of Triticum dicoccoides. NCBI lineage: Eukaryota > Viridiplantae > Streptophyta > Magnoliopsida > Poales > Poaceae > Triticum > Triticum dicoccoides. Next base: position 738,338,365 of record NC_041393.1, on the reverse strand, counting down.
AGCTCCCTTTTTCGGCTCGGTAGAATGCGGCGGCGTCGGACACACTGCGGGCAGATCTGCGAATGCTCCTGGAGAGCTCCGTATTCGGGTAAGTAACACGTAATTCACTTTCACATGCTTGCTTTGCATAAAGAATGCCTTACCCGCCGCTATCTTTTTCATCGCCTCAATCTCCTGGAGGGCTTTTTGTGCTTCGGCTTTGGCAGATTTGGCACTTTCAAGTGCCGAGGCAAGCTCGGACTCTCGCGTCTTTGAGTCAAGCTCTAAACTCTCGTGTTTCTTCACGAGAGCATTGAGCTCTTGCCACACCTCCGCCACCCGCGCCTCTTGTTTCTCTCGCTCGGTGCGCTCCATGGCCGCATTATCTTCGGCCTTGGACAACGCTTCCTTCAGGGTCGCCACCTCGGTTGTGGCCCCTGTAACATTCATGTTGGTCCTGTCATTATTTGCAACCAGGTATTTTATATATATATATATATATACATAAGGCACTACCTACCTTCCTTGTCCTCGAGCTGCTTCTTGGCAAGGCCGAGCTCGTTCTCGGACCGCTCAAGGCTCTGCTTCAATGGATCGACCTCCGCAGTCAGTGCGGCAGAGGTCAGCAGCGCAACCTGCATTCCCATATTGACATATTTATGTTAGACTCCTGCGTATATCTTTTTAGATCCTTAGTCCGGCTTTTCTTTCCGAATACCAAACTGAGCATCAGGGGCTACTGTCTATACGGTAACATTTTTTACATGTTTTAAATACATACCTCAAAGCCTGTTAAAAGGCTGGCACATGCTTCTGTCTGCCTGCTCTTGGCGGACTAAACCTTCTCGATCACCGCACTCATAACAGTGCGGTGCTCCTCGTCGATGGAGGCGCCGTTAAGCACCTCCAGCAAATTGTCCGGCGCCTCCGGTTGGATGGAGGCCGCCGGCGTCATAGGCTTGCCCTTCTTGCGAGGGGGCCGCCTGCCGGACTCCGGAACCACTGAAGGTTCTGGTGCGGTGTCCGGCCCAGGGCCGGAATTAGATCCCTCCGGGGTTTTATCCGCTTTGGTCCTGGAGTCCGGGAGGTCGCCTTGCTGCGCCTCCAGGACCGCCTCCTCCTGGCTTAGCCCCTTTTGGGACTCCGCCTCGGCTTCGTCCGTAGGGCGGGGGGAGGAAGCCGTCGTGAGTGAAAGACTATTCATATCTGACGAGTCCAGGGAGCCACTCGACGAATCATCGAGCTGAGCCTTTGGCGGACTGCATAATTCTATTCGGTGTCGGAAGGTGATGTGCACTAAAGGAACGCCATGAGTCATTCTAGTATCCGGATACTTACGATGTTGCCAGGGGCTTGGCCCTGGTTGGCCACTCCTCTCCGCCGTCTTCGGCGTCGGAGGCGTAGTCCGGGAGAAGGGTCTTCCCCTTCTTGGACCCTCCGGCCTCCCCAGTCGGGGCGGCCTTCCTTTTCGTGCCTCCCCCCGTTGGAGGGGGAGAGGCTTCTTCTTCCTCCTCCCCGTCTTCGGAGGAGGAGTGCATTTGGGGTCGTCGGGTGATGAGTCCGACACCACCAGTCGTCGGGAGCTCCTTCGAGTTCCCGTGGTCTTCTTCTTGGCGTTCTTCTCCGGCACCACGTGAGGTGCCGGAATCAGCAGCTTTGCCAAACGGGCGTCTGCTGGGTCTTCGGTCAAAGGAGCCGGACAGTCAATCTGTCCGGCCTTCTTCTGCCAGTCCCGTTAAAGGAATGGGAGTTTAGATCCCGCATAGAGTCAAACTATGAAAAACAAATACCCTGTAATGGGTAAACTAAGCTTACCGCGCTGGCTTGGCGCTTCATGGAGAATCCACGATCCTCGGTAGTGGGAGGGTGAACCTCGGAGCTCTTGAAAAGCACCTTCCAAGCATCTTCGTGCGTTGTGTCGAAGAGTCTGCACAGAGTTTGGTGCTGGGCCGGGTCGAATTCCCACAGATCAAAAGCCCGCCGTTGACACGGGAGGATCCGGCGGAAGAGCATGACCTGGACTATGTTGACGAGTTTAACCTTCTTGTCCATCAGGTTCTGGACGCAGGTTTGGAGTCCGGTCGCCTCTTCCGGATTACCCCACGACAGGCCCGTCTCTTTCCATGAGGTGAGCCGCGTGGGGATGCCAGATCGGAACTCGGGGGCCGCTGCCCATTCAGGGTCACGCGGCTCGGTGATGTAGAACCACCCCGATTGCCACCCTTTGATGGTTTCCACAAAGGAGCCCTCGAGCCATGTGACATTGGCCATCTTGCCCACCATGGCGCCTCCGCACTCCGCTTGTCGGCCGCCCACAACATTCGGCTTGACATTGAAGGTCTTCAGCCATAAGCCGAAGTGGGGCTGGATGCGGAGGAAGACCTCACACATGACGATAAACGCCGAGATGTTGAGGATGAAGTTCGGGGCCAGATCGTGGAAGTCCAGGCTGTAGTAGAACATGAGCCCCCGGACAAATGGGTGAAGAGGAAAGCCCAGTCCGCAGAGGAAATGGGGGAGAAACACGACCCTCTCATGGGACCTGGGGGTGGGGATGAGATGCCCCTCATCTGGGAGCCGGTGCGCGATGTCGTTGGACAAGTATCCGGCTTTCCTCAGCTTTTTGATTTGCCCCTCCGTGACAGAGGAGGCCATCCACCTACCTCCCACTCCGGACATGATTGGATAAGGTTGAGGTGGGAAGTGCGGACTTGGGCGCTGGAGCTCGAGTGCGCAGGAATGGATAAGCGAAGGAGGAGGAAGGCGTAGATGGAAAGGGAGGATTCTTATCCCCTTATATGGGCGGCCGAAACTATGTGCCCCCACCAGCCTAGTAAAACTCGCTTATCTCCCAAGCGCGGCGATTAATGGCGCGGTTGGGTTACCCACGCCCGTATTGATGAGAATCCCGGAATAATGGGACACGATCTCTGCTTTGACAAGACGTTCCAAGGAAACCGCCTCGCTAAACACGCTGAGGTGGGACAGTAAAACGATTCGAATAAAGGCTTGGCTGTGGCATGATGTCACGCTACGGAATACGTCAGCAGATTAGATTTGTGCGAATATTATTCTCTCCACGGTGGTATGTGGAAACTATTTTGTAGAGCCGGACACTATCCTTGTGTTCAACATCTTCTATGAAGTATTCGGAGGAGGAACCCGCCTTGCAATGCCGAAGACAATTTGCGCGCCGGACTCGTCTTCATTGAAGCCTGGTTCAGGGGCTACTGAGGGAGTCCTGGATTAGGGGGTGTCCGGATGACCGGACTATGACCTTTGGCCGGACTCCCGGATTATGAAGATACAAGATTGAAGACTTCGTCCCGTGTCCGGATGGGACTTTCCTTGGCGTGGAAGACAAGCTTGGCGATACGATATGTAGATCTCCTCCCATTGTAACCGACTCTGTGTAACCCTAGCCCTCTCCGGTGTCTATATAAACCGGAGAGTTTTAGCCCGTAGGACGAACAACAATCATACCATAGGCTAGCTTCTAGGGTTTAGCCTCTCTGATCTCGTGGTAGATCTACTCTTGTACTACCCATATCATCAATATTAATCAAGCAGGAGTAGGGTTTTACCTCCATCGAGAGGGCCCGAACCTGGGTAAAAACATCGTGTCCCTTGTCTCCTGTTACCATCCGCCTAGACGCACAGCTCGGGACCCCCTACCCGAGATCCGCCGGTTTTGACACCGACAACTGGCCATAGTGAGAGTAACTTCAAGAGTAACATCCGTCCCAGTCAGTAAATTTGCCTATGTGGCAATGAGTTAATGAGGAGAGAGGTAAATTGCGTAACTTAGCTAGTTACTCATTCTATTAGTAAGATCACACATACCAAGACAAAATGAGTGTATAACCGAATAAATGAAGCTTTGCATGACACTACATATATGTTACTACCTATTATGGAGGTAGTAACATGGCCTAGGGTAGCGTGTATGTTACTAGTGTAAGTTACTCTCCATTGCTAGTGTAAGTTACTACTCTAATCTCGGTGCTATCACATGCATGGTGGCATGATGAGGTGTCAAAGTTGCATGTTGAGATAATTGGAATTAGTGAAAATCAACTATTTAGGTATAATATAGGATATATGATTAAACCAAATTTCGCGCCCGATGTTGGATCAGGTGCACGGATCTTGGCGCTGGAAGAGTTTGCTCACCATGTTTTCAAAGTGTTCGCTCTAAACTTTCCCCCTTACTTCCCTCTATCATCTCCTAGCACCACTCACTCACCCACTCTTTCATTTCCTCCACTATCCGCCTATCGTGGCGATTCCCTTCGGGGGAAGTCCCGGTGAAGGTGTCTCTCGGCGACAAGCTCTTGGCTGAAGCGGCCTTTGAAGGAGAAGGCCGATGGCAAATGAGCACTCATTGGCTATCTCGGCCAGCAGAGATAGCCACAATGGGCCACATGTCCAAAATGTTTGTCGTTATTCGGCCATCGGTGGCTTGACATAGCTTCTTTGTCGAGTATGCCATCTCTGACACTCGCAAACACCACCGTATATTCTAGGAAGCACATATAGACCAGGATACACGTAGTCCAGCAAGCACAATACTTATAATACATAGTTTTCATATAAGCATCAAAAGTTAAAGTATAGCACATGGTTTTCATACAACTCCATATAATCTTGAAGTGTAAACCATTTAAGTAGGCTTATAGCTCTATATTATATTTTTTGTAGGATCTCCAATTGTTTGTTCATGTGCTTATTTGTAAAATCTGCCACTCGACCAACAACTTAACATACAACTACTTCAATAGGGTGTATCTAGTTTGTCCAATGAAGATGAAAGAATGCACAATGTTCCAAAGATGATATAGAATAAATGAGGAGAAATAACAATGTTGTGTGTTCATGAATCGAGACAACATTTGTACAAGCTTCAAGATATAATGGAAGAGAAGCCTGGTATATTATCTGACCTTACGTTGGGCAAACTACATAAATTCTAGTATTCGAGTAGTTGTATGGTAAGTTGCTGGTTGATGACATTCAACTACTTTTATGAGTAAGCTAATCCAAAAGCATCTTGTGACGTGGAGAACTACGTAATTAATTCCAATCACTACAAAAAGGTTACTATTTGTAAAGGTTAGCTAGGGATCATGCATCAACTACAAGATAATTGAAGCCTCTCCTCGCTTGACATGTATCGCTCACAATGACTGCTTAATGAGGGAGTACAATTTGTTTCTTAAAGAAACCAACTAAAACAAATGTTAAATCAGACGTCCAAATAATTCACTGTTTTCTCCTTACATTACATTTCTAGTACAGATGTTTTCAAAACAGTTGGCCTGGTGAACCCTCCTTGAAAATTACTAATTATTCTAAACTTATTCATGCACATGTACTCTCTTAGGAAAGGAAAGTACACATAGTCACATACACCTCCTTATGCCCCGTAGGGCATTGCATGAGGTTGGTCACAATGTGAAGTATCATATACTAGCATCATGTATATGATACTAGTGTATGATACTATATTCAAAGTGCATATGCCATAACTTGGTATCATTGTGATCTCATTTATTATTATTCCGTACTAGTACATCATTTAATGTGACACAATATCATATCATGATACTCAGGCCTCTCTTTACACGTTTAAATAGTGTGTCACCTACTCACCATAACAAAATTGCCTAGTTGAAATGATTGATACTAGTATTTATGATACTTCCATTATGACCAGCATGTGCAAAACAAAAAGAAAACCCGAAAAAATAAGGCTGAATTCCACGGGAAGTATGGACCTCTGCATTGTGTATGCGCCAGCGCAAAATGCTTCATTTCCTTCTTTTTATTAGGGGAAGAAGTAACCCTTTCCTAATACCCCGTATGTGTGTGTGTACACATACTTCCACAGTTGCTCTATATTTTTAGACATAAGGAATCTCGGTTGGGCCATGCATGCATGCAGTTTGATCCTAAGACTATCCACATTGGAAGTAACATAGGTGGTAACATCACACATCTTTAGGTAAAACAGATGAGGAAAGAGGGGCATATGGTAACATAGCTAGTTCTTGTAACATCACACATACCAAGACAAAATGAGTCTACAACCTAGTAAATAAAGTGTGGCATGACATCACTCATATATTACTCCCACTATAGAGGTAGTAACATAAACTAGTAACATATGCATGTTACTAGTCTAAGTTACTACCCATTGTGACTAGTCTAATACCACGCGTTTGTGTGCCCCGGTGACGACGCCGGCGGGGCCGTACGTCGCCCTCCCGGACAGAACTACCGCGGAGGAACGAGCACCACATGCAGCCGGCCGCCCAAGCTACCTCCACGATTCGCTTGGCCATTTATGCTCCCCAGATTTGAACCTGGCTAGATAGCGAGCTCTGCTCACAGTCACCCACACCCACAGCCATATGCGAGTACGACACACAACCACCAGCACCAGCCAGCACAATGGAGCACGCGCATGACGAGCTCAGCCTCGAGCTCACCCTGGCCGCCGCGGTCGTGGCGCCGGCGCCCGGCTTCTTCCTATGCGTGTACTGCCACCGCAAGTTCCGCACCTCGCAGGCTCTCGGCGGCCACCAGAACGCGCACAAGGAAGAGCGAGCCAACAAGCGCCGCCGGGAGACTGCCGCCGCCACGGAGCATGCTTGGAAACCGGAGAGGGCTGCCGCCGCTGTTTGGGTGTCCGAGGAGCCAGCAGCAGCAGGTGGCATGGCGCACAAGCGCAGCACGAGCTCGTCGGAGCGCGACCACGAGCTGGACTTGTCCCTCCGGCTATAATTGGTCGTTCAGTCGATAGATCTCCTATTTCCAGTGCTAGGTAAGGCAAAATCTAGCTTCTTGTTTCAAGCTCCTATTGTGCATAAAGTGGATTCATCGGCGCTCTTCCTTGTCAAGGTACTAGATTCCTAGAGACCTTCCTGGTCTTTGGGTTGACACAAAATTTCCCATTCATGTTGGCATGTGATACTTTCCTGAAAAAACTGGATCTATACACGTCTAAATGTTCAAGTTACGATATTTAAAGGACACTGTGAAACTAGGGACGTTTTTCAACAAGGTGTTTATTAACTCCACTAGCTACCATACGTAAGATAGATTTTTTGGACCTCTGATCTTTAAGACATTTCTCAAAACAATTTACAATCTTCTATATTTTTATATGTCTATTACATAGTCTCTGTAACAATGAATTGCAATGCTAACCCAAAAAATTGGGTATGCTCCAGCTTCTCAGACTATCTTGGCTTCCAGAGGCAATAAATTAGTTACTGGTAAAAGTTCATTTTAAAACCTAAAAGCTGCTAAAAGATGGTTGAAATGAGCTCAAATTACCTGCGCACTTCAAATCACCATAAAGATTATAATGTAATCAGCATATGGAGGACTTGAGATATAGATTACTCATCGTCCACATGATGAGAACCCACCTCGTAACTTGACCGTCCTCCTTAGCTCTGTTCCGAGGATAGCTAGTATATCCACAATCATTTTGAACATGATGAGGCAGCAAAAGGGTTCCCTTGACGTAGGCCATTAATTTATTTTGCTTGAAAAAGGGAGAAACTAACAACATCATTGACAATACTCGACACGTCCTTTCTGGATGATGGCCTCTATGATCCACAGGATTCTAAAAACGCAGGAATAGAAAAAAATATAGGATCCCTAAAATTGTTCACGCAAGCTCTCGAGAAAGGGGTTCCACCCTTTCCACATAGCCTGTCAGAGGAAAGACCGGCGGTCATTATCGTAAAAGATGAAAAATCAAAAGAAATAGTTGCATTAAGTTTTATTATATCTTGCCCTTGTTTGTTTTGCAAAAATCTCATATGGAACAATCTCATAAAAGTATGAACATATTAGACACCAGAGCTTTGGGCGAAGGCAAGGTCAAGTTCCTCGAATGACAGGGGTGGGGAGGAGAGACACTCAACTAAGGGTGGGTGATGGTATTTCTCGATTGGAGGAGGGGGATGTGCTTGGGGATGGGTAAATCAGAATAACACAATTCAACTGGAGGAGGTGGGTGGCACTGTTGGTAAACACAACTTGCAGAACTAGGATCCAACGTGCATGCTGAAAATACTTAAGAGCACAAACTTATTGAGTGCTATCATCGAGCACAACTGACAAGCGCGTGTGCACTTGTGTGTGTGTGGGGGG
>NC_041393.1:738324543-738329691 GCF_002162155.2 Triticum dicoccoides | reverse complement strand
ACATGGTTGCACGATGTGGCTGTTAGTGGCACACCATGTAGGGGTGCGGCGGATAATTCTTCTGGTTTTGTGCATCTGGATACATCTTCTGGGCCAGTAGAACCGACATGAATATTCGTTCTAGAAAAGCAATGGCCTCGCTCACCATGATTGTTTCTTGGGCAATTTGAAATGAAAGGAACACCTATGTTTTCCGGCACTATAGTGTGCCGCCCCTGATTGTTTTAAACATCATCTTGGAGGAGGCTAGGCTTTGGGTCGCCGCAGGTGCAATGAAACTAGGGGAAATTGTATCGCGTGAGTAATGGCCATGCAGTTTCGGAAGAGACGTTTGTAAAACTCTTTCCCGCTCTTAATTAATAGATGAGGAAAATCTTTTGCCTCCGTTTGAAAAAAAAATAGTATTATGGTTCGTTGGTCGAGCCTGGACATGTCGATGGGAAGGCACCAGTGTGATGGCTTGTTTTATTCTGTCACGGAAAACATTTTGCCAGATTATGCTTTTTTTAGACCAACCCAAGGGTTAACCCTCGTTGGCATTTTTTATAGGAAAAACTCCGCGAGCACCGCGCGCCGAGCCGGGACTCGAACTCGGGTGGGCTGACAGCAACCCCAGCTGCCCAACCAACAGATCGACGCCCGTTCCTCAGATTATGCTTTTGAGTGTTCCATACAATTCGTTGTGCGATAAGTGTTTTTAACAACGTGTGATGACCCATTCAACTACGTATATTAGTGTGCCAATGACAAGCAGTCCATGACGGTGTGGTCGCATGAGAATGGACTAAGAGCATCTACAGCCGGACCTTTCAAAGCCGCTTCAAATACCTGGACGGGCTGCCCAGTCACTGCCCAGTCACGTCTTTTTGACCCAGGTGGGCGTCTCAAACGGGCCTCAAACGACTAGACTGACCGGCACCCCCATATCCAACCCAAATATGGGGCGGATATGGGGTGGCCCGGGCACGCCCGGACGCGTCCGCCTGACAAGCCTGGCCCACCACCGACCCCACAATTCTCCCACACAAAACCCCATCGCCCTCGTGGGTCCGAAAGCCTATCTCACTCAATCTCCTCTCTCGCTTCGTCCTCTCCTCTCCCCTCACCGGTTCTGATCGAATCCGGTGCCATGTCCAGCTCTAGCAGCCGCTCCGACGACGAGGTGGATCCGGAGAATGAGCTTGCCCTCCGCATCGCCTTGGAGCGGTCCAAGGTGGAGACCGGGGGCGGCTCCAGATTTGTCGCCTCGCTGCTGCCACAGCTTCCCCGTCGGCGCATCTCAGACGCCGGTGCTGGCAACTCCCGGCCCATGGGCAGCCCCGACAGGCGGCCAGCACAATCGGCGCCTACCCTACGCCGTCTCTTCGCCTCGCCTGCTGCTGCTTCGCCATCCCGTCCCCTCGCCCAGCTGGCTGCTGCTCCCCCTCGTGGTCAGCAGTGGGTCCTTGTACCCTCCCTGCCAGCCTGGACACACACGCTGGAGTCGGAGGCGCACGCTGCCCGTAGTGAGAGGCAGCAGGAAAGGGAGAGGAAAGCTATGGAGAGCTCTGTCCTCCGCTGTCGTGGGTTACTTGCGGAGCCTAACGAGGACCAGCGGCTCCTCACGTGGGTCTACTGCTGGCCGCTTACGATGGCGGAGATGGATGCTAGGAGGCTTCGCCAGAAGAACGCCAATGCTCTTCAGCTTGCCATCGAGCAGTCCGAGCGAGAGGCGTTGCAGAAGGTGAAGGAGGCGGCTCAGCTGGCCAAGCTCAGGCGCCAGCAGGACCGGGCTGTCCAGCGCCTCAAGGGCCTCGTTATCGCCGACTCCTCCTCCGACGAATTGGACGATCCTCCACCCGCGGCCGACGGGTACAACTACGCCGACAACCAGAAGGGGAAAGGGCCGGCCCGAAAGTGGTGAAGTTGATTTTAATTTCAAGTTTTAGATGTAGTATAAAGTTGTTCGTCGTTTATGTGAACTTTGGTGGATATTTTGCCGAACTATTGTGCTATTTCTATGTCCGAAGCTGACCTACGTAGTTTCATCGACGATATAGTATGGAAATAGGGGTTCGGATATAAGAGACACGGATGTGGACGACAAGATTTAAGAAGTGCCCGTCACTATCCGTAGACGCATCCGGACACGTCCACGGGCATTTAAGGGTCCGGATTTGTCAAGTCCGGGTGTAGATGTTCTAACGACGATCCAGTGAGAGGAGCGGTAAACCTCTCACTGTAAAATGGTACTCATGCATGAGCTCCTGTAAGCTCCAGGCAGCCTCTGACTCGGCTCAGTATGCCACTTTTTCCTCGTTTGTTTGACACAATTAATGTACACTGGCCGCTGCTCTGTGGTGCGCAGCATATCCACGTACGGTCCGCAGCCTTGTATTGCAGCAGCTGCTACCTTGCCATCAAATGCAAGGTCCAAACGGCTCCCTGCCCGGCTTGTCCGTCGCCAATCATGCTGGACAGCCAAAGGCATGTCCATGAAAAAAAGAGGCACGTTGCTAAAACTGTCACCCATCCGAGCTGCCTTCGGTGAAAGCTTCCCACTCATCTACGCTGAGACCGACGTGGTTGGATCAGCGGTTCCATCTACTCACGACCTACCGGCAAACTGTACGCCGGCGGCGACGGTTGAGCTCGTGACCCTGGAGCTCCATCTTCACAACTGGAACTTGAACGATGTTGATCTCATGGCGCCTCGCATTGCCATCGAACCGGCGGCCGATCAGGGTGTTGAGGGGGCAAGATTCTACTCTAATGCCGTCGCAGGCTACTTGACTGCGGCGGCTTCTTCATATACTCGGCCGATAACAATATAAAGTCCTCATTAACGACATTCAAGGGCCATCTACAAAATTTAACAACGGCCAAAGTTGTCGTTAGTGTTAGAACCTGATCATCGTTATTTCCTCACAATATTTTGTTCAGCGGGGAATCTCACAATATTAATCCCGTCGCAACAAAATATGCCAAGAAGGGGTATGTGTTGCCGTTACTTTTATCAACGACGGCGAACGACCGCTGGTTTAATTGTGTTCATTAATGATTTTTAGTGACCGTATTCTGACATCCAGGCCTCGTTTGGTAGAAGCGGATAGGAGGGTTTTCAGCGGAATTTCCTCGCATGGCCTAGAATCCTCCCAAATCCCTGTTGGCCCATTTGGTACACAGGGTTTTCACGGCCCAATTCCTCCGAACCCCCTTCGAACCCCTCCTTTCCACGCGGCTCTCAGCCCTCGAGTCCCCCCTCGAGGATTTAGAGGAGCCGCCGCCGCCGCCGCCGCCCAGCTTCTCCTCAAGACACGGCCGCCCGACTCCTCAACATGCCGCCGACCGACGCCTCGACTGTTCTGAGTACATAGTACTAGAACATAGGTTGCCCTAGTTAGCTTTCTTGTACTAGCTATTTGTCTGACTTGTTGGCCTGTTTAGAAAGCTCATCGCCTTTTGTTTTAGCTGGCTCTTTGGCAACTAGAGAAGCAAGCTAGACAAACTTTTGGTCATTCAGAATCTCGATGATTATGACATCGTAAGAGCAATTCATCTGGAGGACAACATCATTCTCATACTTACTTGGTCTGTAAAAATATAATTGATTGTGAGATATGAGAGATTATGTTGCTGTGATGGTGACTGATACTACTGTGATGAGATATTTATTCCAAGTCAAGCAAAATTATGTTCTTGATGTGAAGAACTGCTGTTACATTTTTATTAGGTCTCATTCACAATTTTATAGGGAGTTTGTCTTGCTATGATGCTATTTAACCTGTAAAGATTAGATTTTTAACAGTTTCACACCATTTTAACTCAATAGGGCAATCCCTGCCTACCAAACAGTGTTTTATATAAAGGGGATTGTGGCAGGAGAGGAATTTGAGGTTTCAAGGGGATCTGAGGGGATTAGGTGTAAGAGGGAGATTCATCAAATCCCCTGAAATCCCGTCCTCCCCAAACCTCTCAAATCCACTCCTACCAAACAAGGCCTCAAGGACTGGATGGATATCCCTATCGTTACAAAGACAAGGGCTAACGACCCCCGATTAATATTGAGAGGATCTCCATCCAACGACGTGATGTGAAGCCCCTGGAACAAATTTACCTTCATAGCTAACGTTGTACCAGCGCAAGATTGTTTACCTCGATACCCATGCATCCATGACAGGAGTGTATAGTACGCAGTATGCAGGGGAATTTTTGGTCTATGAGTGTATACACACCCTATATGAAAAAAGTAATTAGATTAAAATTCATAAAAATCTGAAAATAGTTTTGAAATAGAGTTGACCATTCATTGTACATGTAAGAAAAATTCCATAAAAAGAAAAAGAAAAATAAAGTTGACCATTCATTGTACGATACGAATGGGAGCATAAGAGCATCTACATACGCGATGGATAAATATGACCACTCGAACACGCGACGTGTCCGCAGACACTGACTGGACACTCCTTAAATCGTGTCGACCACATCCGTGTATTTTATATCCATACTAAATCATGCAACGTGGATCAAGCTACGTAGATCAGCTGACCGAACATAGAATCACACATATGATAGCATAACAGTTCAGCAAAAGATCACGAATGGCTGTTCAAAGGTCCACCAAAGTTCGCATAAACGATGGACAACTTTAAACTACATATAAAACTTGAAATGAAATTGAACTTCACTACTTCCGGGCCGGCCCTTTCCCCTTTCGGTCGTTGGCGCAGCTGTAGCCGTCGGTGGCTGGTGGAGGATCGTCCGATTGATCGAACGAGGAGCCGTGGTCGCTGGACAAGGAGGAGACAATGAAGGGGCCTTCAGCCGTTGGACGGCCCCGTCCTGCAAGCACCCGAGCTTGGCCAGCCAACCCGCTTCCGTCCCCTTCTTTTCCGCCTCCCGCTGGGACTGCTCGATGGCAAGCCGTAGATCCTTCATGTTCTTCCAGCGGAGCCGCCGAGCGTCTGTCTCCGCCGTTGTAAGCGACCGGCAGTAGACCCACGCGAGGAGCCGCTCGTCCTCGTCGGGCTCCACTGGTAACCTGCGGCGGCGGCGGACAGAGCTCTCCGTTGCGTCCCTCACCCTTGCCTGCTGCCTCTCACGGCGGGCGGCACGTGCCTCCGTCTCCGGCGTGCGCGTCCGGGCCGGCGGGGAATGCGCATCCCGGCC
>NC_041393.1:738321341-738323982 GCF_002162155.2 Triticum dicoccoides | reverse complement strand
CTCACATGTCCACCATGGACCTCTCAAGGGGAATGCGGAGGGCAAGCTCCTTGTCAATGTCTATGTCAGAGTCGGAGCGGCTGCCGGCGCTCGACATGGTCATGGGAGTTGCCGTAGCTATCGGATGGATCGAACCGTATGGGAGAAGAAGAGACGGAGCGAGAGCGAAGTGAGTTAGGGGTTTCCGGATTGGGAATATATGTGGCGACGGCGTGGGGTCGGGGTGGGCCGGGCCGACGTGACGGACAAGCCCGGGCGCCCCATATCTGGACTGGATATGAGAGGTGCCGGACAGTCTGAGCGTTTGAGACCCGTTTGGATCAAAAAATCATGACCGGATGGACAACCCAGAGGTTTGAAGCCGATTTAGGGTTGTAGATTCTCTAAGGCCGAAAACCTATCATATCGGCGCCAATGCGCATTGGGCCATGCAGGGCTACGTTGGTCGCCAACCAGCTGACCGAGCACGCACGGTACTAACTAGTACTCCGTGTAAAGTTGTACAACATGAAATTGTACAACTTTACACGGAGTACTACTTAGTTTTCGTACAATTGTTTTTGGAGAAAGATGATATATTTCCAGAAAGAAATCCCTCGTGCGCCCCCTCGCGACCCCCTCGTCCGCCCCCGTGGGCGGCCAGAGGCCTCTCTCCCACCTCCCCTAGTCCTCACCGCCGCCGGGCGTGAAGCCGGGCTAGTGTCGGTGGCGGCGGGGCCATTTTCCCTCCTCCCCTGGTGCTCTGCGGCGCGGGACGCGATGTGCTGGTGAGGAGCGAGGCGCTCTCTTGGGGCGGCTCGACGACGATGCGGTCGGCCGTGCTGCGGGCGCCGCTATGCGACAGAGTGGCGGCGGCTGCGCAGATTTCCTGGAGGGACGTGCTTGCGCTTTGGGGAGCCGGGGCGCTAGCTGTGGCGGCGCCTCCATTAGATCTAAAACTATGGCGATGAGGGCTGCAGTGGTGCGGGATCGCTGGTTGGGGCTGCTGGCCTCAGCCAAATCTGGCCGTGGCTGGTGGCTGGACGCATCTGTGATGTCCGTTGACCGTCCATGGTCACCGGGTTGCGGACGACGCAATGGCGGGTGCGGATCACCGACAACTGGGCGGATATCGGCGGGTTCTTTTGATGACGCCGAGATTCAACCCTGGTCTGGGTCCTTCACACCACAGCTACTCCGGGGGAATCCCTAGGTCTCATTGGGACCGAGCGATGACAGTGCTTTTGTATCGTAGTCCCTCTTGAGGGCATTGTCTTGGGAGTTTGCTCAGGTGGAAGCGACCAGCTGCGCCGGCGGCGTACGGACTGGTGTCGCGACGGCTGATCAAAATCGCGTCGACTTCGGTCATGGCAGATGATGGCAGCGTCTCCGATGTCGTTTCCTTGTTGAGGCACCGTCGTTGCATTTTGCGTCATCAGACTCGGGATGCTTCAGGGGAAACCCTAGATCTGGGTCTCCGGGATCAAACGATGACGGTGCCTTTTGTGTCGTTCGCCCTCCTGGGGGCATCGTTTTGGAGCATGTGCTGGCTCGAGGGGACTAGAGGAGGAGCGGTATTCCATCAACCGCAAGGCCGGCGGCGGATCCCGGCGGAATGGCGCTGCGGAGTTTCGGTGACGGGCGCGGGCAGATGGATACATGCAGGATGGTGGTGCTGTCTGGTGCCGTGGTGGCGTCGATGCCAGGCCTGACAAGGTCGGTGCGTCAGTACCTGCTCTGAAGATGGACCAGTGGAAAACGATGGCGGCGGCTTCTGACAGTGTGTTGGACCGGTGTGTTACACAGTCCCGGTATGTGGCTGGGCTGGGGCATCCGGTTTTAGATGCCAGGTTTTGCTACGATGTCTGTTTGGTATTCGGCTCGGATATTAGGCACCCCTTCATCAAGGGGATGGGAATAGTGACATGTTGCCAAGATGGTGGCTTCAGGCTTACTGATGTATTACTTTGTAAGGTCTTTGTGAATAATTAATAAAATGGACATATGCATCTCCCAGATGCAGAGGCCGGGGGTGCATCCTCCTTTTAAAAAAGAAAAAAAATCTATCCCTTTAAGACATCTCTGAAAATGATGTACGAGTTTCTATGTAGTGCTATTTAGCCTCCCGAGGCAATAAATTGTTCGACACTCAAAAGAATCTTTAAATTAGCTGCTTACTCAAATCCCCCAAAAAAGTATAATATCATTAACATGTCGAAGTAAAGATAACTCGTTGTCCACATGATGCAGAACACACCTCGAACATGACTGACCACCTTAGCACTATTGCAAGGATAGGTAGCATATCCGCAATAGTAATAATAAACAAGATGGGGAGCAAAAAATATATCTGTTGATGTAGCTTGAAATTTTTTAACATCATCATTGACATTACTCGATGCTTCCTTCTTTGGCAATGTCATTATTTTTACAATGTCTTCTAAATGCCCCTAAAGTGAACATTCAGACTTATTTTGGACACGTAGCCCACTGAAGGAAATACCAGCAAGCTTTATCGTAACTTGAAAAAATGATAAGGAATAGTCTCGCGAAACACTTTCTTATACTCCGGCCTTCTTTGTGTTGCAAAAATCTCTGATGACACGATCTCATAAAGTACGGTCCTAGGGATATAGGAGATGGCAAGGCTAGTTCTGCAAAC
>NC_041393.1:738302809-738320949 GCF_002162155.2 Triticum dicoccoides | reverse complement strand
TTGGGAATGGGTGAATCCTGGCATCAATTCAAGGAGGAGAATGCGGTGGTGGCACTCAGGAGAAGAGACGCTTGCAGCTAGTCGACGTGGGAACTATGATCCGGCGTGCATGCTCAAAATACTTGAAGCATGAACAAATTAAGTGCTATCATGAAGCATGACCAACGCGTGCACCCAGGAGGGAAAGCAATATTGAGAACGTCATCATCGTCCGATCCGGGAGATCCAGATCTAGAGTTTCCCCGGGAGCATCCCGAGCCTGATGACGCAAGCTGCAAAGGTGATGCCTCGACAAGGAAACGAGATGAAAGACACCGCCATCGTCCGCCATGACCGTAGTCGGCGCAATTTTCATCGGCAGTTGCGCCACCGGGCGTGCGCCGCCAGCGTCGCTGGTCCCTTCAGCTGGAGAAAACTTCAAAACGATGCCCTGAAGAGGGACTACGACGCAAAAGCACCGTCATAGCTTGATCCCAAGGAGATCTAGGGTTTTCCCCGGAGTTGCTTTTGCACCGACATTGCTCGATGCAAAAGCACCGCCACAGCCGTCATAATCTGTGTTTGTTCACTCATTTCAATTAGGACCATACAAGGATGGAATCTCACATATCCGCCCAGCTACCGACGTGTCGCACCCGCCACCGCGGCAACCGCGACCCGGAGACCAAGTCCATGTCTGGGCCCAGATTCGACCTCGTCACTGCCGATCCGGTCACGCCGCCACCATCCCTGGCGACCGCGACGCCCCAGACCTTGAAGCCGCCTGCCGTGGAGGTATGGGATCACCAGAGCGCGGCCATCCCCGTTGTGACGCCCATCCGCACGCCACGCTCCGACCCGGGGGGCGCCGGCCTGCGCTAGCCCCTCACGAGCGGGAGGACCCCGAGTCCCCGCCGCCGCCAGCGATGACAAGGCTTCGCCTGGCCGTGCCCCCGGGTGGCGGCAAGGGAGGAGGAGGAGGAGTGTGGGAGGCGGGCCGACGGGATCTGGGGGCCTCCCGGCCGCCACACGGCTGCGACTCAGGAGGGACACGCAACATCGAATCATGGGGGTAGCCAAGTTTTTTCAGTTTATTAGGTGAAAATCACACCAATTAATGACATGTTGTCGTCGTTATTATTTTCCCACAATTAATATGGACATGCTGGTATGCGTCGTTATTGCTTTCAACGACAGAGGTTATGAAGACGGCTAGCGACCACATTATGAGTTTTAATGACCACACGTCATGTCGTTAATTTTCTTTTCTTAGCCGTGTGTGCACTGTGAGTATAACATAGCATTGATTCTGCAATCAGACGAAGAGAGTACTCCTTCCTTTCCGGTTCATCTAAAAAAATAATTAGTTTTTTCATTTTATAAGTCTCAATTCTACTATTTACCATCACATGTTTGGATTTTGAGGTACATTAAATCACCCGTTGCATGAGGTATCAAGAGAAAACTCACAAATGCATGTAGAATCAACAAAATTATTGGTCATGCATGCATTTGTTGTAATTAATGCATTGGTAAACATAACATTTTTAGAAAAACGAGCGTACTAATTAAGTACTTGTGCAAACTACAAAATTTATTCCATCACTCATTGTCTACCTTGGTCGGAGAGATTTTGAAATAGCCTTATAAGGTTACTCATAGTGGGGAGTACTCCCTCCGTCCGCGAATAAGTGTACTTCCCACTTTGTTGGAAAGTCAATCTTTTTTAAGTTTGACCGTATTTATACAATAGTACACTAACATTTATGTCATCAAATTAGTAGCATTAGATTCATGATAAAATATATTTTCATTATATGCCTATTTAGTTTCACAAACGTTGATATATATTTATACAAACTTGGTCAACTTTGAGATAGTTTGACCCTCCAACAAAGTTGGAAGTACACTCTTTCAAGGACGGAGAGAGTATCATATACTAGTATCATGCATATGATAATACTGTATGATACTATCTTCATAGTGCATATTATGAAAGAGTTGTATCATAGATGACCTTATTTATGACCATGCATGACACAAAGTAGTATAGCATTTATTACGTTACGGTATCTACCTATGTTACTCTAATTAACCTCCTCTCTCTTCTTTAATTCTCTACCACATCAGCATGTTCACTATTCCTGAGTGCATGATACCGGCTAAAATACCAGCACTATGACCAGCCTAATCCGAAAAGGAGGGAGTAGTGAACTTCCCATGGTGGTGGGAACCACAATGTTCGAACCTCCTAGCAGTATGAGTGTGTCACAACACTGGTTCTCTCCAACAACATGTCCAATTCGTATATTCAGAGAATCCCCAAGCATCTAAGGGCACGGTATCAAGCGGCCGCCTATAGCTAGAGTTGACAATCCTTTAATGACTAATTTGTCCGTCCTGGTTCGCAGTACCCTTTGTATTTTGGATCAAAATTGATCATAAATTTGACTAGAAAAATATAAGTTATATGCTACACATATATTGTTCTGCCACATAATTTCTACTCCCT
This sequence comes from Triticum dicoccoides, assembly GCF_002162155.2. Lineage (NCBI taxonomy): Eukaryota > Viridiplantae > Streptophyta > Magnoliopsida > Poales > Poaceae > Triticum > Triticum dicoccoides. The sequence continues at coordinate 738,318,458 of NC_041393.1, read as the reverse complement.
CGCTTACAAATATCAAATGCTTTTTTATATTTTCTATGGACTACATACAGATTGAAATGAGTGAACAAATACACACTTGTGTCTATATACATCTGATTAACAAAATGACAAAACATCTTATACTCCCTCTGTTAAATATAAGTCTTTTTACATCCACACAGGGCTACATATGTAAAAAAGACTTATATTTAGGAACAAAGGTAATATTTGTGAACAGAGAAAGTATTTTCTAGTTTAATGTGGTAAAAGTTTGACCCAAAATGCGAGGGGTGTCAATAAACTAAGACAAAGGAAGTAGTTTGACAATATTTTCACCTTGTGCAGGTATGTCTGTCTGTAACGATTTTGGTCACCCATGGATTGGTACGTGCTTGTTGATGGGGAAAAAGGCCAGTTGGATGATCTGCAAAAAAAAGGATGATGAATTGTGTTACCTATGAGAGCAAGGCCAATAATACAATCTTTTTTTTTTAGAAAAAGAGGATGAGCCCCGGCCTCTGCATCTGAGAGATGCATGCGGGCATTTTATTGATTATTCTCAATAACCTTACAAAGTAGAACAACAATATGCCTGAATCCGCCATCTTGGCAATATCTGCCGTAACTCCTATCCATAAGGTGAAGGGGTGCAAGCCGGACCACATACCTAGACATCTCACCTAAGCCTAACATCTAAAGCCGGAGGCCCTAACCGAGCCATCTACCGGGTCTGGGGCACAAACCGGTCCGACGCACTCACATGCGTCGTCGGCGCCATCTTCCACTAGTCCATCTTCATAGCAGATTGAGGTGTGAACCTTGGCAGGTCCTCCGTCATCGACGCCACCACGACGCCAAACGACGACCTCCACCTACACGAGCCTGGGGAGGTCCTCCGTCATGGACACCACCACGATGCCAAACGACGACCTCCACCTACGCGAGTCCATCTCCAAGCAACGGACGTAGATCCATGCTAGGATAGGTCCGCACCACCATCATAGCCCACCACCCACAAGCGCCACCCAACCCCAAGGTTCCCAAAGCGGCGCCTTCAAGAAGGGAACGGCACGGTGAGTGCTGCCGCTGCCCAACAAAGTTAGGGCTTTCGCCCGGGAGACCTATGGGAAGGGAAAGTGAGGAGATCAGTCCATAACGACGCCTCCAAGGAGGGGAACGACGCCCTAGGCGTCGCCATCGGCGCGGCCGGCCATGGACGGCCAGGGATTTCGCCCGAACTAGATCCTCTCCACCAGCAGTGCCTCCTGTACAAAATCGACGACCAAGGGAAGCGCGGCCCGACCAGTCTGACACGCACGCCGAACAGGGGAGGAGGAGAGGCGCCAGATCGCGCGCACCGACGCCGCGGAAGCAGCCGCCAGCCGCCAACGACCACCGGGATCCCATCGCCCGCATGACCAGGACGCCAGATCAACCGCCCGCACTGCTGCTAGCCGGAACCTGCCATGCCTCGCCAAAGGAGCCGCCGCTCCAGATCCGGGAGTCCGCACGCAGGGGCAGGGCAGCCGAGACCCCATCGCCACCATCCTTGGCGCCTCGGGCTTGCCCGGCGGCTGCCTCAGGCGGCGGCGAGGGGGTGGGGCGAGGTTGGGAGGGGGCGGCGATGGCGCGACTAGGGTTCCCCTGGCGGCGCCCGGGGGTCGCAAGAGGGATTGGGGACACGACTTAAGGCCAATAATACAACTACCAACTCATTATATGAGACTGCCATGTTATCAAGATCTAGTATTATAATCACTCATATAGGTTGGTTATTAAGTTAGTTATTTGTTTCACTTGTGTTCTTTTTTTGTTTTCTTTTTTCCTCTCATTTACTCTTTTTACCTAAGAGCACGTGTAGACGTTGGCTCTTGTATGAGAGTCCACTCCGTCCTATTTTTCTTATCCTCCACATTTAGAAAAAAGTGTCATTTAAGTAGGCTTATAGCTCTATAATATACTTGTTCGTTGGGCATCTCCAATAGTTTGTACGTTTGCTTCTTAGAAAAATCTAGCACGTCATCGACCAACAACTTATCATACAACTACTCCAATAAGGTGTATCTAGTTTGTCCAATGAGGGTGAAAAGAATGCACATGGTTGCAAAGGTGATATGGAATGAATGAGGAGGAAATAGCAATATTTTGTGTTCAGGAATCAACAATATTTGCACGGGCTTCAACATACATTGGGAGAGAAGCCTTGCCCACTATCCCAACTTATGTTTGGCAAACTACATAAATTCTATTTGAGTAGTTGTATGATAAGTTGTTGGTCGATAACATTGCTACTTTTACAAGTATGCTAACCACAAAATATTGAAGATGCCCTTATTTGGTGTCAACGTCCTGTGATGTGGAGAACTAAGTAATTCTAATTTCAATGACTACAAAAAAGTTACACTTTGTAATGGTTAACTAGGAATCCATGCATCCATTGCAAGATAAGTGAATCTTCTCGCTCGATATGTGTCGCTCACAGTGACTGCTTAATGTGGGAGTACATTTTATTTCTTCAAAAACATAAGCTAAAAAACCTTTTAAATCCAGAGTCCAAATTATTAATCGGTCTCACATTATATCACAATTTTTGGTGCTGATGTTTTCAAAACTGTAGGCCTGGTGAACCCTCTTTCAAAATTACAAATTATTTTAAACTGATTCATCCACATTATTACTATCTTAGGAAAGGAGAGTACACATAGCCCGTGTGCTTAGTAGGACGTTGCAAGAGAGAAAAAAAAGAGCCGAGTCCCACAGAAAATATGGCCTCCTGCACAGAATGCCCATGTCTACAGTAACCCTGAACAGAAGATTAACCCTTTCCTAATAGCCCGTGTGTGTGTGAACATACGTCCACAGATGATATTTTTTTTCCAGACATATGGAATCTTGGTTAGGCCATGCATGCAGGCAGTCAGAAAACCAGGGCCCCAGTGACGACGCCGGAGGGGCCGGACGTCGCCCTCCCGGCACGACCTACCGCCGAGAACAACGCCAAGGGCAATTAGCACCACATGGAGTCTGGCCGTCCAAGCTACCTCCACGATTGGCTTGGCCATTTGTGCTCCCAAGATTTGAACCTATAGCTAGCTCAGCACACAGTCACCCACACATGACACATCCATATACGAATACGACACACAACAACCAGCACGAGCGAGCACAATGGAGCACGCGCAGGACGAGCTCAGCCTCGAGCTCACCCTGGCCGCCGCTGTCGTGGCTCCGGCTCCCGGCTTCTTCCCATGCGTCTACTGCCACCGCAAGTTCCGCAGCTCGCAGGCCCTCGGCGGCCACCAGAACGCCCACAAGCAAGAACGCGCCGCTAAGCGCCTCCGTGAGACTGCGCTCGCCACCGCGCATGCTTGGAATCCGGGGAGGGCTGCCGGCGCTGTTTGGGTGTCCGAGGAGTCAGCAGCAGCAGGTGGCATGGCGCACAAGAGCAGCAGGATCTCGTCGGAGCGCGACCACGAGGTGGACTTGTCCCTCCGGCTATATATAGTCGGTCGGCCAATCCATAGATCTCTGCTAGTATCCTTTCTCCGCACCATTCTGTTTCCTGTGCTAGGTACGTCAGAGTCTAGCTACTTGTTTCAAGCTCTTGTTTTCCACGCATTTGATTCATCGGCGCTCTTCTAGTTAGTTGGAATTGGTTAAAGGTCTAGGTACAGCGGAATTCCTAGAGATTTTCCTGGTCTTTTGGGCTGACATAAAATTTCCCTTTTCTCCAGACTCCGTGACCATACGGTGTAGCTCAAACATGTTTAAGCTTATAGATGCTATCTTTTTATGGTCTCCCTAACGGGAAATTTTACTTTTAAAGGTCTAGGTACAGCCCAAATTTTCCTAGGAATTCCGCTGTACCTAGACCTTTTGGGCTGACATAAAATCTCTAGGATTTTCCTGTTCTTTTGAGCTAACCATAAGTGAAATGGTACTTTCCTGAAAAATCTGAATCTTTAGGTAAGTCTAAATGTTCAAGTTGCCATATTTAAAGGACACTGAAAATAGGGACGTTCTTCAACATACGGTGTAGATTAAGTGCACTAGCTACCCTACGTAAGATAGGTTTTTGGGCTCTGACCTTTAAGAAATTTCTCAAAACAATTCAGAAACTTGTTACTAGTGTCTATTACATAGCCGCAACGACACTGAATTGCAATTTTCACCCAAACATTTGGATTTGCTCTAGCTTCTCGTGCTATTTGGCATTCAATATATGTTTCCGTTGGCAGGTTACTTAATATTGATGGGAGAACTGCCTTGGTGAATTCCTCCCTCTCTAGTTTACGCTTATAGGTGCTATCTTTTTATGGTCTCCCTAACGGAAGAAAAAAGAAGGATGATAGACCAAGAGCTAGATTTCTGTGAAGTGGGGATAAAACCAAATAGAAATATCACCTAGTGTCTTGGCATTTAGTATATTTACATAAATATCAGGGTGGTTTGGGGGTGCTTGACCTTGAGTTAATGAACGTAGCTCTTTTATCCAAATGGCTTGTGGCAGAATCTTCTTTGGGACAAATATGTCAATGGGAAAACTTGAGGCCTGGTACAACATAAGCAGTTGGATTCCCACTTCTGGCAAGGTTTGCTTAAAGTCAAGGAAATTTTCTTGTCTTATTTTAAATTATGTGTTGGAAATGGGAAAATAACTTGATTTTGGGAAGATAGATGGTTAGGCAAGTATTGCTTAGTTCAAACATTCTCAAGATTGGAGTATACCATTTCACTCGATCAAAATTAACATTTCTGTCAATGATGCTTTGTGTGGCAACGAATCTAGCTTATGCTCAGAATAGCTTTGGTGGGTGAAAAAGCAAAAAATTGGGTCAATTCGAAAAGCTTGTGCTAATTTTACCTTTTCTGATTCCGAGGACATATTATCTTGGCTTCTTTCTAGTTCTGGTATCTTTAATGTTAAATCCTTCTACTCTGCCATGCAAAATCCTTCTACTCTCTATGCCCACATAACTTTATGAGAAAAGTTAAGATTCCCATGAGAGTTTAAATATTTCTTTGGTTGGTTCCAGAAAAAGCATTCTAACCAGAGTTATTCTCCTTCACAGAGGTGGAAGTTGTGAACCTGACTGTGTTTTTTGTGGTAAACATGAATCGATAAATCTTTTTTTTTTTCGAGTGCCCTCTATCTAGATACATTTGGAATGTGTTTATTTGCAGCCTGAGGATTAGTTGTGATTTATCACATGCAAAAACTTGTTTCAACGTTTGGCTTAAGAACATGGGATCAGAAAAAAAAGGAAGTTATTTTTAGTGGGGTTTACAGCTGTTCTACGGACTATCTGGAAAGCTCGTAATCTAGCTTGTTTCCAAAAAAATATGACCTGCTGAACCTGTTGCTTGTCTTTACAGAGTTTCTGATTGGATTAACGACTAGAGTAATTTGCAGGGGAGGGAGGATGCAAAGCTGGGAAGTGACCATGTGCAAAGCTGCTAGAGCGAGTCACGTCCAAAATAATTTTGGGCACAAAGAAGTTGGGCGTTGTGGATTCCTAGGCTGGGAGATGGATCTTGATTGTGGTGGCTTTAGTGTCAATTGCTCCTTTTCTTAGCATGCTTCTTCCAGGTTGTAGAGTTTTTGGCCAGTGATGTTCTCTTTGGTGAGGGTGTTGGCAAGTTTCATAAAGTCATACGAGTTGTACTATAAAAACGGGAGTTGTTTGGTTTTCCTGCTGCTTTGCTTAGACTGCTTTGCTAGGTTTAGTGCATGTCTGGCCTGCCTTTCAATGATGCCATGGTGGTGCTGTGCATTGGCTGTAGAAACATTCAGTTTCATTGTATGAAATCGGCAGAGTAAATATATTTTATTCAAAAAATGGCCTTCCATAGGTAATAAGTCTATCACTTGTAGAAGTTAATTTTAAGACCTAAAAACTGATAGAAGACAAATAAAATGAGCTTTAAAATACGTATTAAGTGCCATGCGGAAAAATACAACGTGCAACTGACGATCGCGTGAGCGCCTGTATGCGTGGGCGTACCCATGTTTGGTGTGAGATCACATGGATGCACGACATGTATGTTGATGGTATAATACGTATTAGTATGTCGTATTTTCACAGAAAATTCACCACTGACACGGTGTTGTGCAACCCCGTTAGTGAAGCCAGTGGTGTCAAGTTGATCAAGCAGCTTGACAACACCACAAATGGGCGTCAGCAATAAGTTGACCTCTTTTGCAAGCACGTAGATCAGATGATATTCATGCTATGAACAAGTCAACATGGTTCATCGGTAGAGTCTTGACATGCTAGAAGGCAACAACTTCACTCACCAGCATAATGGTATGTTTTATATTTTCCAGAAAAAGCATTTCACCAGATTACATTTTTGGATGGTCTGTCCCATCCGTCAGAAACGGGCCATGATAAGTTTGATGCCGACGACAAGTGGTTCGGATCAAGTGGTATCATAAGAAAGGCCCTACCGACGAGCAAATGCATCCGGTCGCACATGGTTAATTCTCGAAGAGCACGTCACACATAGTCGCTATGATATATTATAACTGTTGCCCACCGAGTGTTTAACCCGCCCCGCCCGACCCTGTGTCCGTTTGCAATTAACGAGGGGTTATATATCTTGAGAACGAGGCCGATTTGGATGTGAATTTTCGGCGGGGCGCCTGTCATGCAAGCAACTTGTAACAATATGCATTACTCTGGATCTGGAAGTAGACGAGGATTTATGGCACGCAGGTCTCAGGGCACAGAGTCCCTCGCACGCGCTTTTAGTTTTGGCATCCGATTTTTTAGCTTTTATATATTTTAAACGAAAATTCCAAATTAAGTTCTATTTTCATATTCGTGTCTCTCGTGATGAGGACTTTCAAATAATATTTATTTTGAATACGTTTGGAAGAATTTTTAAAATATATGTTAAGTTTCAACTCTTAAAACTTAGTACAAGCAAGTGATAAAATCATGATTTTTTTGTGTATAATACCTAAAAAATGTCTTAAAATTTTATGTATGAGATTTGGTAAGGGTGAGCGAGAAAATCGTAGTTTCAGTTAAAAACTCGTAAATTTGAACAATATGTACTGTGCTCTTGTGCGGGATCCAACTATTTCGTGAGTCGCGAGGCAGTCAAGCAGCCGGGCAGGGTTCGGCAGGTGCATGTGCATACCAATTTTCGACCTGGAAGCTCCAGGCAGGGCTAAATTTGGTGTTTTGATCCTTTTGCGAAAGCTTAGTCAGATCTGACGCTGGTTTGAATTTTTTTCAAGATCCGATCTTTTTCCTACCGCCAGAGTCGATGATGGTAGAGTATATCAACCTACCACCAAGGTCCTTGGTGGTAGGGGTGCACGACCTACCGCGAATAATTTCTTAGTATCAAATGTAGTGCATGTACTCATCTACCATCAGGCACCTTGGCGGTAGGTAGGGTTGCACAGGCTACCGTAGCCTGTTTAACGGCAGGGCTGCCCTGCACGGGCGTGGATAACTTACCTACCGGCAGAGGCCTCAGCGGTAGGCCGGTATACCGTACCGCCATCAACTCCTGCGATAGGAAAAAGGATTAGATCCTGATATTTTTTCGAACCAGGGTCAAATCTGGCTCAACTTTGGCGAGTGTCAAAACACCAAATTTGGCCTTCAGGCAGCCTCTGCCTCAGCTCACGTGCCACTTTTTTCCCATTTGTTCGTCACAATTAATGGCGACCGGCCGGTGTGGTGGGCAGCATATCCACGTACGGTGTGCAGCAGCTGCTGCTCTGCCATCATATGCAAGGTCCAAACAACTCCCTGCCCGGCTTGTCCGTGGCTAATCATGCTGGACAGCAAAGGCAGGTCCATAAAAGAAGAGAGGCAGGTTGCTAAAAATTGCACCCATCCGTGACAGCTTCCCACTCATCTACACTGAGATCGGCGTGGTTGGCGAGTTGAGCTTATGACGAAGGAGGGCCCTGTTTATAACTGGGACTCGAACGACGTGGTCGCGTAGCGCCTCACACACTATCCTGTCATTTTGCTATAGAATGGTCATGAGGCCGGTCATAGTGAAAAGTAACTTAGACTACTAACATGCATATATTACTAGTCTATGTTTGAAAATGATATATAGCGGTCATTGTTCCTGATTCTAATGACGGGACCTACAATAACGGCTAACAACCGCTAGATTTATTATGTTTATTAATGATTATAAGTGATAGTATTCTGACTTCCAACGGCTAGATGGATATCCCTGTTGTTACGACGATGGCTAACGGGCACCGGATTAAAATTGGGAGGATCTCCATCCAGCGGCATGATGTGAAGCCACTGGCTAACATTGTAGCAGTGCAACATATTTTCCAAAAGAAACATGCATGGATGATAAATAGGAGTGTAGAGTACAATACTGTGTAGGTCCAAAAAACGATCTTGTACCTACCCATCCCGTCTGCTGCATGCATGGTCGACTGTACGCGAATCCAACCACATGGCAACGTTGTTTCTGCTAAGACATTTCTCCTTTTTTTCAAATAAAAGCTCAGACATTTCTCAAAACAACATTCGACCTATGTGTGTTTCTAGTCTCCATTATGTAGTCTCGAAAATGAATTCGAACGGGAAGGTATTTGAGCGGAAATAACCCCAACACCACAGCCAAGTAGTTGGGGTTACTCGCACATTAAATCTCCAACTTGTCAAAGTTAATTGTAAGACATGAATGGTGCTGAGATAATATCAATATGAACTTTAGAGTGCACCCAACTCCTTCTAGCCCTACTTGGATTTCCTAGCTAGAACGATGAATCTCGTTATGACTGATAGTATTAATTTCTAAGACATTAAAGGTGCTAAAGGAAAATCAATATGGGCTTTAGATTAGTAGCTTGCTTGAGATCATATCCATAAAGAGTACGGTGTCATCAACATATTGATAACTCATGGTCAAGAAAGGTGTTGAATCTTGGATCTGACCAACCTCCTTGGTTCTATTTACAAGGTTAACTAACATATATGCAATAATATAATAGAAAATGAATGACAAAAGTGTACCCTTGGTACCACCTTTATTTGCTTGATAAGGGGACTAATATCATCGTTCTTACTGATGTCAAGGCATTCTTTCTGGATAAAATTTACCACCGAAGCTCATGAGATAGGGACGAACCCTTTTCGCAGGGCTTGCTATAGTAAACACAAGTAGATATTTATCATTTTTTAAACATGAGTATAAACCTATTAGGTCCAACAGCTTTGAGCGGTAGTGTGGCCAGTTATCCGCCCAAAGTGGTAAGTTGACAACATCACTCGAGAGGACAGGGCGTTGACCCATTGGTTGTGCTGCAGGGGTTGCAGTCAGCCAGCCCAGGTTCGAGCATCGGCTCTGACTCGTGGTGCTCGCAGAGTTTCTCCTATAAAAAAGCCAACGAGGGTTAGCCCATGGGTTGGTCTCGTTTTTTTTGACAACATCACTCGACGGCAAACTTTGACTGCTTGTTAGTGTTAACCTCTCGTAGATACATAGTTTACTTATGTTTCATGTTGCTTTATACTAAATGAGTTAACTTGGTTATGCGTTTGGATTGTAGCAACACATGTTGCCTTGCCTTTTAAAATTCGATTTTTTTTATTATGAGATACCTCAACGAAGGCTCCAAGTGTAATTGGCACCACACCCCACCGTCGGGATGTGTGTTTGGCGTGTTGTCCTCTCTAGATTTGAACCTACCTAGCTTACTACACACACACACACACGCGCGCGCGCAGAGAGAGAGAGAGACACACACACAAGCCATATACGAGACACGGCCATTGAGCAGCCAGGAGCGAACACTATGGAACGAGCAAGCAGCTCGCAGGACGATGAGCTCAGCCTTGAGCTTACCCTGGCCGCCGTGGCGCCGGCTCCTGGCACAACGGACGGTTTCTTCCTCTGCGTCCACTGCGACCGCAAGTTCCGCAGCTCGCAGGCGCTCGGCGGCCACCAAAACGCGCACAAGCAAGAGCGTGCCATCGCCAAGCACCGGCGAGAGGCTGCCCCGGCCGCCACCCGCGCACAGAAATCAAGGTCAAGCAAGGCGGAGAGGCATGCTGCTACTTCTACGCGGATGCCCGAGCCTGCAGATGGCAAGCAGGGCGGGAGCTCGTCCAAGCATGGCGACGACGATGACGAGGTGGACTTGTCTCTCCGGCTATAAACGACCCCTCCATCGATCTTCTAATATAGGAAGATTCGTGTTATTTCCTGCTAGGTAAGCTAGATTCTAGCTACTTTGGTTTGGAAAAAAAATGCTTTACCTTCTGGCTCATGTTGGGCGTGTGTTAGATTCATCGGCTCTTATGGTTGATTTTGTTTATAAGGTCTTGGTATTGAATGCCCAAACCTTCCTGGTCCTAGAAATGACACAAAATTCTTCATTTCACCGGTTTGTATGCCTTCTTATGCTAGTCAAATGGCAGGAAAGTGCAGATCTACCCAAATCTAAATCCTTATAGCTCATTAGAGATCTCTAATTTAAAACCATCATCAAATTGGGGTTGAGCTAACCTCCGGTTTTTGGACCTCCAACTGGTAAAACATATGTCAACCTATACAAACTAATGATCTTTATTCTCATTTCGTAGTCTCCAACGATGAATTGGGATGCAGAGGTATTTGAATGGAAACGAGCCCAGACCTCAACCAAAAAGTGAACTCTTGAGAAAGTTATTATTAGGACATGAATGATGTCAAAGAAAATTAAAATACGCTATAGATTAGTATTATTGCTTCAAATCATGTCCCATAAAGAGTGTAGTGTCATCAACCTATTGAAGTATTGGCTCCTCTTCCGTTTTTTAGAGACTATCTGAGAATCCGAATTTTCCAATTTGTAAGGCTCATTGTCTCGGGAACATGCAAACATAGCTTTGCTCACATTAAATTATTTCAAAATTTTGTTCCCAATGTAAAATCAACCAATGCATGAAGAAGTGAGAGGGCCATGCATGTAGCATTAATAGGTTTCCTAGAACTTATGTAAGTCCTTCTTGATTAATGATTTACAAGATGAACCCAACAAAACAGAAAGAAGGGAGTATATATTTGTCATAGTCAAGAGGTGTGGAAAAACACCACAGATCTGGGAGTCCTCCTTTGAATTTTTTTTGTGGGAAGTCCCCCCTTTGCTCCATTTACGAGGATAAGTAGGATACCTGCTATAATATTGACGGATATAAATGACAAAAGACTCCCCTTGATGCGAGCTCTATTTTTAGAAGGAACTAATATCATTGTTGGCATTTTATCTCGAAAAGGAGGATAATCCATGTTCTCTGCATCAAAGCGATGCATAAAACCATTTTATTAAATTATTCAACATATCCTGATAAAACAAGAATATTGATCAACCCAAAGCCATCTTCCTCGCAACCATAGTTACTACCCCTACAAACTTGATGATGTGTCCCGACCGCGTGTCAACACACACCATATAATCACGTGGCCTCACAAAGCCGCCCGCCGGCAAGTCTGGAGCACCAACTTGTCTAGCAGACCCTAAACGCACACCTCATGCACATGCTCTAGGATCATATGCCGCCATCTTCCGCCATCCCACCTTCAGGAGCAACCCAGGTAGTCACCTTGCGAGACCACACCGCCGTCGACGCCACCATGATGCTCGACAGCGCCGCCACCGGCGGATGTCCATCAACACGCGTCCTTCGCTGAGGCTCTGTTGTGCCACGCCGCTGAGACCAGTTGTCTTCGCCGTGGTAGAAGCAACACTGCACCTCCATTTCTCCTCTCCAGCCACCATCAGCTCCAAAATATGATGCCACAAGAGGGAGGAAGGCCCCGAAGAACCAATCATCGGGCGATTCGGGAATCCACGATTTAGGGCTTCCCCGGGAGCTGCCTGACCGAGGTGACGGCGATTGCAACTGACGATGCCTTCGACAAGGGGACGACCCCAAAGGTGCCACCATTGTCCGCAAGGACCGAAGCCGACACGGTTGTCACCGGCAATCGCTCCAACCCGATTCCATGGTTCATTGGATCCGTGCGGATCCACACCGTGAAGACAAACGCAGCTGCCGGATCGCCAGCTGAGGGTCTCTAGCCTCCCCTCACCGGCCCCTCCACGCGCTGTCGGCCGACCACAAGCACGGGATGGACCTTGCAACACCGCCACCACCGCTCACCACCACAGTGCCGCCACACGCCATCGCCGGAGGCATGACACCTCACTGCTAGCGACCCAAATCCGGGCAGGCGCCCCTGCGCCCATGGGTGCACCACATCATCCAAACCTGCATGAGATGGGAGAGAGCCTCCTCCACTGTTCTCGGCTGTCGGGCTTTTCCCGTGGCTTCATCTAGGGGCGAAGTGGGAGGAGCGGGAATTGCGGTGGCCCCAGCGGCGAGGGTCGGAGGGTCCGCCCGAGTCGCCTAGGAAGGCAGCAACACGGGGGCGTTTTTCACATGGGAGCGGGCAGCAATTGATGACATATATGTCAACGAATATTCTTTCTCGATAAATTTTCCACCAAAGGTCGTAAAATAATGGGAAACCCATCTCTACTGAGCTTGCATTGGGAAATACCAGTGGGCTTCATCATCTGACTTTCTGAAGTAGTTTCATAACAAAGAGTCTCGGAATGAGGTTTCTTATACTTATCGCCTAGTTTGTTCTACAAATATCTAATACAAAACATGTACGTATAATCTATTAGGACCAAGGGCTTTGAGGATGGCAGTGAGGCAAAGTTCGCGGGTGGAAGAGGTAAGTTGACCATATATATATATATGTCACTTGACAGAAGTATTGGTGCGCAGTTACAACTACAACTAGTTGCGAGTGTTTTTTTTACCGGTTTTTCCTGCTTGTGAGTGCCAACCTCTCACAGACAGATATTTCAGTTATTTTTTGCTCTATGCTAAGCAAGTCAATGTGGTTTAGCTGTCAGGTCAGAATTAAAGAACTCGCTATATTTAAAAAAACCATAATAAGTCAAATTATGCCTTGGAGTGTTACGTCCAATCTACTCCCTCCGTTTGGAATTACTTGTCTCGAAAATGGATGTATCTAGGACTAAAATACATCTAGATAAATTCATTTTCGAGACAAGTAATTCCGAACGGAGGGAGTAGCACTTAAACGGCCATGACTAGTCGCGTGACAACATCACAGTGGTTCACGATTAGTGGTAACTCAAGAAGGCAGTACTAATGCACAACTGTATGTCGATAAATGTATTTGCACGAAAAGGTGACCTAATTGCTGATCGTCCATGTACGATTGTCGATTGGTTCTTGGAAGGAAAAAAAAGACTTTCGAGTATAGTTGTACGACAAGAACAACTTTAGTGGTACCACAAGAACACACAATTGTATGTCGATAAATGGTACTCCCTCCGTTTTTATTTACTCTGCATATTAAGTTTGACTGAAGTCAAACTTCATAAAGTTTGATCAATTTTACAAAACAATAAATAAGTATTTACCTAAAAAATATAACTGATGTAAAAGTAGATTCAGTAATGAATCTAATGGTATTGATTTGTTATCGTATATGTTACTATTTTTGTTCATAAACTTGATCAAAGTTTACAAAGTTTGATTTTGATCAAAGCTAATACGCGGACTAAGTAAAAACAGAGGGAGTATTTTCATGAGAAGGTGACCTAATTGCTGATCGTGCATGTATGGTTGGTTCTTGGAAAACATGCACTACACACATGGTCGCCATGATTGAATCGTGTGGTTTAACACTAACCGTGTATTTTCACGAGCTCTTATATGTTTTTTTTTTACAGAGAAAGTATGTAGGAGACAGGGGACCATAGATGATATATAGTACTATCTTGTACCGGCGATCTAGGGAGTCCGACGAGATTCTGCATAGTAGGCGGCTTCTCGCTGCCTCAGCTCGCACCACCATATTTTGTTTTCTCTGGCAGAATTAAATCCAAGCCAGTTGCGCCTGTGATCTGCTGGAGCAATTGTGACCGACCTAGCTGCAGCCTTTTTCAGTTGCTGAGGCCGTCATCATATGCATGCCCGGCCGGTGTTCAGGCTTATCCACATGCAACCTGCAACGCCGGTGCGCCGGGGGCCGTCCATCGTACGGGCGGCTACCAGTGATGCATGCCTGGTGAACAAATCGAGGCTGGTCGCTGGGAGATTCACGTTGCTAAAAATGGCCGTGGGTGTGGTTGTTGGCGGTGGAGCCTGTGGCTTTTCTATCATTGCACGGAGCACCAGCGCATCCAACGAACCACAATACAACTCTTGTGATGGATACTGCATATGTAGGCCCAGACAGAGACCACGTACCTACACGCGGTGTTGTCTGCTCGCACACTGGGGGTAGCGCCGCTGGCCCTGGGTCATCGGGACGTTCACCTAAGTTGATTTCCAACGCCAAGAAGGTGAGGAGGCGCGACGAGGTGAAGACGGAAGCACTGTAGACGCCACAACAACCGTGGCGAAGCCGAGCAAAGACGTAGAGTCGCGTCGCCGATGGAGTAGAAGCATCGGAGTCACATTGCCGTGACATCATCGTCGATAGATCACTATAGCCTCAGAGGAGGTTGGTATCATGCGGAGCCGACGGGTTTCCTGTGAACAAAATTGTATCACTAAAAATCATATCGTTTCTACAGACTCAGAACACATAATGAGATGAGGCAAAGGTTTTGCCTCTGTTTCAAAAAAAAAGAACGCATACACTCCCACCCTTTTGAGCGATTCCTTCGTCCTGAATGGCACAACTAGAGATTTTTCTATAACAGTTTAATCCATTAAATTTTCAAAAGGAGCCTAATCTCTGGCCCAAAGGTTAACCACTCCCTAGTTGCTTACTTTTTTCCAGGCCGAAGTTACCTTTTTCGAGAAAAGGCATAGGCCGAGCCCGAGAGAAGGCTCGAACCTAGGCCGACTTTGATTATGAAAGCCATAAACCAGCAAGGATTACATCAAACAACCACTTACAAGCAGCAAGAAAAAGAAATAGCAGGAAACCGAGGCGAAACAGCCTCAGGCGACAGATACAAGGTGCATACAAAACGGTGTCTAGACCCATTAGTGCAAAACCGGGCTATATCACCGGTTCGTAAGGCCCTTTAGTGCCGGTTATGTAACCGGCACTAAAGGGTGGGGACTAAAGGTCCCCCTTTAGTACCAGTTCAACACGAACCATCACTAAGGGCCCACCATGTGGCACGAGCCTGCGCCGTGGTCTGGACGACCTTTAGTAACGGTTGGTAACACCAACCGGTACTTAAGGGTTTTTTTGAATTTTTTGGAAAAAATATTGATTATGATTTTTTTTTCCGATTTTCAATTTTCTGAATTATTTGGCGATTTAGTCTCTAATCACCCATCATAACTGATTCCACCAAGAACCTGGAAGCAAGCATGACACCAAGGAGTACCAGGGGAGGGACATAACGAGTAGAACACATTGAGCTCCACAAGAATTATGTTGTCACCATGGCAAGACCAAGAAGGCGACGCGCACCGCAGGAAGGAACTCGAGCCAATTCGACATGGCAAGAAAGGTCGACATTGTAGTGCCGCCGTCATCCCCAAGCAGGACCAAGGGTTTCCCCTAGATGCAAGGGAGGGTGCGTGGGGCTTGACATGCCTCAACGAAGACTCCAAGTGTAATTGGCACCACACCCCACCGTCGGGATGTGTGTTTGGCGTGTTGTCCTCTCTAGATT
>NC_041393.1:738297593-738302467 GCF_002162155.2 Triticum dicoccoides | reverse complement strand
ACACACAAGCCATATAGGAGACACGGCCATTGACCAGCCAGGAGCGAACACTATGGAACGAGCGAGCAGCTCGCAGGACGATGAGCTCAGCCTTGAGCTTACCCTGGCCGCCGTGGCGCCGGCTCCTGGCACAACGGACGGCTTCTTCCTCTGTGTCCACTGCGACCGCAAGTTCCGCAGCTCGCAGGCGCTGGGCGGCCACCAAAACGCGCACAAGCAACAGCGTGCCATCGCCAAGCACCGGCGAGAGGCTGCCCCGGCCGCCACCCGCGCACAGAAATCAAGGTCAAGCAAGGCGGAGAGGCATGCTGCTACTTCTACTTGGATGCCCGAGCCTGCAGACGGCAAGCAGGGCGGGAGTTCGTCCAAGCATGGCGACGACGATGACGAGGTGGACTTGTCTCTCCAGCTATAAGCGACCCCTCCATCGATCTTCTAATATAGGAAGATTCGTGTTATTTCCTGCTAGGTAAGTTAGATTCTAGCTACTTTGGTTTGGAAAAAAAATGCTTTACCTTCTGGCTCATGTTGGGCGTGTGTTAGATTCATCGGCTCTTATGGTTGATTTTGTTTATAAGGTCTTGGTATTGAATGCCCAAACCTTCCTGGTCCTAGAAATGACACAAAATTCTTCATTTCACCGGTTTGTATGCCTTCTTATGCTAGTCAAATGGCAGGAAAATCCAGATCTACCCAAATCTAAATCCTTATAGCTCATTAGAGATCTCTAATTTAAAACCATCATCAAATTGGGGTTGAGCTAACCTCCGGTTTTTTTGGACCTCCAACTGTTAAAACATATCTCAACCTATACAAGCTAATGATCTTTATTCTCATTTCGTAGTCTCCAACGATGAATTGGGATGCAGAGGTATTTGAATGGAAACGAGCCTAGACCTCAACCAAAAAGTGAACTCATGAGAAAGTTATTATTAGGACATGAATGATGTCAAAGAAAATTAAAATATGCTATAGATTAGTTTTATTGCTTCAAATCATGTTCCTTAAAGAGTGTAGTGTCATCAACCTATTGAAGTATTCGCTCCTTTTCCATTTTTTAGAGACTATCTGAGAATCCGAATTTTCCAATTTGTAAGTTGCATTGTCTTGGGAACATGCAAACATAGCTTTGTTCACATTAAATTATTTCAAAATTTTGTTCCCAATGTAAAATCAACCAATGCATGAAGAAGTGAAAGGGCCATGCGTGTAGCATTAATAGGTTTCCTAGAACTTATGTAAGTCCTTCTTGATTAATGATTTACAAGATGAACCCAACAAAACAGAAAGAAGGGAGTATATATTTGTCATAGTCAAGAGGTGTGGAAAAACACCACGGATCTGGGAGTCCTCCTTTGTTTTTTTTTGTGGGAAGTCCCCCCTTTGCTCCATTTACGAGGATAAGTAGGATACCTGCTATAATATTGACGGATATAAATGACAAAAGACTCCCTTTGATGCGAGCTCTATTTTTAGAAGGAACTAATATCATTGTTGGCATTTTATCTCGAGAAGGAGGATAACCCATGTTCTCTGCATCAAAGCGATGCATAAAACCATTTTATTAAATTATTCAACATATCCTGATAAAACAAGAACATTGATCAACCCAAAGCCATCTTCCCTGCAACCATAGTTACTACCCCTACAAACTTGATGATGTGTGCCGACCGCATGTCAACACACACCATATAATCACATGGCCTCACAAAGCCGCCCGCCGACAAGTCTGGAGCACCAACTTGTCTAGCAGACCCTAAACGCACACCTCATGCACATGCTCTAGAATCATATGCCGCCATCTTCCGCCATCCCACCTTCAGGAGCAACCCAGGCATTCACCTTGCGAGACCACACCGCCGCCGACGCCACCATGATGCCCGACAGCGCCGCCACCGGCGGATGTCCATCAACACGCGTCCTTCGCTGAGGCTCCGCTGTGCCACGCCGCTGAGACCAGTTGTCTTCGCCATGGTAGAAGCAACACTGCACCTCCATTTCTCCTCTCCGGCCATCATGAGCTCCAAAATATGTTGCCACAAGAGGGAGGACGGCCCCGAATAACCAATCATCGGGCGATTCGGGAATCCACGATTTAGGGCTTCCCTGGGAGCTGCCTGACCGAGGTGATGGCGATTACAACTGATGATGCCTTCGACAAGGAGACGACCCCAAAGGTGCCACTATTGTTCGCAAGGACCGAAGCCGACACGGTTTTCACCGGCAATCGCTCCAACCCGATTCCATGGTTCATTGGATCCATGCGGATCCACATCGTGAAGACAAACGCAGCTGTCGGATCGCTAGCTGAGGGTCTCTAGCCGCCCCTCACCGGCCCCTCCACGCGCTGTCGGCCGACCACAAGCACGGGATGGACCTTGCAACACCGCCACCACCGCTCACCACCACAGCGCCGCCACGTGCCATCGCCGGAGGCAAGACACCTCATGCTAGCGACCCAAATCCGGGCAGGCGCCCCTGCGCCCATGGGTGCACCACATCATCCAAACCTGCACGAGATGGGAGAGAGCCTCCTCCACTGTTCTCGGCTGTCGGGCTTTTCCCGTGGCTTCATCTAGGGGCGACAGTGGGAGGAGCGGGAATTGCGGTGGCCCCGGCAGCTAGGGTCGGAGGGTCCGCCCGAGTCGCCTAGGCGGGCAGCAACACGGGGGCGGGCAGCAATTGATGACATATATGTCAACGCATATTCTTTCTCGATAAAATTTTCCACCAAAGGTCGTAAAATAATGGGAAACCCATCTCTACTGAGCTTGCATTGGGAAATACCAGTGGGCTTCATCATCTGACTTTCTGAAGTAGTTTCATAACAAAGAGTCTCGGAATGTGGTTTCTTATACTTATCGCCTAGTTTGTTCTACAAATATCTAATACAAAACATGTATAATCTATTAGGACCAAGGGCTTTGAGGACGGCAGCGAGGCAAAGTTCCCGGGTCCAAGAAGTAAGTTGACCATATATATATGTCACTTGACAGAACCATTGGTGCGCAGTTACAACTACAACTAGTTGTGAGTGTTTTTTTTACCCGTTTTTCCTGCTTGTGAGTGGCAACCTCTCACAGACAGATATTTCAGTTATTTTTTGCTCTATGCTAAGCAAGTCAATGTGGTTTAGCTGTCGGGTCAGAATTAAAGAACTCGCTATATTAAAAAAAACATAATAAGTCAAATTATGCCTTGGAGTGTTACGTCCAATCTAGCACGTAAACGGCCATGACTAGTCGCGTGACAACATCACAGTGGTTCACGATTAGTGGTAACACAAGAAGGCAGTACTAATGCACAACTGTATGTCGATAAATGGTATTTGCACGAGAAGGTGACCTAATTGCTGATCGTCCATGTACGATTGTCGATTGGTTCTTGGAAGGAAACGACTTTCGAGTATAGTTGTACCACAAGAACAACTTTAGTTGTACCACAAGATCAGAAGGCGTCGGCGATGGGAGAGTCTCCGGCGAGTCCGCGTCCTTCTCCCCGTCAGAATCGTCGTCAGCTAATGCTCAGAATCGGCCGCCGCCCCCGCGAACGGGCACGGGCGGCGGTCGGCCTTGCCGTCGCCCCCGCGAACGCCCCCGGAGTCGCCCCGCTCATGGAGTCGCCCACTGAGTTTGTTCACAAGAACACACAATTGTATGTCGATAAATGGTACTCCCTCCTTTTTTATTTACTCTGCATATTAAGTTTGACTGAAGTCAAACTTTATAAAGTTTGATCAATTTTATAAAACAATAAATAAGTATTTACCAAAAAAATATATTGATGTAAAAGTACATTCAGTAATGTATCTAATGGTATTGATTTGTTATTGTATATGTTAATATTTTTGTTCATAAACTTGATCAAAGTTTACAAAGTTTGATTTTGCACTGGTGGAAAAAGGGCCTTTGGTCGCGGTTCGCAACTGCCATTAGTCGCGGTTGCGCAACCGCGACCGAACGGGCGCGACTAAAGGCCCCCCCCCTTTAGTCGCGGTTGCTTAAGAACCGCGACTAAAGGCCCGTCCACGTGGGCGCCAGGTGGCCGTCGGGGCGGAGGACCTTTAGTCGCGGTTCTTCTGGCCAACCGCGACTAAAGGCCGCCGCAGGTTTAGGGTTTTAGCCCCCCCCCCCTTAAACCTGTTTTCTGTTTAATTTGTATTGTTTTATTTTCTTTTGTGCTTTATTTTAATTTTGAAGGAGTTTCATATATTCTACGGTACTACATACATGCATATGAATGTACAATTTCAAATAAATTTGAAATTAGAACCAAAAAGAATTCAAGAGGAATATACAATATATATTCAATATCATCGGATGACCATATACAATTTTGAACAAGTTTCCATACATGATTTAATGCATATAAAGTTCTACGTCCTCGTAATAGTGTTCTCCTTTAGAATGGAGGACTTCCCTGCTGAACCATCCAGCTAGTTCCTCTTGAAGTGGTCGGAAGCGAGCTTCTGGACTAAGCATCCACCGGAGGTTATTCCTCTGAGCATTGGTATCACTCGGAACCCGCTCAGAGGTGTATCTCCGGATCATCTCACAGACATAGTATCCACATAGATTGGTCTCCGGTGGCTGAATATCCCCAGCATTCTTAGCCTTTAACATTTTGAATTCTAGCTCTTTTTTGAATTCACCGACCTTTGTATCTACGAACCGTCTCCAAACCCTACGAGGCAAAGAAAATTAAATGAACAAGAGAGTTATTAATTAGTTACTTGATATTAGGAAATGAACGAAATAGGCCGATCGATATAGAGCGCAAATGAATGAAAATAATTACTTCTGCAGCATTCTTCTCATGCCGCCCCAAAGCTTTGGATCCATATTCACAGAGTCGTGGACGAGACATTCTGAGGT
>NC_041393.1:738240753-738296483 GCF_002162155.2 Triticum dicoccoides | reverse complement strand
AAAACTGCTAAGTGCAGTATTTATAGACGCACCTTTAGTCGCGGTTGGAGAGGCGGACCGCGACTAAAGGTACCCTTTAGTCGCGGTCCGCCTCCCCAACCGGGACTAAAGGGTTTTGGCGCCGCTTCCGTTCCCGCGCAGAAAGACCCTTTAGTCGCAGTTGGGGACAACAACCGTGACTAAAGGGTACCCTTTAGTCGCGGTCCGCCTCCCCAACCGGGACTAAAGGTCTGTGCTAGAACCGGCGCGGTGCGGTGGGATGTTTAGTCCCACCTCGCTAGCCGAGAGGCTTCGACAGTGGTTTATAAGCGCGGCTGCGCTCACCACTTCGAGCTCCTCTCAAATGCAGGCTTACGGGCCTATTCTGTCACTATGTGCCTGTGGGCCTACTCGGCCTTCTGCGGGCCTGAATCCTGGCCCTTTAATGGGTTTCTAGTCGTATTCAGGCCGTGGTGGCATATTTTCTTTTTTTCTTCCTTTTTTCCTTTTTCCTTTTTTCTTCTGTTTTTTTCTTCTGTTTTTTTCTTATGTTTTTCTTCTGTTTGTTTTTTTCTTCTGTTTTTCCTTTTTTCTTCTGTTTTTTTCTTCTGTTTTTTTCTTCCTTTTTCCTTCTTTCTTCTTCTTCCTTTTTCCTTTTAAAATCAGAAAAATAAAACTAATTCATTTTAAAATCTTAAAAATACAATTATATATCAAAAAAATCAGAAAAATAAAACTAATTTATTTTAAAACCCCTTGAAGGTTTGACAAAAGGTTTGATACATCATTCAGTTCATCGACCAAATACAAAGTTTGGTACAATAAATTATTACACATCAATTCTTCCCTTGTGTCCCTGCTTGCTTACGATTGTGCCGTATCCATGGAGCATCCTCATCATTTAACTTAATGCTTGGGTCAATGTTCACTTTGAAGGGCGGAATTTCACCAAACATATTATAATCTTCTGACATGTCTGTCTTGTCCTCCACTCCCACGATGTTTCTTTTCCCTGAAAGAACAATGTGGCGCTTTGGATCATCGCATGATGTACTGATCGTTTTCTTATCTTTCCGTTTCCTCGGTTTGCTACTCATGTCCTTCACATAGAAAACCTGAGCGACATCTTTCGCTAGGACGAATGGTTCGTCAAGGTAACCAAGATTGTTGAAATCCACCATTGTCATTCCGTATTGCTGGTCCACCTTTACCCAACCTCCTGTTAGCTTGAACCATTTGCACCGGAACAAAGGGACCTTAAAGGAGGGTCCATAGTCAAGTTCCCATATCTCCTCTATGTAACCATAATATGTGACCTTTTGCCCATTCTCGGTTGCTGCATCAAAGCGGACACCACTGTTTTGGTTGGTGCTCTTTTTATCTTGGGCGATCGTGTAAAATGTATTCCCATTTATCTCGTACCCTTGGAAAGTCGTTATAGTCGAAGATGGTGTCTTGGCCAACATGTACAGCTGATCTACAACATCATTGTCATTCATTAAATGTTTTCTCAACCAACTGCCGAAAGTCTCCATGTGGGCCTTCCTAATCCAGGATTCCGGCTTCCCCGGGTTGTCCGAGCGTAAAATATTCTTGTGTTTCTCAAAGTACGGAGCCACCAAGCTGGAATTGGTCAGTACAGTGTGGTGTGCTTCAGTCAGAGAATGGCCGTCCATACATATCGTTGATTTCCTTCTGATCGTGCCTTTTCCACTTAGTCTCCCCTCGTGCCGCGATCGAGGAAGACCAATCGGCTTAAGGTCAGGAACAAAGTCAACACAAAACTCAATTACCTCCTCATTTCCATAGCCCTTGGCGATGCTTCCTTCTGGCCTAGCACGGTTACGAACATATTTCTTTAATACTCCCATGAACCTCTCGAAGGGGAACATATTGTGTAGAAATACAGGACCGAGAACGAAAATCTCTTCGACTAGGTGAACCAGGAGGTGCGTCATAATATTGAAGAAGGATGGCAGGAACACCAACTCGAAACTGACAAGACATTGGATCACATCGTTCTGTAACCGTGGTAGAACTTCTGGATTGATTACCTTCTGAGATATTGCATTGAGGAATGCACATAGCTTCACAATGGCTACTCGAACATTTTCCGGCAGGAGCCCCCTCAAAGCAATCCGAAGCAATTGCGTCATAATCACGTGGCAGTCGTGAGACTTCAGGTTTTGGAACTTTTTCTCCGCCATGTTTATTATTCCCTTTATATTGGACGAGAATCCAGACGGGACCTTCATACTGCTCAGGCATTCAAAAAAGATGACCTTCTCTTCTTTGGTCAGAGCGTAGCTGGCACGACCTTGAAACCATTCCGGATGCCGGTCATCAGGGTCTTTCAAACGTTGCTGGTCCTGCCGTGCTTCCTTTGTATCATTTGTCTTCCCATACACGCCCAAGAAGCTTAGGAGGTTCACGCAAATATTCTTCGTAACGTGCATCACGTCGATTGCAGAGCGGACATCTAGGACTTTCCAATATTCTAGCTCCCAGAATATAGATTTCTTCTTCCACATGGCTGCGTGCCCGTCAACTCCCTTCGGAACTGATTGTCCGCCAGGACCCTTTCCAAAGATGACTTTCAAATCCTTGACCATATCAAATACCTCAGCACCAGTGCGTTCCGCAGGCTTCGGCCGGTGATCTGCCTTGCCGTTGTAATGCTTGCCTTTCTTTCTTACTGGATGAATTTTTGGAAGAAATCGACGATGCCCAAGGTACACGTTCTTCTTACAATTTGGCAAATGTACACTTTCAGTCTCATGTAAGCAGTGCGTGCATGCATTGTATCCCTTATTTGACAGTCCCGAAAGGTTACTAAGAGCAGGCCAATCGTTGATGGTTACGAAAAGCAACGCTCGTAGGTCAAATTCCTCTTGTTTGTGCTCATCCCACACACGGACACCACCCCACAGCTGTAAAAGTTCATCAACTAATGGCCTTAGGTACACATCGATGTCGTTGCCGGGTTGCTTCGGACCTTGGATGAGCACTGGCATCATAATGAACTTCCGCTTCATGCACAACCAAGGAGGAAGGTTGTAGATGCATAGAGTCATGGGCCAGGTGCTATGGCTGGAGCTCTGCTCGCCAAAAGGATTCATGCCATCCGTACTTAGAGCAAATCTTATGTTCCTTGCGTCAGCTGCAAAATCTTTGAACCATCTGTCGATCTTTCTCCATTGCGTTCCATCTGCGGTGTGTCTCAACTCCCCGTCCGACTTACGGTCCTCTTTGTGCCATCGCAACAACTTGGCATGCTCTTTGTTCCTGAACAGACGTTTCAACCGTGGTATTATAGGAGCATACCACATCACCTTGGCGGGAACCCTCTTCCTGGGTTTCTGCCCTCAACATCGTCACCAGGGTCATCGCCTCTGATCTTATAACGCAATGCAGTGCATACCGGGCATTCATTCAAATTCTCGTATTCACCGCGGTAGAGGATGCAGTCGTTGATGCATGCATGTATCTTCAGAACCTCTAAACCTAGAGGGCAGACAACCTTCTTTGCTTCGTACGTACTGGCGGGCAACTCGTTATCCTTTGGAAACATATTCTTCAACATTTTCAGCAAGTTTTCAAATGCCGAGTCAGCTACACCTGCCTCTGCCTTCCATTTCAGCAAATCCAGTGTGCAGCCCAGCTTTTTCAGACCATCATCGCATCCGGGGTACAGCGCCTTTCTGTGATCCTCTAACATGCGATCCAAATTCTCCCTCTCCTTTTCAGTTTCGCAGCGTCTCCGTGCATCAGCAATGGTCCGACCAAGATCATCAACGGGATCATCACGTGCCTCTTCTTCACCTTCCCCTTCACCTTCAGCATTCTCCATGAAAGTATCACCGAAATGAGCAAGATAGCTTTCATCGATGAAATCATCCCCTTCTTCATCTTCTTCCATTATAACCCCTCTTTCTCCATGCTTGGTCCAACAATTATAGCTTGGCATGAAACCGGGCCGAAGCAGATGCATGTGAACATCTCTTGAGGAAGAGTAACCCTTCTGATTCTTACAGATAACACATGGACAGATAACAAAACCCCCCTGCTTGTTCGCATTAGCCACTACGAGGAAATCTTTCAAACCCGTAGTGAACTCGCCGGAGAGTCGGTTACCGTACATCCATTGCCGATTCATCTGCATTATTATAATATAAAATATATAATTAACCATCATGCATTTGTTAAACTAACTAGCTACAAACAATATAAATTAAACAATGAACTGCACACATGCATATTTTATCAATGACACACATGCATGAAAGGTTCAAGTTGCTAACCGCGATCGAGGAGGAAAAAATAAATGAGGAACCTCAAGTGTGGCTCCAACACTTCATATCATGTTTGTTTCACCCTCTTAGGGCATTTCATCAAACACCTTGTGTGCATAAGAGGAACCAAAAGCAAACCTACACCCCCTTGTGAAGCTTGTGAAGAGAAGTGGCACCACATGGCTAAGTGAGCGTGCTGAACTGGTATATATAGGGGAGGAGCTTTAGTCGCGGTTGGCCTGGCCAACCGCGACTAAAGGCCTTTGCGCACCTTTAGTCGCGGTTGGCCTGGCCAACCGCGACTAAAGCCCCTCACGTGCACCAGCTGGCCACCGAGCGCCCTGGGCCCAGGCCTTTGGTCGCGGTTCGTCTGCCGAACCGCGACTAAAGACTTCATTAGTCGCGGTTCCTACAGTTTCGCGACTAATGGGGCTGGACGGAAGCCTCTTTTTCTACCAGTGTTGACCAAAGCTAATACGCGGACTAAATAAAAACAGAGGGAGTATTCTCATGAGAAGGTGACCTAATTGCTGATCGTGCATGAATGGTTGGTTCTTGGAAAACATGCACAACACACATCGTCGCCATGATTGAATCGTGTGGTTTAACACTAGCCGTGTATTTTCACGAGCTCTTGTATGTTTTTACGGAGAAAGTATGTAGGAGACAGGGGACCATAGATGATACTCCCTCCGTCCCAAAATTCTTGTCTTAGATTTGTCTATAGATGTATCAAGTCACATTTTAGTATTAGATACATCCGTATCTAGACAAATCTAAGTCAACAATTTTTGGGACGGAGGGAGTATATATCTTGTACCGGCGATCTAGGGAGTCCAACGAGATTCTGCATAGTAGGCGGCTTCTCGCTGCCTCAGCTCTGGTGTACTCTGGACGCTTCTCGCAGCCTCAGCTCGCACTTGCGCCTGTGGCAAAAGATATAAATTTGACCTTAGGGTGAAACTATTTCACAAACTTAACTATGTTTGAAAATATTTCACCCAGCTGACCCGTAATGTGCAGCGCCTAACAGCAAGGCGTTACACTCTACTGTGCAGCGCCCAACACACGGGCGCCACACTGTGCAGCGCCTAGCTTTAAGGAGTTGCACAGTAGAGTGCAGCGCCTTACTGTTGGGAGCTGCACAAAAAAATCAGCGGTGTGAAATATTTTCCAAAATAGTTTAGTTTGTGAAATACTTTCGCTTTGAAATCAAATTTGTCAATTCTGCCTGCGCCTGTGATCTGCTGGAGCAATTGTGACCGACCTAGCTGCACCCTTTTTCAGTTGCTGAGGCCGTCATCATATGCATGCCCGGCCGGTGTTCAGGCTTATCCACATGCCACCTGCAACGCCAGTGCGCCGGGCGCCGGCCATCGTACGGGCGGCTACCAGTGATGCATGCCTGGTGAACAAATCGAGGCTGGTCGCTGGGAGATTCACGTTGCTAAAAATGGCCGTGGGTGTGGTAGTTGGTGGTGGAGCCTGTAGCTTTGGTATCATTGTATGGAGCATCAACGGATCCAACAAACCACCGTACTCCCTCCGTCCGGAAATACTTATCATCAAAATGAATAAAAGTGGATGTATCTAGATGTATTTTAGTTCTAGATACATCATTTTTTATCCATTTTGATGACAAGTGAGGGAGTACAATATACTCCCTTCGTTCCTAAATAAAAGTCATTGTAGAGATTTTAGTATGAACTATATACGGATGTATATAGATGCATTTTAAGTGTGGATTCATTCATTTTGCTCCGTATATAATCCATCCAGTGAAATCTCTACAAAGACTTACATTTAGGAACGGAGGGAGTACGTGTGATGGGTATTGTATATGCAGACCCAGAGAGCGACCACGTAACTACACGCCGTGCTGTCTACTCGCACGGTCGGCGTGGCACCGCTGGCGCGGGGTCATCCTCATGTTCACCTAAGTTGATTTCCACGGCCAATAAGGCGAGGCGCGCCGAGGTGAAGATGGAAGCAGTGTAGCCAGCCACGGCTTCCCCGGCGATGACGAGCAAAGACCTAGGGCCGCGTAGCCGATGGAGTAGAAGCAGCGGAGTCACATTTGCTGTGACATCGTCGCTATGACCTCAAAGGTGGTCCGACGGGGTTCTTCTGAACACAATGGTATCACCAAAAATCATATCATTTCCGCATAATCAGAACGCATACGCTCCCACCCTTGTCAGCTATTCCTTCGTTCCCAATGGCACGACTAGAGATTTTTCTATAGCAGTTTAATCCATCAAATTTTCATAAGGGGCCTAAACTGCCCCAAAGACCAACCACTCTGGTTGCTTTTATTTTTTCAGACCGAAGTAATCTAGATTGGTCCGTGCCTTGCAGGCACTTCATCTTTTTACAGTTTCTGTTTGCAGGGTTACGTTTGGGGCCTATGCCAATCAGCTGAGTGCACGTGGATTTGTATGCCTAATCTAGATTTGCCTGTGTACACAACAAGGGCCTCTCGTCCCATCGTCTTTCTTGCACTGGCATAGACCTCACCCGGAGAACAGTGCCAATTGCAATTGGCACCACACCCAGCCAATTGCTTGGTGAGTGTGGTCATTGTCTCTCGATATGAACCATTTTTATCCAACAAAGGTGAATTTTATTAACTCAAAATGAAGCATCAAGTGGATACAAACATAAGGAATACACATCCAGCCTATGCATAACTAGAATGCACACAACGAACACCAGCACACACAAAACATGCCAGCAAATGGCAAAGTCTATAAGACCAAAGCCATATCTAAGCGAGGAAAAAGAAAAATGATCCCAAAGCGATCCCAGCGATAAAAATACAACAAACACCATATCCGCACCAACCATTTCTTGACATCACAAACACAACGAGGTTCTTCAACAACAATGCCTTCAGGAAGGAAACGATGCTCAAGCGCCATGGTCACCAGATCTAACCACCAAAGGCCGGACTCTAGGTTTTCACCTTCAAGAATGGGTCTGAACATATCCGAGCAATGCCTTCAACAAGGTATAACCAATTTGGGTCAGACCTAAGATTTTCACGCCGAAACTTGAGACTGAGTACTCGAGAAGTACCGTTAACTCGGAGTCAATCATGTGTTCTCACCACCATTTTTCCACGATTCCAACGCAGCGCTGGATTAGAAATCCCATTGTCGTCATTGCACAACCATACCTTTTGCATCAAATTGTTGTTCGTAGATTGCATCTGAGCGAGGAAAGCAAACTGGTGATAGCAAGAGCCACCAAAACCCACAGAGAGCCTTCCGGCTGCATCCCGCAATGTCTCCGGTTCACGGTAGTCACCTCAACAACGGCTTGCGCGACAGACTTTAGGCTTCATAGAGAAGATCTAGCTAAAGCAGACAGATCCTGGTCCGGTCCAAATGCAGCACTCAGCAGCACCTGACCACCACCAGATCCGATGAACTTGTTGCAGCCAATTAAACCATGCGAGGGACAATGCGGGGGTAGGTTCTCAATATGACCCTACCTAGCTAGTTCACATATAGAAACCATATACGACACACGACCACACATCCGCCATAGAACAGCCAGGAGCTTGCACTATGGATGAACAAGCGAGTCTGACAACAAGCTCAGTATTGAGCTCAACCATCCCATTTGTGAACCTTCAACTGTGAAGACATATCTCCATACAATTTAGATAATTATGTCTCTTTTAAATCTCTGTTTTGTAGTCTCCGGCAGTGAATTGCAATGCAAATGTATTTGAAAGGAAACGAGACCACACCTCAACCAAAAAGTTCCCTCTTGCGGAAGTAATATTTTAGACATGGAAGGTGCTGACAGACAATTAAAATTTCCTTTAAATTAGTTTGCTTGCATCAAATCATGTTTCCATAAAAAGTTTAGTGGCATCAGCATGTTGAGGAATAGATAGTCATCATCCGCATGGTGCAGAACCTTGGACCTCGCCGCCCACCTTAGCTCTATATATTTACGAGGATAGCATATATGCAGTAATATTAATGAATATGAATGAAAAAGAAGGGTCCCTCTTTTATGTCATCATTGATATTTATTTCAATGCATCTCTTTCTGGATAAATATTTGCACCAAGTTTGTGAGAGAGGGAAAAACCCGTCCACATAGCTTGCTGGAGGAGACAACCAACTCACCGTTCTCCGGGGAAAGGGATACGTTGACCACGTCACATGACAACACCATTACGGGTAGTTGTCACTGTTTGTCTGTGTTTCTTTTTGTTACCGCTCATTTTCCGTAACCTCTCACTGACTTGTATCTCAATAATTTTTTCTGTTACTTTATGCTGAGAAAGGCAATGTGGTTCATTGGTTGGGCCCAAACAGCACGGACTAGATTCCTCTCGGCTTGTTTTGCCTTTTCGGGTATTTTCCTTACGTCGCTCGTTCCCTCCAATCTAGCGCAGAAAGGACTCGGACAAGTCGCGCAACAACACCAAAGCGCTTCATGATAAGTGGTAGCACAATAAGTGATATGACAACGTCAAGCGGTTCATAATATGGTAGCATAATTAGGCCCTATCTCTGCCCGTCAATAGTACAGACTATATAAATATAGTATTTTCATACAAGTATAGTATATTACGAACTTGGGTAGTAAAAAATATTTTCTGAATTACTACATTTTATAAACAATTTTACTATATTGTGTATATAGCGTTATTAGGGAGTGTAAAATAACCTATTCTACACAGTTTTACTAGATTGTGTATATATAGGACAGGGAGCAGGGGACTTCGACGAGATTCCGTAGGCTTAATCCCAAAATTTTGTTCGCCCTCGAAAT
This sequence comes from Triticum dicoccoides, assembly GCF_002162155.2. Lineage (NCBI taxonomy): Eukaryota > Viridiplantae > Streptophyta > Magnoliopsida > Poales > Poaceae > Triticum > Triticum dicoccoides. Next base: position 738,287,415 of record NC_041393.1, on the reverse strand, counting down.
CATCAAATGCACAATATTTGGTAAATGCCATAATTTGCTTCAAAAAAACAACAAAGTTTTGATTTTAATTTGAATAATTTGAATTTAAACAGTTGGATAAAAAGCTGTTGTGACTGTAATTTTATGTAAAAATTGATCGATCACAATTGTGAGATCCTTACATCAAGTTCATTACCAACCAGGTTCAAATCTCACCTACATGATTTTTGTAACAAAGTTTCTTACAACATGCATAAACTGAAATTGAAGCACGAGAATACAGCAACCTAGCACTGGGCTATGGGGGAGGAGTATTAGTTTAATTACGATTCAACATTCTTTTATTAGAACAATTTTACAATACCAACATTTTTTGAACATAACATAAATATTTCGCTCACCCTCAAAACCAACGAAAATTTTGAAGTTTCGCCTTCCTTGGTGCCCCCCACTCCCATGGGCCCTTGTGTACTCTCGCTAGGGATTCTCATGCCTCCTGTCGGTGCTGCTATTGGTCTACCTCGTCTTCTATGGTCTTAGGGCCTTGGTGGCGTGGCGGATCCCGACCCTTACTAGCGGGAGTGCTTTTTTTTTCATGTTTTTTTTTTGAGTTTTGTTAAGGTTTTTGTCATAATGTGACGGCGAGGCGGCGGCTTTCCGAACATGGAATAAGGTTGTTTCCGTCTAGTCCCCATCACGGCGGTGTTTCTAGTATGGTTAGAGGGTGTGTGGAGTATTCTCTCCAATGGATCTTGCGGGATTCGGTCGGCGTTTGTTTTTGGTGGATCTACGTGGATCTTGTCTTCGTTTGTCTGTGTTCGCGTGGCTACAGGTTGGATCCTTCTGATATAAGCTTCTCTTTATCGACGGCGGTTGATGTTCGGGTGCGCTGGTCCTATGTGGCTTTAGCACAACGACTTCCCGATTCTCTACCGTGACAAGGTTTACCTGGCTTCGATTTTGGAGGGGCGAAGACGGCGATGTGCCATCGGCTCGCTCTAGTGCTTTTGGTCGTCGCTAGGTGGTCTACAGTCCTGTATGTATTTTCTACTTCTGGTGTACTTTTATTACGTTGACAGTTGATGAATAGATCAGAAGTTTTTCCTCGCAAAAGAAGATAAATAGATCGAGTCGAATTTTCTGAAGTTCCGTCGAATTTTTGTTCGTCGGCGGCCCCACTCGGGCTTGCTCTCGTGTACACTCGATGCTTCACGCAGCCTCAGGCCGCGCCACCATATTTGTTTTGGTCTCTGCACGAATTAAATCCACCATATGCAGCCTCTGCTCTCTACTGGAGCTAGCAATTTTGACCGACCTATATGCAGGCCTTTTCAGTTGCGGAGACAGTCATCGCATGCATGCCCTGCCAGTGTTATCCACATGCAGCGCCAGCGCGTTGAGGGCCGGACAAATCAAGGCCGGTCGGTGGGAGATTCACGTTGCTAAAAATGGCCGTGGGCGTGGGTGTTGGTGGTGGAGCCTGCAGCTTTGCTACCATTGTACGGAGCACCAGCTCATCCAGGAAAGCACATTAGTTGTGAACTTGTGACCTGTACTGTATAAGATGTAGGCCCAGACAGCGACCACGTACCTACACGCGGTGGTGTCTGCTTAATGCATGCCCGTGCCAACCACACACACACACACACACACACACACACACACACACACACACATCCAGCAAATCACATACCAAACGAAACGTTTAAACCAAACTTGGTTGCATGTTTGGAGAATGTTTTTTCTACCATGCACAGGATCTCCCATGCATGCTAGTATCCCACCGTACTACCTACTATGAGGCTATGACTTGTAGTTACTCCACCCTATGACCCTACCTGATTCTTCGCCGTCTCATATTTACTCATGTATTTTAAGTCAGAGTCTGAAATTTTAAAACCACGTAGTTTTTGAATGAAAATTTTGATTTCTGTTTGGTTTTCATATTTGGGGTCCAGAAAAAGAGATCTTTTAAACAAGATCACTCATGGATATATTTCCAGAATTTTTTAAAAGAATTTTGTAAGTTGGTGAAACTATAGAATATAAAGCCCATCAAATTACAAAACTGTATACGATGTTCTTACTAGAAACAAATTGACATGAAATGAGTTCCACGGACTATATCATAGAATTTTACACCATGTTTCATGGAATTTCACCATCTTTCGTAAGGTTTTATCATGTTTCAAAAATATGAAAAATACATTGAAGAGTGATCTTGTTTAAAAGTCCTCGTCACCAGGAACATAAATATGCAAAAGAAAGTGAAATAGGGATTGCGGTTCATAAGATAAAATGATTTCAAACTTTGAAATCACATGAAAAAGCATGGGTGTAGTGTGCTGCATGGGAGAGGGTGGGTTCATTAATGGGTGAAATACAACTAGAAGAGGTGTGCATGCATCCAAATCTACATCTAAATCCAACGGTTGAGCCATGCACGGGACCTCCCATGCATGGGAGAATTGCTTTTCTCTGCATGTTTGGTGTTCTAACCAATGGAGTGGACCGGTGGATGTGACAAAAAGACAAACACATCTTACACATCTTACACACAAAACAACACGGAAACCATGAGTAAAGCTACATCAACGGATATTTTTTTTACTGATCTTAAAGGCATCCCCAACGGCAACCGCAAATATCCTCCCGCATCCATCCACGGATAGGGGGGCCAGTCCGCGGATACGGATGTAGGAGGCTGTCATCCAACGCTAGCCGCATACATTTCAAACTCCTTTTCAACAAACCGGATGAAATTCATGCAAATACGGCCGGGTTTCGTACAAACACGGCGGATTTAATTAGATAAGAAACATTTAGAAAAAAAAGACATGTCCCTAAACCTATCCTATGGTTGCGGCGCCTGGCGTCCAAGCCCGCGCGACTCTTTTTAAGGCGCTATTGCTACCTTACAGTAGCGCGGGGAATCCAAAGGCGCTACTGCTACCTCCTTAGCAGTAGCGCGGCTCCGCACAAACGCGATACGGCAATGAGGACCACACTAACCAACGCGCTACGGCAATGAGGACCACACTAACCAACATGCTACGTATAGTAGTAGCACGACACCAGATTGCCACACTACTGCTAAAAATATAGGAGTGGCGCGTTATCTAGGAATACCACTGCAACTAAGTTTGTACTGTGTCCATTGGCGGGCCTCACTTAGTAGCAACGCGTCTGGCAAGACTGCGCTACTGCTAGCTCTTTTGCAGCAACGCGTTTTCCATACCCGCCCTAGCAGCCACTCTTTCTATCCCTCTCCCCCTCCTCTCTTCATTCCCTTTTCCCTCCACCCTCCTCTCTCCCTCACTTTTCTTCTCCCTCACTTTTCTTCACCCCCCCCATTACTCTCTTTCTTCTACCTCTCTTTCTCTCTCTCTAATGCCCCTAGCTAACTACACAACCTCCATTAATGTAACCCCTTTCTCTTTTCCCCCACTTTTCCTCCCCCTCCACTAGTTAGAGCCATCTCCTTCCCCAACTAGCTAGGTCGATCTACCCATTTAATGAAGTGTCTTATCTACCTCCCTAACTAGATCTAGCCATGTCAAGAAGTAATCTTTGTCCACTTTTCATCACTAGCTAGGTGTGTGGCGACACCGATCGAGACCTTATACTGAAATGGTGTATTAGGCGGCAAATGCCATACAAGAGTTTAGACAATAAATTCTCTACAACAAGTAGGGGTCGGGGTGGCGGCGCGCATCCAGCTCCGGTGTCGGTGATGAAGTTAGTTCGAGAGGGTGGGACGACGGGGGTGGTGGGTTGTAGGAGGGGTCATGGGCGTTGGGCTGTAGGGCGATCCAAGGCACAATGGAGGTTGAGGTAGGAACAGGATGAATGCGGGAGATAGGTAGGGTTTCACCATCTAGAAGGTTGGTTTAGATGGGGAGGTTGCTAAGGGAGTTGGGCGGTTTGGTTCGTTTTACGCGAGGGGTTTTGGTCGATTGTTTTTTTGCAATGCAGAACTGTTAGTGGATGGGTGTGTAGATAAGGATTGGTGGAAATTTGGGCCGGACAGACGCATGTCTGTGGGCTCCATCTCATACATTATTACCATGCCTGACCAGCAAGCACCACGGGGCAAGATTGAAGGCAATCGTGTCTCTCACTCGCCGTGAATCTTAACATCATTCCTCGTTCTCCGCACTCTCCTCCCATCTACCAACGTGCTACCAATTTCTCAAATTTGACATGCAAAGCACAATGCCATATGTTTGTTCTGAACAATGTCCACTAGTAGAAAAACACCTATTTGTCCCGGTTCGTAAGGGCCTTTAGTCCCGGTTCATGAACCGGGACTGATGGGTCGTTACTAATACCTCCACCCATTAGTCCCGATTCAAACACGAACCGGGACCAATGTGCCTCCACGTGGCCCTGTGCGCCGAGCCCAGTCAGGGGGCCTTTGGTTCCGGTTGGTGGCTCCAACCGGGACCAAAAGGCATCCACGCGTCTGCATTCCAGTGGCTGGGGTTTTTGTTTTGTTTTTTGAAAGGAGGGGGGTTGGGGGTTTTGGGGGGTTAATTTAGGTGTTTCATATATTGTGTTAGCTAGCTAATTAAAAGAGAGAAGTGTCCTCTCTTATGTCTGTGCTTGGTCGACGCTACGTACTATATATACATAAGTGATCGAGAGAACCATTCAGTACAGAAGTTCATCATGCATACCGAGAGACGTGATCCATCGAGCTCTCCTTCTCCGAGAGATTGGTCGAACAACAAGTTTTCGTATCATGTATCCGACGCTACTGGCTACATACATGTACAATATGTATAAGATCTCTTAATTACACAAACCCCTAGCATTTGAAATCAATTTCCACATGGTATTCTCCGGCTTTACTGATGACGTGTTCAAGAAAGAATACCGCCAATTCCTCTTGAATTGCTTTCATGCGATCTGGTTCTAGGAGTTCATCCCGCATATGCCACGTCTAATTTGAAGAAGGGGGTTAATTAATACATATATATGAATGAAACTCAACAGAAATGATGGTGTAATAAAATGAAATTGTGAATATTATTGCTTACGCACTTCATATTGTCTTCTAGAGTAGCCCCGCTTGTTTTTCAAAGTCGCGGTGTGGATGAACTCGCACACGTAGTATCCACAGAAATCATTCCCTTCCTCCTGCCACAAGCACTTTACGAGAAATAGAGGTCAATCAAACTGATAATGAAGCATTATAAATGGCATTGATGAAAGTATAGATATAGAATCAACGGGAGATGCGTGCAACTAGCTAGCCAGTAGTACTTACTTTCGGGTATTTATATCGCAGCTCCTTCGGCAGTCCCGGAGCTTCTGCGGTGAACTGTTTCCAAACCCTGCAAGACAAAGAAAATAATTATTATTACTTGAGATATCAAGAAATGAACAAAAAGTTGCCGATATGGTGCGATAATGATCGATTGAACTTACTTGCTGAGCATTTCAGTGATGTCCGCATAGGTTTTGGGATCTTTCCGTCTCGAGTCTAAGACGGTTACTAGTCCACGCTCAAACTTAATCTCCAGAAGAATATAGTGGTACCTGCGCACGCATGCTTAACTCATCAATTACATTACTATAACCTCGCTTGAGTAATAAGGGAAACCGAATATGCACACGACAGTAACACTCACGGGCCGTTGTAAGGAAAGAGTATGGTATCTTTGTTTTGATTTTTGGTCAACGATTGTAGCAAGTTGTCCTCGGCCTCTTTGACGTTCTTTTCAACCAGAAATACTTCTATGATATTTGTGTTAATGAACCCAATATCATAAATTTCTTGTTTTTTGCACTCGACGATCTTCAATCTACATAATATATTGAGGATAATTAATTATAAATACATGCCATGAAAGAGCCGAGCTATATATAGAGACTTAATGACAAAAATAGTACTTACAGGCAGTAGCAAAAGACCATTAATTTATCGAGGGCCTTTTGATTGAAGAACTCGAAGAACTCCTCAAATGGAACACACAACAGATCATTTGAAATGAGGTCGTGCTCCTCTTTAATGTTCAGATACAAACTGTTCGTCCCCTCAGACTCTCAACAGGTTTTCATGTACCAACTATGGAATCTTCGCATCATTGTTGTCAGAGATTTTTCATCTTTGACGAGAGGCTTCCCGTACTCGTATCTGTGTTCGTCCACCGCCATGAAATCAGGAAGTGCATCGTCAGGCAGGTAATCTTCAAGATTGCCATAACCGGGCACCGTCCCCGGAGCATTACACACATTGAGCGGGGGGCACGATTGCTGTGCTTGTTCGCCGAGCTGGGCAATTTTTTCCCCCTTTGCTCGTTGAGGGAGTCCTGGACTAGGGGGTGTCCGGATAGCCGAACTATAATCATCGGCCGGACTCCAAGACTATGAAGATACAAGATTGAAGACTTCGTCCCGTGTCCGGATGGGCTTTCCTTGGCGTGGAAGGCAAGCTTGGCGATACGGATATGTAGATCTCCTACCATTGTAATCGACTCTGTGTAACCCTAGCCCTCTCCGGTGTCTATATAAACCGGATGGCTTTAGTCCGTAGGACGAACAACAATCATACCATAGGCTAGCTTCTAGGGTTTAGCCTCCTTGATCTCGTGGTAGATCTACTCTTGTAACACACATCATCAATATTAATGAAGCAGGACGTAGGGTTTTACCTCCATCAAGAGGGCCGGAACCTGGGTAAAAATCGTGTCCCTTGTCTCATGTTACCATCCGCCTAGATGCACAGTTCGGGACCCCCTACCCGAGATCCGCCGGTTTTGACACCGACATTGGTGCTTTCATTGAGAGTTCCTCTGTGTCATCACCAATAGGCTCGATGGCTTCTTCGATCATCATCAACGACGCAGTCCAGGGTGAGACCTTCCTCCCCGGACAGATCTTCGTATTCGGCGGCTTTGCACTGCGGGCCAATTCGCTTGGCCATCTGGAGCAGATCGGAAGCTACGCCCCTGGCCGTCAGGTCAGATTTTGAAGTTTGAACTTCACGGCTGACATCCGTGGGGACTTGATTTTCGATGGATTCGAGCCACAGCCAAGCGTGCCGCACTGTCACGACGGGCATGATTTAGCTCTGCAGCCGTACAGTACACTGGAGGCCGCACTCGAGCCTGCTCCGATCTTCAATTCGGAGCCGGCCGCGCAGATCGAGGACGGATGGCTAGACACCGCCTCGGGGGCTGCAACCTCTACGGCGATAGGGCCGAACACTAATCTTGTCCCTCATGAAGCCCGTGACTCCGAGGTGCCGGACTCCTTGCCGGACTCCGAACCTCCCGCGCCCCCTCCAACCGAATCCGATTGGGCGCCGGTCATGGAGTTCACCGCAGCAGACATCTTTCAACACTCACCTTTAGGCGACATCTTGAGTTCGCTAAAGTGTCTCTCGTTATCAGGAGAGCCCTGGCCGGACTGCGGTCAGGACGGTTGGGATGCGGACGACGAAGAGATTCAAAGCCCACCCACCACCCACTTAGTAGCCACTGTCGACGATCTAACCCACATGCTAGACTACGACTCCGAAGACATCGACGATATGGATGACGATGCCGGAGACGACTAAGAACCAGCGCCTACCGGGCACTGGAAAGCCACCTCATCATATGATATATACATGGTGGATATCCCAAAGGATGGGAATGGCGAAGAAACAGCGGAGGATGACCCCTCCAAGAAACAGCCCAAGCGCCGGCGTCAGCGGCGCCGCTCTAAATCCCGCCATAGCAAGAATGAAGATTTCGGCACCGAAGATAATAACACACCGGATAGTGCCGAAGACAACCCACTCCAGCAAGATTCAGCGCAGGAGGACGAAGACGCCAACCCTCATGAGAGAGCGGCAGAAGAAGAGGTAGAGGATTATATGCCTCCCTCCGGAGACGAGGCAAGCCTCGAGGATGACGAATTCGTCGTGCCTGAGGATCCCGTCGAACAAGAGAGTTTTAAACGCAGGCTTATGGCCATGGCAAACAGCCTTAAGAAAAAGCAGCAACAGCTTAGAGCTGATCAAGATCTGCTAGCCGACAGATGGACTGAAGTCCTCGCGGCCGAAGAGCATGAGCTCGAACGCCCCTCCAAAAGCTACCCTAAACGCAAGCTGCTCCCCCGATTAGAGGAGGAGGCGTATGAACCTGCATCACCAGCAGACAATACGGCTGACCGACCACCCCGTGGTCGCGACAGAGAGGCCTCTAGGCCCTTCACTAGAACCGTACCCCGGCATCGCTCAAAAAGCACAAGGCCACAGGGGAACGCTCCGGACTTGCGAGATATATTGGAGGATAAGGCAAGACAATCAAGATCGATCTATGGATCGCGTGGGCGCCCCATGATACGTGACGACAACTGTCGCGCCGGACACAGTAAGTCCGGTCGGGCCGAACAAAATAGACAAAGCTCTTTTGAGCTCCGTCGTGATATTGCCCAGTACAGAGGCGCCGCACACCCACTATGCTTCACAGATGAAGTAATGGATCATCAAATCCCGTGAATATTGAATCTTACGATGGCACAACAGACCCCGTGGTTTGGATCGAAGACTATCTCCTTCACACCCACATGGCCCGCGGTGACGATCTTCACGCCATCAAATATCTCCCACTCAAACTTAAAGGACCAGCTCGGCATTGGCTTAACAGCCTGCCAGCAGAGTCAATCGGGAGTTGGGAAGACCTGGAAGCCGCATTCCTCGATAACTTCCAAGGCACGTATGTGCGACCACCAGACGCCGATGACCTAAGCCACATAATTCAGCAGCCAGACGAATCGGAATTGGCTCAAAAGCCTCCAAGAAAATACCATTGGAAGTTGGGAAGAGCTCGAGGATGCGTTTCGAGCAAATTTTCAAGGGACTTATGTCCGCCCTCCAGATGCAGACGATTTAAGTCACATAACTCAACAGCCCGGAGAGTCAGCACGCAAATTCTGGAATAGGTTCCTCACCAAAATGAACCAAATAGTCGACTGTCCGGACGCCAAAGCCTTAGCAGCCTTTAAGCACAACCTCCGAGACGAATGGCTCGCCAGACACCTCGGCCAGGAAAAACCAAGAACAATGGCCGCACTAACAAGCCTCATGACCCGCTTTTGCGCGGGGGAAGACAGCTGGCTGGCTAGATGCAGCACCAGCGACCCGAGTACATCCGAAGTCAGGGATGGAAATGGGAAATCACGACGCATGAAAGATCAGCGCCGGAATAAGGAAGATGGCCCAAATAGCACGGCGGTCAACGCCGGATTCAAAAGCTCTCGGCCGAATACTAAAACACTGCCCCTCAAGGACAACAGCGACGAGCTATCCAACCTAAACAAAATTCTGGATAGGCTATGTCAAATGCATAGTACCTCCGGGAAGCCTGCAAACCATACCCACAGAGATTGTTGGGTCTTCAAACAGTCCGGCCGACTTAACACCGAATGCAAGGGGCTCGACACACCAAGCGAAGACGACGACGAACCCCACACGCAGCACGCCGGAAAATAGAAGACTTTACCACTAGAGGTCAAAACAATGAACTCACTTCATGTGATAACACGAAAACACAGTGCGGCACCTTCCATACCAGGACACCATCCGCAGAATGGGGATAGACCCTACCAAAATTCGCCGTAGCAGCACTTCCTTCAAAGGAGTGGCGCCAGGCCTTTAAGCCAATTGAACAGGCTCTGTACCACCAGAGGTTGTGTCCGGTTCATCCAACAACCTCCGTCGCGAAAAGCTCACTCTCCATATCGCCCCATTTCACAGTGGCTTTCAAGCACTATTGGGACGCGAAGCTTTCACCCGCTTTCACGCAATAACACATTACGCATCTCTTACGCTTAAAATGCCCGGTCCACGCGGCATAATCTCATTAAAGAGTAACTCCGAGTGTTCCTCGACCACGGAGAACGTGAGGCCGCCTTGACAGCCACACACTAATCCGACCTTGCAGGTCAAAGCCATTAAAAACAGGTCATTCAAACCTCGGGCACGGTTAGGCGAGTCCGGCGTAAATAAACAAGGGGCTTCCCAGCCGCATACCCCTTTACAAGGGGCTGCGCGTATAAACGATGAGAGCCAATAAAGCTCAACTTTATTCATCTTCCAAATTATACTTTATTTTCAATACATCCTTTGCACGATATTTCTTCCAAACTAAGTCCTTCTCTTTTATAGATGAAGCACGTGATACACCCGTCCAGGATACAACACAACGGAGACACAGGCGCAGACGTGCAGCAGGGACCCGTTGCAAGGATTCTTTTCAGATTAAGACCCTGCGTAAACCTTTCTTACTGTCTCTTGTTGATACACATCCCCCGGTTTTCTACCATAACCGAGGAGGAGGCTGGCGTTTTGGCATCGGCCGCGTCAGAAATTCCCGCCTGTACCTGGACACTAGGGGCTTAGGGCATTGTTCTGCCCGGTATCATAAAGACCGAACACCTCAGGGAGTGTTCGGCGTCTCGAGTTAGGCCTTATATGCATCAGCTCCGAATCATGTCTTTGGTCAAATGTTGGGTTTGCCCGGCTCCTGTGTTTTGCTGCCTTACGTTCCGCTCCATCGGCTAATGCGGCACCAGGAGAACTACTGCGATTGTGACCCGGTTCGGCCGGGCGAGCACCTCAGTAGAGAAAGCCGAAAACTGACTGTCATGATATAGCGAGAGACTGGTCAACCACTCGATCGACTATTGGAATGTTTAGGATTCCTCCGCTTTGACGAAGGACTGCTTCCCGGTCAGGCACATACGCGCCCCGAGTTCGGAGAGCGCGGTGCCTCTAGGGGCTATATAGTAGCCCCACCTTCGAGCTCCTATGGCTAAGTGAAAGTGATAAAGCATTATAGTACGGTTGCCTAGTTTTCTATGCTATCACCTCCTTCAAAGGACCAAGACGTTGGATTAAGTATGAAAAAGCGCTTTTCTTTTTTGCAAACACCCCCGCACCTTGTGCGTGGGGGCTGAAGCCAAAGACTGCAACTTTCAGGTTATTCATACATATACGGCCGCACAGGAGATAGTTCAATACTTGAACGCACAAGTATAAAAAGCTATTGCATTATAAACATGATCTCACAAATCATACACGTCATTTGAACATGACATCTTTCGAGCACTGCGACTCTATTACACGAGCGCCCTGCAGGACTTCCTGAAAATAGTGCTCGTCGGGTAATCGGCTCTTGTCCGAACCCCGGGATGCAACAACGGTGGCATCCATGTCCGCCCAGTATGTCTTCACACGGGCGAGAGCCATCCGTGCACCTTCTATGCATGCCGACCGCTTCATCGCCTTGATATGCGGCACCGCCCCAAGGAATTGCTGCAACAAGCCAAAATAACTCTTAGGCTTGGGCCTTTCCGGCCACAGATGAGCGACCACATCCGTCATGGCAAGTCCGGACAATCTATTCAGCTCAGCCCACTCAGCCAGCTGATCAGTCAACGGAAGTGGACGCTCCGGACAATGGAATTGAGATCAGTAAAGCTCTTCCATTTCGTGATCCTTCTGGCTTCGGAAGTGCACGACTGCGTCCGCCGCACTCGCCGCCAAATCCAGATAAGGATCCTCTGCACCACACAACTAGACCAGCTGAGCATACTTCGGATCAGTGAACTTCCTACGCAGAAGAAAGGGCTTTCTAGCCACAATATCTCCGGCTTGACGCAGTTCCTCCTTCATAGCCCGCATCTCACTCCGGGCATCCTTGACTTCGGCGGCGGCCTTCTTCAGGCCCTCTTGCTCCACTCGGCGTTTTCCTTCAAGAACCTCACAACGGTCGGTAGCATCTTTTAATTTCAAGGCCATTCGGGCCAACTCTTCCCTGCTTTGGCAGTGAGCAGCCTTTTCGGCTTTTACCTCTTCTGCTGCCTTCAAGGCAGCCGCATCACTTATCCTGGCTTGCTCCTTGGCTCGAGCAAGCTCTGCTCGAAGATCTTCCACAGCAGCGGCGCCATCTGCATCAAGCATACATATTGTAAGGAACGGGCGCTATCTCCCTTACTAGGAAACCGCGGAGCAACCACCTACCTTGCGACTCGTTAAGTCGTTTATTGACTAGCGCGATGTCCACATCCGCAACATCGAGTTGCCTCTTCAGTTCGGCAACTCCATCAGTCCGGCTGGCCACCGAACGCTCCGCCACCTGCATAGGAAAGGCGACATTCTATAACTGAGATTAGGATCCTTGGTGCGCTATCGCTTTCGACAACATACCAAGTCTCAGGGGCTACTATCTATACAGGGCGCACTTCATGTGCAAAACTGTCAAAAGGTATGTCATTTTTTGCGTACCTCAAACCCCATCAGCAAGCTTCCGACGGCCTCATACAACCCGCTCTCAGCGGATGAGATCCTTTCAATCACCGTACTCATTAATGTGCGGTGATCTTCTGAGATAGACGCCCTCTTGAGCAAATCCTGCAGCTCCACCGGCCGTACTCCAATGGGTGCCGGACTCTCCGGCCCCGCCGGACTCGGGGAGACCCTCCGTGACGACACCTCAGGGTTGTCCACCCCGCTCGACGGGGCGGCAGATGGAGGCGTCTCGCTCTCCATCATCTCCGGATGAAGGTCCCCCGAAGTTGAGCTCTGCTGAGATGGGCTAAGATCCGAACTACAAGGTGAAAACTTCGGTTAACTTTGGAAATAATATAGGGGCGTTCCCTATTACAAAATTCCCCCTTTTTTACTTACGGCTTGCTGGAGGGCTGATTCCTATGGGGAGACTGTGTGGCCGGGGCTCTTCCCGGCACAGGACCTTCCGGTGCAGATTTCTTTCCCCGCTATGAGGCCTTGGCCTCCGGGTCTTCGGAAGAAGTCCTCTTCTCCCCCTGAAAGGAGGGACTCTCGACTCCCCCCTTACTGAAAGCCTCCTTGGCGGAGGTGGTAGTTTCCCTGTGCCCCCCTTCACTCTCCTCCGAAGGCGCAAACTCCAACATTTTGACTAACACGGGATCCGGCGTGGTCTCAGGGAGGGGGGCCGGACACCGTATCAGTTTTGCTTGCGCTATCCACTCATGTCCAAGGGATAGCTGGTTAAAAGGCAAACCCATGATAAATAAATGAACAATATGTCCGGACACAGGGCTACTTACTTGAGTATCCGGGCGATTGCAGCTTAGGCCGGCATCCTCGGTCAAGTCCGGACGCATCTCTTGCGACCCGAAGAACAATTTGTACATCTCCGCGGGTGTCAAACCCATGAAGTGTTGGAGAGCTCGTGGCCCCTCCGGATTAAATTCCCACAGGCGGAGGGGGCGACGTTTGCAGGGCAGAAGGCACCGGATCAGCATAACCTGTGCCACTGCGACCAGATTAATCTCCCTTTCTTGGAGGCCTTGAATCCGGTCCTGCAACAGGGGTATGTCTTTGGACGTCCCCCAGTTAAGCCCCTTGTTGACCCACGACGTCAGCCGTTGTGGAGGGCCCGAGCGGAAGACGGGTGGCGGCTTCTGCCTGCTGCCCCTTGGAGCGGTGATATAGAACCACTCCTGTTGCCACGAGCCGAGCTCCTCCTGAAAAGAGCCCTCGGGTCATGGAGCATCGGCCCTCTTGCTTATAACCGCCCCGCCGCACTCTGCCTGACGCCCCTCAATCATCTTCGGCTCCACGTTGAAGGTTTTGAGCCACAAGCCAAAGTGAGGGGTAGTGCGGAGGAAGGCTTCGCAAACGACAATGAATGATGAGATGTGGAGGATGGACTCCGGAGCCAAGTCATGGAATTCCAGCCCATAGTAAAACATGAGCCCCCTCACGAAGTGATCCATAGGGAAGCCTAAACCCCGACGGAGGTGAGACACGAACACGACGCTCTCGCCGGGCTCGGGAGTAGGAATAATTTGCCCTCGGGCAGGCAACCTATGCGAAATTTCGTAGGTCAAGTACCTGGCGTCTCTCAGCTTTAGCACATCTTCTTCCGTGATGGAAGAGGGCATCCACCGGCCTCGTAGGTCGGAGCCGGACATTGTTGAAGGTCGAAGGTACCCGAATCTGGAGCCCTGGGTGTTGGAACTCGGGACCGAGGGGCGGATTCGATTGAGGATTGAAGAAAAAGAACAGGCCTTGGTCTCATTATAAAGAGGAGGAATACCAAGAGCCGTCCCCGTGACCGTTTGGAACCCGCCTTCGATGGAGGGGGCGTCGCAACGGGCGCGGTTGAGTTACCCATGTCCGTATTGATGGGAATCCCGGAATAAGGGGAACACGATCTCTGCTTCGACAAGACGTGCCAAGAAAACCGCTTCGCTAAACGCGCTGAGGTGGTACAATAAAAATAATTCGAGTAAAGGCTTGGTAGTGGTGTGACATCACGCCATGAAATACGTCAGCAGATTGAACTTGTGTAAATATTATTCTCTCTACGGTGGTATGTGGAAATTATTCTGCAGAGCCGGACACTATCCTGGTGTTCACAATCTTCAATAAATTATTCGGAGGAGGAACCTGCCTTGCAATGCCGAAGACAATATGGGCGCCGTACTCGTCGTCATTGAAGCCTGGTTCAGGGGCTACTGAGGGAGTCCTGGACTAGGGGGTGTCCGGATAGCCGAACTATCATCATCGGCCGGACTCCAAGACTATGAAGATACAAGATTGAAGACTTCGTCCCGTGTCCGGATGGGACTTCCCTTGGCGTGGAAGGCAAGCTTGGCGATACGGATATGTAGATCTCCTACCATTGTAACCGACTCTGTGTAAACCTAGCCCTCTCCGGTGTCTATATAAACCGGATGGCTTTAGTCCGTAGGACGAACAACAATCATACCATAGGCTAGCTTCTAGGGTTTAGCCTCCTTGATCTCGTGGTAGATCTACTCTTGTAACACACATCATCAATATTAATGAAGCAGGACGTAGGGTTTTACCTCCATCAAGAGGGCCCAAACCTGGGTAAAACATCGTGTCCCTTGTCTCCTGTTACCATCCGCCTAGACGCACAGTTTGGGACCCCCTACCCGAGATCCGCCGGTTTTGACACCGACACTCGTTCTTTTAACCTTTTATCACTGACAGTAGTTCCCGACCGTTTGGCTTGGAGATATGTCTGTTCAGTAATGCGCTCATAGTTGGTTCTCGGCGGAGACTTTGGTGGTTTCCTCAGGGCATCGATAGTGCGCTTTGCTTTCACCGGATCTACCTTCTCCTCTGGAGGTGGATGTCTCTTTGCTTTCACCCCTTCAAAGAAGTCCTTCACGTGGGTCCGCACAATCATATTGTTTTCCTCCTCGGACCTCTCGTACGGTAACTTCTCTAGAGGCTTGAGAGATAATGGACCGTATTTGTTTTGCCTGCCGCCTCTGGTTGTGCTGCTAGACGCCGGAGCAGATGCAGCGGCTGCGGCGTATGCCTTATTTCGTGCTTGCTTACGAGGCGGAGGAGAAGGAGTATGACGTACCGGAGCAGCCGGGGCGGCGGCGGGTCTCTTCCGCCCTTGCTGGCGAGGCGGAGAAGGAGGAGGCTGCTAGCTGCTCGGGAGCGCCGGCGCAGGCGGAGAAGGAGGCGGAGTGCCGCCACGCATGCCCTGATCGTCACTCGCCGGAGGAGGAGGCGGTGGAGGAGGCGGAGTGCCCTGACTCGCCGGAGGAGGAGGAGGAGGCGGAGGCATCCAGTTCGGAAGGTTGATGAGCTCCTTCCGCCATAGGCATGGAGTCTTCAGAGCAGAACCCAGCCTAGTCTCCCGTTCACCGGTAGGGTGGTCAAGCGGGACGTCCTCAAATCCCGCCGTTATTTCATCCACCATCACCTTAGCATATCCTTCTGGAATCGGCTGGCAGTGATAAGTTGTGCCGGGTCCACTAGGATAAACTTGGCCAACAGCCGCCTTGACCTTCAAAGTCATCCATCGCGCCATAATGTGGCAACTTTGAGACTCCGTGATACCATCCACGGGATAGCTGGCAGGAGCCGTCAAGACATGCTCCGGCTGAAGCAGCTCGGTGGAAGCCACGCTGCTTCTCCTCTGAGATGGCGGGGTAGCTTTGGGGGAAGCTTCGGCATGTCGTTTGTTGCGATCTGCTGCTTCTCGTTCCTCTTCTCGATCCTCTAGCCCCATTACCCTTCCAAGCAGCGCCTGCAGTTGGTCCTGCTCCAGTTTCTTCCTCCTCTCGTGGGTTTTGTAACCCCCTGCGTCCGGAAAACCAACCTTCCACGGAATGGAGCCTGGCGTGCCTCGTGTCCGTCCAAGGTGCTCAGGATTCCCAAGGGCCATTGTGAGCTCGTCCTTCTCCCTGTTTGGAAGGAATGTCCCTCGCTGCGCTGCAGCGATATAGTGTCGAAGCTTCTTGACTGGTATTTCCAGTTGCTCGTCCGTCCACTGGCACTTCCCTGTTACAGGGTCCAAGGTTCCGCCAGCCCCAAAGAACCAAGTCCGGCAACGGTCTGGCCAGTACATTGTCTCTGGTTTGATCCCTTTTTCTAGCAGATCATGCTCAGCCTTGGTCCACTTAGGTCGGGCTTTGAGGTAGCCACCTGACCCCGTGCGATGGTGAAGCTTCTTCTTCGCAGCATTTTGCTTGTTTGTCGCCGACATCTTCTTACTCTTTTCCGATGTCTTGTGGGCCACAAATGCGGGCCAGTGATCTTTGATCTTCTCATAATTGCCGATGAATTCTGGTGTTTTTTTTGACAAACTGGTTCAGCTCTTTCCTCCACCTCCTCATTAGGGTTGCCATCTTCTTAAGAGCACAAGACTTGATTAATTGCTCTTTAACTGGATTCTCCGGATCCTCCTCTGGGAGTAGGGTGAAATTTGCCTTCAGCTCAGTCCAAAGATCTTCTTTCTGCATATCATTGACATAAGACACCTCAGGGTCTTCCTCCTTAGGCTTATACCATTGCTGGATGCTGATCGGGATCTTGTCCCTAACAAGAACCCCGCACTGAGCAGAAAATGCCTTCCTTGTCCGGATGGGTTCAATCGGTTCGCCGTCGGGCGCGATTTCTATGATCTCAAACTTTTCATCCGAGCTCAACTTTTTCTTCGGGCCTCGTCTCCTTACCGAAGTTGTGCTCGATCCGGAGGGCTAGAATTTATAAGGAAGAAAGACGAGAGTAATTAATATGTGTACATATACCAAAACAATGGAAGCATCAATTAACTAGTCAGCACGGGCTTAACTAATATATATATACCTGGCCGGACTCGGTTCGGTCACCGGAGCAGTCAGCATGGTCTCCTTCTTGTACCTCCATTATGTCACCGGGGCCATCATGAACATAGTTCTCTTCTTGTACCGGCATTAATCGGCCGAAGCCATCATGAACATAGCCCTCTTCTTCATTCAGCTGACCATCGGTGTCGAGGAGAAATGACGCAACATCATCACTTCCATTTGCGATTATCTCCCCCAACATCGCTTCTGTTTCTTCGTCTCGGGAGTGCTCCATAGTTTCTGCAAATATTTACAACATGTCAATTATTATTCAAACATGGTACAGATGGATATATATATATATATATATATATATATATATATATACATATATATATATATATATATTAGTGGCAAACATAGAACTAGCTAGCTAATCACAATAAGGAATCATGTTAGTGGCCTCGACGCTGCTTCTCTAGGGTTTGGGGTCGCCTCGACACAACGCTTCAAGGGTTTGGGGTGGCCTCGACGACAACGCTCTTTTAACTTGGTAAATTTGGGTGGCCTCGAGAGAGTTAATTTGTCGGGTAGGGGCGCGGCGGGAGGGGGTAGGAGACCAACATCGTTTTCTCTCTAGGGTTTTGGTGTCCTCGAGAGTTTTGGTCGCGCGAGAGGGCCGAGGGCCGGGGGTGCTGCCGTTGTATAAGTTATTGTTGGAAATATGCCCTAGAGGCAATAATCAATTAGTTATTATTATATTTCCTTGTTCATGATAATCGTTTATTATCCATGCTATAACTGTATTGACAGGAAACTCAGATACATGTGTGGGTACATAGACAACACCATGTCCCTAGTAAGCCTCTAGTTGACTAGCTCGTTGATCAATAGATGGTTACGGTTTCCTGACCATGGACATTAGATGTCGTTGATAACGGGATCACATCATTAGGAGAATGATGTGATGGACAAAACCCAATCCTAAGCCTAGCACAGAGATCGTGTAGTTCGTATGCTAAAGCTTTTCTAATGTCAAGTATCTTTTCCTTAGACCATGAGATTATGAAACTCCCGGATACCGTAGGAATGCTTTGGGTGTACCAAACGTCACAACGTAACTGGGTGGCTATAAAGGTGCACTACAGGTATCTCCGAAAGTTTCTGTTGGGTTGGCACGAATCGAGACTGGGATTTGTCACTCCGTGTGACGGAGAGGTATCTCTGGGCCCACTCGGTAGGACATCATCATAATGTGCACAATGTGATCAAAGAGTTGATCGCGGGATGATGTGTTACGGAACGAGTAAAGAGACTTGCCAGTAACGAGATTGAACAAGGTATCGGTATACCGACGATCGAATCTCGGGCAAGTACAATACCATTAGACAAAGGGAATTGTATACGGGATCGATTGAGTCCTTGACATCGTGGTTCATCCGATGAGATCATCGTGGAACATGTGGGAGCCAACATGGGTATCCAGATCCCGCTGTTGGTTATTGACCGTAGAACGTCTCGGTCATGTCTGCATGGTTCCCGAACCCGTAGGGTCTACACACATAAGGTTCGATGACGCTAGGGTTATAAAGGAAGTTTGTATGTGGTTGCCGAATGTTGTTCGGAGTCCCGGATGAGATCCGGGACGTCACGAGGAGTTCCAGAATGGTCCGGAGGTAAAGATTTATATATGAGAAGTCCTGTTTTGGCCACCGGAAAATGTTCGGGAATTTTCCGTATTGTACCGGGAAGGTTCTAGAAGGTTCTGGAGTGGGGCCCACCTGCATGGGGGGACCCACATGAACGTGGGTAGTGGGGGCAAGGCCCCACACCCCTGGTCAAGGCGCACCAAGATTCCCCCTTAGAAGGAATAAGATCATATCCCGAAGGGATAAGATCAAGATCCCTAAAAGGGGGGATAACAATCGGTGGGGAAGGAAATGATGGGATTTCTTTCCTCCCACCTTTGCCAGCGCCCCAATGGACTTGGAGGGCAAGGAACCAGCCCCCTCCACCCCTATATATTGTGGGGAGGCGCATGGGAGCTTTACCAAAGTTCTAGAGCAGCCCTCCCCCTCTCCCAAGTCCTCCTCCTCTCCCGCGGTGCTTGGCGAAGCCCTGCAGGATTGCCATGCTCCTCCACCACCACCACGCCATCGTGCTGCTGATGGATGGAGTCTTCCTCAACCTCTCCCTCTCTCCTTGCTGGATCAAGGCATGGGAGACGTCACCGGGCTGTACGTGTGTTGAACGCAGAGGTGCCGTCCGTTCGGCACTAGGATCTCCGGTGATTTGGATCACGACGAGTATGACTCCTTCAACCCCGTTGTCTTGAATGCTTCCGCTTAGCAATCTACAAGGGTATGTAGACGCACTCTCCTTCCCCTCGTTGCTAGTCTCTCCATAGATAGATCTTGGTGACACGTAGGAAAATTTTGAATTTTTGCTACGTTCCCCAACAGTGGCATCATGAGCTAGGTCTATGCGTAGTTTCTATGCACGAGTAGAACACAAGTTGTTGTGGGCGTTGATTTTGTTCAATATGCTTATCGTTACTAGTCCAATCTTGTTTCGACGGTATTGTGGGATGAAGCGGCCCGGACCGACCTTACACGTACACTTACGTGAGACAGGTTCCACCGACTGACATGCACTTGGGGCATAAGGTGGCTAGCGGGTGCTAGTCTCTCCCACTTTAGTCGGAACGGATTCGATGAAAAGGGTCCTTATGAAGGGTAAATAGCAATTGGCATATCACGTTGTGGTTTTGCATAGGTAAGAAACGTTCTTGCTAGAAACCCATAGCAGCCACGTAAAACATGCAAAAACAATTAGAGGACGTCTAACTTGTTTTTGCAGGGTATGCTATGTGATGTGATATGGCCATGAAGAATGTGATATGTGATGTATGAGATTGATCATGTTCTTGTAATAGGAATCACGACTTGCATGTCGATGAGTATGACAACCGGTAGGAGCCACAGGAGTTGTCTTTATTTATTGTATGACATGCATGTCATTGAACAACGCCATGTAATTACTTTACTTTATTGCTAACCGGTAGCCATAGTAGTAGAAGTAATAAGTTGGCGAGACAACTTCATGGAGACACGATGATGGAGATCATGATGATGGAGATCATGGTGTCATGCCGGTGACGACGATGATCATGGAGCCCCAGAGATGGAGATCAAAAGGAGCAAAATGATATTGGCCATATCATGTCACTATTTGATTGCATGTGATGTTTATCATGTTTATGCATCTTATTTGCTTAGGACGACGGTAGTAAATAAGATGATCCCTCATTAAAATTTCAAGAAAATGTTCCCCCTAACTGTGCATCGTTGCGAAAGTTCGTCGTTTCGAAGCACCACGTGATGATCGGGTGTGATAGATTCTTACGTTCACATACAACGGGTGTAAGCCAGATTTACACACGCGAAACACTTAAGTTATCTTGACGAGCCTAGCATGTACAGACATGGCCTCGGAACACAAGAGACCGAAATGTCGAGCATGAGCCGTATAGTAGATACGATCAACATGAAGATGTTCACCGATGATGACTAGTCCGTCTCACGTGATGATCGGACACGGCCTAGTTGACTCGGATCATGTAATCACTTAGATGACTAGAGGGATGTCTATCTGAGTGGGAGTTCATGAGATGAATTTAATTATCCTGAACATAGTCAAAAAGATCTTTGCAAATTATGTCGTAAGCTCGCGTTTTAGTTCCACTGTTTAGATATGTTCCTAGAGAAAATATAGTTGAAAGTTGACAGTAGCGATTATGCGGATAGTAGAAAGCTTATGTCCTTAATGCACCGCCCAATGTTCTGAACCCCAAACGTGATAGTAGAAAGCTTATGTCCTTAATGCGAACATCAGACATACACGTTTTGATAACTACGTGATAGTTTAGTTAAACGGTTTAGAGTTGAGGCACCAAAGACGTTTTCGAAACGTCGCGGAACATATGAGATGTTTCGAGGGCTGAAATTGGGATTTCAGGCTCGTGCCCATGTCAAGAGGTATGAGACCTCCGACGATTTTCTTAGCCTGCAAACTAAGGGAGAAAAGCTCAATCGTTGAGCTTGTGCTCAGATTGTCTGAGTACAACAATCACTTGAATTGAGTGGGAGTTGATCTTCCAGATGAGATAGTGATGTTTCTCCAGAGTCATTGCCACCAAGCTGCTAGAGCTTCGCGATGAACTATAACATATCAGGGATAGATATGATGATCCTTGAGATATTTGCGATGTTTGACACCGCGAAAGTAGAAATCAAGACGGAGCATCAATTGTTGATGGTTGGTAAAACCACTAGTTTCAAGAAGGGCAAGGGCAAGAAGGGATACTTCATGAAACGGCAAAACAGTTGTTGCTCTAGTGAAAACCCAAGGATGAACCCAAACCCGAGACTAAGTGCTTCTGTAATAAGGGGAACAGCCACTGGAGCAGCATTACCCTAGATACTTGGTAGATGAGAAGGCTGGCAAGGTCGATAGAAGTATATTGGATATACATTATGTTAATGTGTACTTTACTAGTACTCCTAGTAGCACCAGGGTATTAAGATACCGGTTTGGTTGCTAAGTGTTAGTAACTCGAAATAAAAGAGCTACGGAATAAACGGAGACTAGCTAAAGCTGAGCTGACGATATGTGTTGGAAGTGTTTCAAAGTTTGATGTGATCAAACATCGCACGCTCCCTCTACCATCAAGATTAGTATTAAACCTGAATAATTGTCATTTGGTGTTTGCGTTGAGCATAGACATGATTGGATTATGTCTATCGCAATATGGTTATTCATTTAAGGAGAATAATGGTTACTCTATTTATTTGAATAATACCTTCAATGGTCTTGAACCTAAAGGAATGGTTTATTGAATCTCGATCGTAGTGATACACATTTTCATGCCAAAAATATAAGATAGTAATGATAGTACCACTTACTTGTTGTACTGCCATGTAAGTCATATTGGTATAAAACGCATGAAGAAGCTCCATGTTGATGGATCTTTGGACTCACTCGTTTTTGAAAAGTTTGAGACATGCGAACCATGTATATTGGTGTATACACATGAAGAAACTCCATGCAGATGGATCATTTGGACTCACTTGATTTTGAATCACTTGAGATATGCAAATCATACCACATGGGCAAGATGACTGAAAAGCCTCGTTTTCAGTAAGATGGAACAAGATAGCAACTTGTTGGAAGTAAAACATTTGATGTGTGCAGTCCAATGAGTGCTGAGGCATGCAGTGAATGTCGTTATGTTCTTACTTCACAGATGATTCGAGTAGATGTTGAGCATATTTACTTGATGGAACACAAGTCTGAATTATTGAATGGTTCAAGTAATTTCAGAGTGAAGTAGAAGATCATTGTGACAAGAGGATAAAATGTCTATGATATGATCATAGACATGAGTATCTGAGTTACGAGCTTTGGCACGCAATTAAGACATTGTGGAAATTGTTTCACAATTAATACCGCCTGGAACACCATAGTGTGATGGTGTGTCCGAACATCATAGTTGCACCCTATTGGATATGGTGCGTACCATGATGTCTCTTATCGAATTACCACTATCGTTCATGGGTTAGGCATTAGAGACAACCGCACTCACTTTAATAGGGCACCACGTAATTCCGTTCAGATGACACCGTGAGAACTATGGTTTAGAGAAACCTAAGCTGTCGTTTCTTGGAAGTTTGGGGCTGCGACGCTTATGTGAAAAAGTTTCATCGTGATAAGCTCGAACCCAAAACGGATAAATGCATCTTCATAGGATACCGAAAATGGTTGGGTATACCTCCTAATTCAGATCCGGAAGCAAAAGTGATTGTTTCTAGAAACGGGTCCTTTCTCGAGGAAAAGTTTTTCTCGAGAGAATTGAGTGGGAGGATGGTGGATACTTGATGTGGTTATTGAACCATCACTTCAACTTGTGTGTAGCAGGGCACAGGAAGTTGTTCCTGTGGCGCCTACACCAATTGAAGTAGAAACTTATGATAGTGATCATGAAGTTTCGGATCAAGTCACTACTGAACCTCGTAGGACGACAAGGACGTGTACTGCTTCGGAGTGGTACAGTGAAACTGTCTTGAAGGTCATGTTGCTAGACAACAATGAACCTACGAGCTATGGAGAAGCAATGGTGGGCCCATATTCCAACAAATGGTTAGAAGCCATGAAATCCGAGATAGGATCCATGTATCAGAACAAAGCATGGACTTTGGTGGACTTGCCCGATGATCGGCAAGCCATTGAGATAAATGGATCTTTAAGAAGAAGACGGACGTGGACGGTAATGTCACCGTCTATGAAGCTCGACTTGTGGCGAAGAGTTTTTTCACAAGTTCAAGGAGTTGACTACGATGATATTTTCTCATCCGTAGCGATGCTTAAGTCCGTCGGAATCATGTTAGCATTAGCTGCATTTATGAAATCTGGCAGATGGATGTCAAAGACGAGTTTCCTTACCAGTTTTCGTAAGGAAAGGTTGTATGAGATACAATCAGAAAGGTTTTGTCGATCCT
This sequence comes from Triticum dicoccoides, assembly GCF_002162155.2. Classification (NCBI taxonomy): domain Eukaryota; kingdom Viridiplantae; phylum Streptophyta; class Magnoliopsida; order Poales; family Poaceae; genus Triticum; species Triticum dicoccoides. The sequence continues at coordinate 738,263,797 of NC_041393.1, read as the reverse complement.
AAGGATGCTAAAAGGTATGCTGGCTTCAGCGATCCTTCCATGGACTGGAGTAAGCATCTCGGAGTTGGAATGTATGCTTTGATGAGATGATCAAAGATTTGGGGTTTATACAAAGTTTATGAGAAACTTGTATTTCCAAAGAAGTGAGTGGGAGCACTATAGAATTTCTGATGAGTATATGTTGTTGACATATTGTTGATCAGAAATGATGTAGAATTTCTGGAAAGCATATAGGGTTATTTGAAAGATGTTTTTCAATAGAAATCCTGGATTAAGCTACTTGAAAGTTGAGCATCAAGATCTATGAGGGTAGATCAAAAAATGCTAAATGGTACTTTCAAATGAGCACATACCTTGACGTGATCTTGAAGGTGTTCAAGATGGACCTGTCAAAGAAAGAGTTCTTGCCTGAGGCGTGAGGTACGAAGTTAAGATTTAAAGCTCGACCACAGCGGAATAGAGAGAAAGGACGAAGGTCGTCCCCTATGCTTTAGACGTAGGCTCTACAGTATGCTATGATGTGTACCGCACGTGATGTGTGCCTTGCTACATATCTGGCAAGATGGTACAAAGGTGATCAAGGAGTGGATCGCCAAATAGCGGTCAAAATTATCCTTAGAGGAATAAGGATATGTTTCTCGATTATGGAGGTGATAAAGAGTTCGACGTAAAGGGTTACGTCGATGCAAGCTTTAACACCTATTCGAATGACTTTGAGTAGCAAACCCGATACGTATAGTGGAGCAACCATTTGGAATAGCTCCAAGTGGAGCGTGGAAGCAACATTTACAATATGACCTAGGGATTTGCGAAGTACATACGAATCTGAATGTTGCAGACCCGTTGACTAAAACCTCTCTCACAAGCAAAACATGATCAAACCCCAGAACTCATTGAGTCTTAATCACATGGTGATGTGAACTAGTTTAGTGACACTAGTAAACTCTTTGGATGTTGGTCACATGGCGATGTGACCTGTGAGTGTTAATCACATGGTGATGTGAACTAGATTATTGACTCTAGTGCAAGTGGGAGACTGTTGGAAATATGCCCTAGAGGCAATAATAAATTAGTTATTATTATATTTCCTTGTTCATGATAATCTTTTATTATCCATGCTATAATTGTATTGACAGGAAACTCAGATACATGTGTGGGTACATAGACAACACCATGTCCCTAGTAAGCCTCTAGTTGACTAGCTCGTTGATCAATAGATGGTTACGGTTTCCTGACCATGGACATTGGATGTCGTTGATAACGGGATCACATCATTTGGAGAATGATGTGATGGACAAAACCCAATCCTAAGCCTAGCACAGAGATCGTGTAGTTCGTATGCTAAAGCTTTTCTAATGTCAAGTATCTTTTCCTTAGACCATGAGATTGTGCAACTCCCGGATACCGTACGAATGCTTTGGGTGTACCAAACATCACAACATAACTGGGTGACTATAAAGGTGCACTACAGGTATCTCCAAAAGTTTCTGTTGGGTTGGCACGAATCGAGACTGGCATTTGTCACTCCGTGTGACGGAGAGGAATCTCTGGGCCCACTCGGTAGGACATCATCATAATGTGCACAATGTGATCAAAGAGTTGATCGCGGGATGATGTGTTACGGAATGAGTAAAGAGACTTGCCGGTAACGAGATTGAACAAGGTAGGTATACCGACGATCGAATCTCGGGCAAGTACAATACCGTTAGACAAAGGGAATTGTATACGGGATCGATTGAGTCCTTGACATCGTGGTTCATCCGATGATATCATCGTGGAACATGTGGGAGCCAACATGGGTATCTAGATCCCGCTGTTGGTTATTGACCATAGAACGTCTCGGTCATGTCTGCATGGTTCCCGAACCCGTAGGGTCTACACACTTAAGGTTCGATGACGCTAGGGTTATAAAGGAAGTTTGTATGTGGTTGCCGAATGTTGTTCGGAGTCCCGGATGAGATCCGGGACATCATGAGGAGTCCCTGAATGGTCCGGAGGTAAAGATTTATATATGGGAAGTCCTATTTTGGCCACCGGAAAATGTTCGGGAATTTTCAGTATTGTACTGGGAAGGTTCTAGAAGGTTCCGGAGTGGGGCCCACCTGCATGGGGGGACCCACATGAACGTGGGTAGTGGGGGCAAGGCCACACACCCCTGGTCAAGGCACACCAAGATTCCCCCTTAGAAGGAATAAGATCATATCCCGAAGGGATAAGATCAAGATCCCTAAAAGGGGGGATAATAATCGGTGGGGAAGGAAATGATGGGATTTCTTTCCTCCCACCTTTGCCAACGCCCCAATGGACTTGGAGGGCAAGGAACCAGCCCCCTCCACCCCTATATATAGTGGGGAGGCGCATGGGAGCTTTACCAAAGTTCTGGAGCAGCCCTCCCCCTCTCCCAAGTCCTCCTCCTCTCCCGCGGTGCTTGGCGAAGCCCTGCAGGATTGCCATGCTCCTCCACCACCACCACGCCATCGTGCTGCTGCTGGATGGAGTCTTCCTCAACCTCTCCCTCTCTCCTTGCTGGATCAAGGCATGGGAGACGTCACCGGGCTGTACGTGTGTTGAACGCGGAGGTGCCGTCCGTTCGGCACTAGGATCTCCGGTGATTTGGATCACGACGAGTACGACTCCTTCAACCCCGTTCTCTTGAACTCTTCCGCTTAGCAATCTACAAGGGTATGTAGACGCACTCTCCTTCCCCTCGTTGCTAGTCTCTCCATAGATAGATCTTGGAGACACGTAGGAAAATTTTGAATTTTTGCTACGTTCCCCAACAGTTATCATGGTCGAGAGGGGGTATATATATCGACCGCCCCTCATGTCGAAGTTATCTAGAGGGGGTTATATTGACAACGACGCGACATACATATACATGGGAAAATAATGTTATCGGGGAGGGGGTATCGGTACCACCCCCTCGTGTTGAAGTTTCTTCTTTCTCCTCTATTCCTTTCTTTCTTCTTCTACTCTTCTTTTTCTTCTTCTCCCTCGAGAAAGGAAAATAATTAAGGAAAAGGAAGAAAAGAGGAAGAAGGAAGAAGGAAGAAGAAGAAGAAAAAAAAGAAGAAAAAAAAGAGGAGAAGAAGAAAACATAGAATTTTTTTTCTTCTATTTTTTCTTCTTCTTCTCTATTCCTTTATTCTTCTCCTCTTCTTTTTCTTCTTTTTTCCTCTTCTTATATATTTCTCCTATTCTTCCTCTCTTCCTTTTCTCCTTTCTTCCTCTTATTATTTTCCTTTTTCCTCTCATTCTTTTTCTTCTTCTTCTTCCTTCTTCCTTCTTCCTTCCTTCTTCCTCTTTTCTTCCTTTTCCTTATTTTACTTTCTCCTCTACACTAACCTAAAATGCACTAACCTAAAATTGATATCTACTAACAACCTAAATATAAAATTAATACATATATGAAAAAACATATATAAACAAAAAAATGCTATGAACATTATATTCATACATACATATATAGCCACATCCATTCATCATATATATAGCTACCACATACATATATACATTATATATATGAAAAAAATGCAATGAACAAAAAAAATACACTTATGAAAAAAATACTATGAACATGTACACATATATACACAGAAAAACACATATACACAAAAAAATGCAAAAAATACATATATACTTGCATATATGTATAAATTTTTGCATATATAATTTTTTGCATATATAAACTTCTACATATATAAAAAAAGAGGAAAGGGCGCCGGCGGCCGAACCAAAGGCGGCGGCGTGTGGTCGGGTGACGGCGACGGGGTTGGGATAGGGGCGGCGCGCGCGGCGACGGCGACGGGGTCGGGGAAGGGGCGGCGCGCGCGGCGACGACGACGGGGTCGGGGAACGGCCGGTGGCGCGCGCGGCGACGACGATGGTGTCGGGGCCGGCAGGGGCGGCGGGCGCGGCGACGATGTCGGGGCAGTGGCTCGGCGGCGGCGACGGCGAGCTGGACCAGCCTGACGGTGTCGGGGCAGGCCTCGGCGGCGACGACGACGAGGAGCAGAGGCATCGGGGCGAGAAGAAAGAGATGGGTTTTGGCGAAAACTGCTAAGTCCTGTATATATAGTAAGAGCATTGGTCCCGGTTGGTGGCTCCAACTGGGACTAATGCCCCCTTTAGTCCCGGTTGGTGCCACCAACCGGTACCAAAGGCCTCTTTTCAGCAGCCCAAAGGGCGGGAAGCGGCGGCATGTGGTCCCGGTTGGAGGCACCAACCGGGACTAAAGGGTTGGCATTGGTACCGGTTGGTGCCACGAACCGGTACCAATGCACCCCCTTTAGTCCCGGTTGGAGCCACCAACCGGGACCAAAGGCCCCTGTGCTGCCCGCGTCGCGGTCAAAGTTTAGTCCCACCTCGCTAGTTGAGAGGGGCGCGCAGTGGTTTATAAGCCCCACTGCCGCACCCCTCTCGAGCTCCTCTCCACTGCAGGCTTATGGGCCTACTTCCTACTGCATTGCCTGATGGGCCTTCTGGGCCTACTGCGGGCCTGAATCCTGGCCCATAGTAGGGTTTCAAGTCGTATTCAGGCCGTGGGGGCCCAGTAGGAGGCATTTTTTGGTTTTTTGTTTTCCTTACTTATTGTTGCTAATTTTATTTTTTGTGTTTTGTTTTCTGCATTATTTATTTTCTTTTGTTTTTTGCTTTACTTTTTAATTCTTTTTGCTTTTAGTTTTAGGAAAATTATAAACTTTCTGTTAGTGCCATTACTTTTCAAATTTGAAAACACTTTTTTTGTTTTTTTGTTTTCTTTCTTGCTTTATTTATTTTATTTTCTTTCTACTTACAACAAAATACTTATTGTTGTTTTTTTCTTTTGATTTCTGCATTATTTATTTTCTTTTGTTTTTTGCTTTATTTTTTAATTCTTTTTGCTTTTAGTTTTAGGAAAATTATAAACTTTCTGTTACTGCCATTACTTTTCAGATTTGAAAACACATTTTTTGTTTTTTTGTTTTCTTTCTTGCTTTATTTATTTTATTTTATTTCTACTTACAACAAAATACTTATTGTTGTTTTTTTGTTTTGTTTTCTGCATTATTTATTTTCTTTTGTTTTTTGCTTTATTTTTTAATTCTTTTTGCTTTTAGTTTTAGCAAAATTATAAACTTTCTGTTACTGCCATTACTTTTCAAATTTGAAAACACTTTTTTTGTTTTTTTGTTTTCTTTCTTGCTTTATTTATTTTATTTTGTTTCTACTTACAACAAAATACTTATTGTTGCTATTTTTAATTATTACGAGGGCCGAACCATAAGACATTAAAGCATTTCAAATGAACTCTGAAAAAGTTGAATGTTGGCATGGTATCATAAATTGACCCACACATAGCATGTGCATATACAAAACGGACAATGGTATCATACTCGGCAGTTACAAAGTTGGCATGGTATCATCATAATAGTTGCGGGAGAAGGTCTTCACTTTTTCTTCGCTTGTGTCATTTGCTTATTGCGCCGTAACCATGGATAATCTTCATCGTTTATCAGGATGCTGGGGTCAGCCTTGACTTTGAGGGGAGGAATTTCATAAAACTTTTCATAATCTTCAGACATGTTTGTCATGTCCTGCACTCCCACGATGTCCCTTTTTCCTAAAAGAACTATGTGGCGCTTTGGCTCATCGTATGATGTATTCGCTTCCTTATCTTTTCTCTTTCTCGGTCTGGTAGACATGTCCTTCACATAGATAACCTGTGCCACATCATTGGCTAGGACGAACGGTTCATCAGTGTATCCAAGATTTTTCAGATCCACTGTTGTCATTCCGTACTGTGGGTCTACCTGTACCCCGCCTCCTGACAGATTGACCCATTTGCACTTAAACAAAGGGACCTTAAAATCATGTCCGTAGTCAAGTTCCCATATGTCCACTATGTAACCATAATATGTGTCCTTTCCCCTCTCGGTTGTTGCATCAAAGAGGACACCGCTGTTTTGGTTGGTGCTCTTTTGATCTTGGTCAATCGTGTAAAATGTATTCCCATTTATCTCGTATCCTTTCCAAATCGTAACAGTCGAAGATGGTCCCCTGGACAACAAGTATAGCTCATCACAAACAGTGTTTTCACCTCTGAGACGTGCTTCCAACCAACTGCTGAAAGTCCTGATGTGTTCACATGTAATCCAGTCGTCGCACTGCTCCGGGTGTTTGGAGCGCAGACTGTTCTTGTGTTCATCGACATACGGGGTCACCAAGGTAGAGTTATGTAGAACTATGTAGCGTGCTTGAGACCAAGAATATCCGTCCCTGCATATTATTGAGTCCCTTCCAAGCGTGCCTTTTCCAGTCAGTCTCCCCTCATACCGCGATTGAGGGAGACCTATCTTCTTAAGGCCAGGAATGAACTCAACACAAAACCCGATGACATCCTCTGTTTGATGGCCCATGGAGATGCTTCCTTATAGCCTAGCGCGGTTACGGACATATTTCTTTAGGACTCCCATGAACCTCTCAAAGGGGTACATATTGTGTAGAAATACGGGGCCCGGAATGACAATCTCGTCAACTAGATGAACTAGGACGTGCGTCATGATATTGAAGAAGGATGGTGGGAACACCAGCTCGAAACTGACAAGACATTGCACCACATCACTCCTTAGCCTTGGTATGATTTCTGGATCGATCACCTTCTGAGAGATTGCATTGAGGAATGCACATAGCTTCACAATGGCTAATCAGACGTTTTCCGGTAGATGCCCCCTCAATGCAACCGGAAGCAGTTGCGTCATAATCACGTGGCAGTCATGAGACTTTAGGTTCTGAAACTTTTTCTCTGCCATATTTATTATTTATTTTATATTCGACGAGAAGCTAGTCGGGACCTTCATACTAAGCAGGCATTCAAAGAAGATTTCCTTCTCTTCTTTGGTAAGAACATAGCTGGCAGGACCTTCATACTGCTTTGGAGGCATGCCGTCTTTTTCGTGCAAACGTTGCAGGTCCCCCCGTGCCTCAGCTGTACCTTTTGTCTTCCCATACACTCCCAAGAAGCCTAGCAGGTTCATGCAAAGGTTCTTCGTCACGTGCATCACGTCGATCAAAGAGCGGACCTCTAGGTCTTTCCAGTAGGATAGGTCCCAAAATATAGATTTCTTCTTCCACATGGGTGCGTGTCCCCCAGCGTCACTAAGAACAGCTAGTCCGCCGGGACCCTTTCCAAAGATTACGTGTAAATCATTGACCATAGCAAGTACGTGATCACCGGTACGCATGGGGGGTTTATTCCGGTGATCTGCCTCGCCTTTGAAATGATTGCCTTTCTTTCGACATTGATGGTTGGTCGGAAGAAATCGACGATGGCCCAGGTACATATTCTTCCTGCAACTTGCCAGGTATATACTATCGGTGTCAAGTAAACAGTGCGTGCATGCGTGGTATCCCTTGTTTGTCTGTCCTGAAAGGTTACTGAGAGCGGGCCAATCGTTGATGGTCACGAACAGCAAAGCCTTTAGGTAAAATTCCTCCTGTTTGTGCTCATCCCACGTACGTACACCGTTTCCATCCCACAGCTCTAAAAGTTCTTCAACTAATGGCCTTAGGTACACATCAATGTCGTTGCCGGGTTTTTTAGGGCCTTGGATGAGAACTGGCATCATAATGAACTTCCGCTTCATGCACATCCAAGGAGGAAGTTATACATACATAGAGTCACGGGCCAGGTGCTGTGATTGCTGCTCTGCTCCCCGAAGGTTTTTCTCCACTGCGACCCGTCAGCGGGTGCTCTCAACTTCCCGTCTTTCTTACGGTCCTCACTGTGCCATTGCATCAACTTGGCATGCTAGGAGCATACCACATCACCTTCGCAGGAACCCTCTTCCTAGGGGGCTCGCCGTCAACATCACCAGGGTCATCTCGTCTGATCTTATACCGTAATGCACCGCATACCGGGCATGCGTTCAGATCCTTGTACGCACCGCGATAGAGGATGCAGTCATTAGGGCATGCATGTATCTTCTGCACCTCCAATCCTAGAGGGCATACGACCTTCTTTGCTGCGTATGTACTGTCGGGCAATTCGTTATCCTTTGGAAGCTTCTTCTTCAATATTTCCAGTAGCTTCTCAAATCCATTGTCAGGCACAGCATTCTCTGCCTTCCACTGCAGCAATTCCAGTACGGTATCGAGCTTTGTGTTGCCATCTTCGCAATTGGGGTACAACCCTTGTTTGTGATCCTCTAACATGCGATCGAACTTCAGCTTCTCCTTTTGACTTTCGCATTGCGTCCTTGCATCGACAATGACCCGGCGGGCACATCATCTGGTTCCTCTTGATCTTCAGCAGCTTCGCCCGTTGCAGCATCATCGTGCACATTGTCTGGTTCTTCTTGATGTTTAGTAGCATCACCGTATTCAGGGGGCACATAGTTTTCATCGTACTCTTCTTCTTCGCTGTCTTCCATCATAACCCCTATTTCTCCGTGCCTCGTCCAAACATTATAGTGTGGCATGAAACCCTTGTAAAGCAGGTGGGTGTGGAGGATTTTCCGGTCAGAGTAAGACTTCGTATTCCCACATATAGGGCATGGACAACACATGAAACCATTCTGCTTGTTTGCCTCAGCCACTTCGAGAAAATCATGCACACCCTTAATGTACTCGGAGGTGTGTCTTGAACCGTACATCCATTGCCGGTTCATCTGCGTGCATTATATATAATTAAGTGTGTCAAAAATCATTACAGAACACTAAAACCAAATTAATAGAAGTTCATCATCACACTAAAACCAAAGTACATACATAGTTCTCATCTAACAACATAAAGCTCTGTAGAGCATCTAAATTAATTAAACCATACACTGAAACTATGTAAAACATTTCAATGCGAAAACAAATGCGGTCATAATCGCAACCAATGTAACAACTGATCCAACGGCATAATGATACCAAGCCTCGGTATGAATTCCATATTTTCCAATCTTTCTAATCTTCAAGCGCATTGCATCCATCTTGATCTTGTGATCATCGACGACATCCGCAACATGCAACTCCAATATCATCTTCTCCTCCTCAATTTTTCTATTTTTTTCCTTCAACAAATTGTTTTCTTCTTCAACTAAATTTAACCTCTCGACAATAGGGTCGGTTGGAATTTCCGGTTCAACAACCTCCTAGATAAATAAAATCTATGTCACCTTGGTCGGCATAATTGTCATAAACAATAAATGAACCAATAGTTATGAAAAGATAATATATACCACATCCGAATCATAGACAGGACGAGGGCCGATGGGGGCGGATACCAAAACCATCGCACTATATAAGATGCCATAATAAAAGTAAGAAAATTATACAAGTATCTATATAAACATACAAGATCGGCGCGGGCGATCGACGGCGGTGAAGACGGGGACGGGACGTGACGGACCGCTAAACCTAGACAAATATTAAGGAAAATGGAGCTTGGAGGTGGAGCTTGGAGAGGAGAAAGCTTAAGTAGTGTGGCACGGGCATTCCATCGAAAACCTCGTGTGCATAGGAGGTGAGCTAGAGCACCACAAAGCTCCCTCCTCGCATGCCACGAAAAATAGAGCAGTGAGAGTGCTCTGCTCGCGGGGTATATATAGGCAACTAATTGTCCCGGTTCGTGGCTTGAACCGAGACTAAAGGGAAGCCTTTGGTCCCGGTTCAGGCGACCAACCGGGTCCAATGGTGGTGGGCCAAGAGCAAGGCATATTGGTCCCGGTTCGTCCCACCAACCGGGACCAAAAGATCCAGACGAACCGGGACCAATGGCCCACGTGGCCCGGCCGGCCCCCGGGGCTCACGAACCGGGTCCAATGCCCCCATTGGTCCCGGTTCTGGATTGAACCGGGACTAATGGGCTGACCCGGCCTAGACCATTGCCCCCTTTTCTACTAGTGGTCGTATGCTAGGAATCACTGTGATGTAGATTTCAATATTTAGAAATTGAACTTGTCGGCTACAAAGAAATTGATTGTGCATTTCAATATTACACGTAGAAAATGATACTTCTTAACATACAACATGCACCATTGACAAGTTCACATGACATATTTAACAAATTTTAACCATATTCGCATTGATATCCTTTAAAAAATGGACTATAGACCGAAATACAAGCAAAATAGATGAAATAATTGATTACAAGATCTTTCAAAATGTCCAACCAAATATGACATGTACAAGGTAAAACAATGTGCATTACAAACCTCTTACATCCACTTGTGAACAGTACACACATCATGGTTCATCATTTGTTACAGGTTTAATACACCGATAATAATAACGAGTGGAAAAAAATCACAAAACATGAATCATGTTTAGCCTGCATTCCCTTTTTACCTATAAAAGTTGAAACAAATGATTATATGGAAATGCGATGAAATACAACATTGAATTTTTAAAACTCATCTATAATAAGTTGTTTCAATCAAGGATAGCAAGTGCACAATAGAAAGGTGGTACAAAGGTCCTACCAAATATATTTTCAAATGGGAAGAGATCAACCATCATGTCATGTCAAGTGGAATTGTGAGTTCAAACTTGTCATCATCAAAGATATATTGTAGGATCTAATCGTTGTTAGTTTGACATACACGAGGAAAATGAAGGTTCTTGGTCAACTTGTTGGATCGACTTTGGCATGACTCCTAAACCTTCACAAAACAAACCAGCAGCAATGAATTCCATGTGTTGTAACAATTTTGCACATACTTAATACACCCATAATGAGACCCCATGCATGGTTTCACATTTTTTGACAATTTTGAGGTTCGACTGTATATATATTTTGATGGAAAATGCAAGATATGCGTATGGTGTAGAAGTACACGCAAATTATATTGCACGTTCCTTTAAAAATTTCCTTTGCCCCAGATTTTCACCATTTTTGGAACCGCATATGCCGAGGACGTCTCGTGCGGTATATGGATTTTTTTTCTATTTTTTTAATTATTTTTCTTTTCTTTTTTTTGTTTTTTTACCTTCTTTTTCGTTTAATTTATTAATTACTTCAAAACTTAAAAATGTAAAATTTTGTAAATATGAGAAATTTTTTCAAATTTCTGAACTTTTAAAGACAAATTAGGAACAAATTTCAAATTCATGAACATTTTTTGAAATCCTAGAACATTATTCAAACCCATGTAACCCATTTAAATACGATCACAACTTCAAAATTCATCAACATTTTCTGAAATTCGGGAATATTTTTGAAATTAGGGAACACCTTTTGAAATACAGGAACAACTTTCAAATTCATGAACATTTTTTCGAAATGCAAGAACTATTTTGAATTCCTTGAACATTTTAAAAGGTAAATCATTTTTTGACATGCAGGAACAATTTTTACATCCATGAACATCTTTTGAAATAATAGAACAATTTAAATTCATGAACATTATTTTAAATACAAGAACAATACCAAATTCGTGACTATTTATTGAAATTTCGGAACATTTTCTAAATTTCCTAACATTTTTAGAAATACATGGACTATTTTGTAATCCATGAATATTGTTTGAAATATAGGAACATTCTTCAAATTCATGATCATTTCTTACATCACACAACTGTTTATAAAAAATGTGATTTTCTTCTAATATGGGCACAATTTAATTCATGAAAGCCAGGAGGAATTTTCAAAAAAAAGACATTTTTAATGTCAAATATTTTCTGTAAAGGAATGTTTCTAAAATTCATTAACAATTTTTAAAATCCGTTAACACTTTTTGAAATACCATTTTTTTCAAATTCAGGAGTATTATAAATTTTTATGTTTGAAAAATTTAGAACTTTTGAAAAGCCGAAACATTTGCTTACCAAACAAATAAAACCAGGTAAAGGAAACAAGATGCTAAAAAAAGGTAAGGGAAACAAGGGCGCGCCGCCCGGCAATGGCCGGCTTAGAACTCATACCGCGGGAGGAATGATCGCTTTCTCCCATCAAATTTCCTATACAGCACCTACGAGACAAATGGCTTGCCAACGCTCACATGCCTAGTCTATGGCCGGACCATCAAGCATGAGTGACCACTCCGATCATTCGACCCATTGACTGTTGACTTCTCAAAATTTTGAAAAAAATTCATGGATTGAAAAAAAATATCATGCATTAGAAAAAAGCTAGTGACTTTGAAACTATATTCGCGGACTTGAAAGGTTCATGAGTTTTTATAGTGATTATTTATTTGAACAAAAGTTCCCGAAATTTGTAAACAAATTCACAGATTTGCCAAAAAATAAGGAGTTTTAAAAAAATCACATATTTGAATTATTTTTTCTAAATTTCATAAAATCATAATTTTAATAAAAATCATGAATTTTACAAAAAGTTCATGGCTTTGTAAGAATTGACCAGAATGAAAAAATGGAAAAAAAAGAGAAAAGAAAAATGAAAATGAAAAAACAGAAGGAAAGCAAAAAAGGGAGCAAACTATTGTAAAATGTTCACAACATCGGCTAGTAAAAAACTAAATAATGTGTTCTAGATGGGCTGGCTCAGTATGCAACCTATCCGCTAGAGGGGTAATAGGAGCTCCGATATGCATGTTGACTAAAAAGATGTCCAGTAGGAGTTGATTGGTCCTGTAAGGAGACCCGACACACCCTGTAGTGCTTGGATAAGTCATGCAAGCAGGCCCTAGATTAGTTAGGGGCCAGGTCCAAGTAATAGAGTATTCTCAAAAAAAAAATTCCTAAATTAAAGTGTATTCTACTCCCTACGGTCCTTTTTACTCCGCATATAAGATTTATCTGAAGTCAAACTACACAAATTTTGACCACATTAACATGAAAACATATCAGCAACTACAAAACTAAAGTTATACAATGTGATGAATAAATTCATGACGCATCTAGTGATACTGATTTCAAATTGTGAATATAGATATATTTTTCCGTAAAGTTGATTAAACTTTCCGAAGTTTGATTTTAGACAAATCTTATATGCAAAGTAAAAAATGACAGGATGGAGTAAAAAGAAGTTTCAAATAACAAAGGGACCACAAGCAAGCCAACAAGATGGAGACGGAAATGGAAAGTGTCTTCTTTCTAATAAGACCACGCGAAAGAAAAATAAAGGAGATGACGAGTAGGAACGCACGGGCACACACACAACGAAGTCCCCTTGGAATGTTGTCCTGCAGAACATCTTTTAAAGAACACACCTATATGAGTCTGATTGTTAAATGTCGCAATCTATGAGAGTATGACGGATAAGCTCCACCCGCGGGGAAGACCCACGGTAGCCACGTATCGGTCAAGGCTTTGTGTGAAGCTAGATTCGCAAAAAACTTGCAGTTCAAGGCCCAGTCCACTGTTCAAGTTGCTTACTAGTGTAGCATAGAGTTCTAGGTGGAAGTTCAACTTAACAGTCTCCACTGCAGTACCGGTATATAAAACGGTGTTTTGGAAGCAAAGGCAAATTTTGTGTGCCTCTGAGATCTGGTGGGGGATTGCTGGAATTTTGTCTATTTTGGGCCAGCCCAATCGGTGTTTCAGAAATTCCTAATAAATCCTAAAGGCCCACGCAGCCCGTTCGTGCAAGGCAAGAGGTGGAACTAAAGTTTAGACCCACATTGCTAGTTTAGAGGGAGTTGGACCTCTTTATAAGGGAGGTTCTTTCCCCACATGTATGAGCATGAGAACAAGAGGGACATCCACGCGCGCTCCTCCTCCACTGCCCGCCTCGCCACGCCACGCCACATCACACCACGCCTCGTCACGCCGCGCCGCGGGTTGCGGGAATGAGCTGATGTCTAAATTTTTGCCATGCACGATGGGTGTATGAACGGTCACACAGGGGCTGAAACGTTTTTGCTATAGTGCAGATTGAATACGAATGACGCACCTCTTCGCCTGCTGCCTATTCACTTTGTCTCCCTTTGTTGCTTCACCTCCCGTCGCAGCGTGTTTGCTTCTCTCTCCTGTGCCTATATAAGAGAGGTCACTCCTCTCCAGAGAGACACATCAGCAAGACCATCTCCCTCTCGCCACCAAGTTCTTGAGCACTGTGCTGCTGCTACGTTCTTCCCCATCCCAGCCTGCGGCGTGCACCGCAGGTCGGGACAGTAGGCCTCTAAAACCGCACCTCTTTGAGTCCTGTACGGGAGAAGGGTGATAAAGTTTTTGGGGAGCACTTAGCGCGACTACTCACTTTTTCATCACGGAGGCCTTGGACTCCGACGATGACTTCCTCGACGACGACTTCTTCCCTGACGTCGACAACCTCCTCGACGACCTAGCTGGTGAGGACAGCGACCCCAAGTCCAGTGCTAATGTCGTTGTTGTCCCGTATGTGTTCTTCTCCTTTCTGTTCGAGGTCCTGCCATAGTTTGTTGTTCTGGTGTTTGTCTTAGATATGTTAGGTTCTACTTCATATATGAAACTTGCCCTACTGTCTGCTCTAGATAAGCTTGGATATAGTTCATATATGCATATGTTATTTACCTTCTCTCTGTTAGATCGCATGACTAGTTTTATCCCTGTTATATTAGTCATGCTTTATCTAATATTTTTGTTAATAAAATCATTTGGTAAATTTCTCATATTTCCAACAATCCAAAAACCTTATTATAGGCAATTTACCCCAAGTGGTTTTGCTGCTTCCATGAGACCTCCTATGTTTGAGGGTATCCACTATAAGAGGTGGCGCGTGAGAGCAGTCTTATGGTTTCAAACCATGAGTTTCTATCACGCCACTCTTGGCAAACCTGATGGAGAGCATGATGCTCAACAGGCACAAGCTTTTCAGAAAATGGATACCTGAAGCTGTACATCATGGAGCAATTCTATGACTACAGGATGACTGAAGAGCGCTCCGTGGTTGAGCAAGCTCATGAGACACAATGATTTTCTAGAGAACTTGAGCACTTCAATTGTATCCTACTGGACAAGTTTATTGCCGGAGGTATCATCACTAAGCTTGACCCAACGTGGAGGAACTTTGCTACCTTACTGAAGCATAAGAGACAGGAGTTTTCCATTCCGGATCTCATTGGTACTCTTGATATGGAAGAAAAGGCGAGAGCAAAGGAAAAATGTGCTCGAGGTATTGAGGGAGGTTCTACTGCCAATCTAGTACAGTTGAAAAACTTCCAGCCCCACAAGTTCAAGAACAAGGGCAAGTTTGATGGTAAAGAAAAGTTTGATGGGAAGAACAAGGCTGTACAGCACACGAACTTCAAGAAGAAGAATGACAAGAAGAAAGGTGTGTGTCATGTGTGTAGAGATCCTGATCATTGGGCTCCTAGTTGCCCTAATCGCTATGACAAGCGTCATATTGGGAAAGGCGGCAAGACCTCTAATGTTGTCATTGGAGACACTGCCATGAAGGATGTCGGGTATGGTATATTTTCCACTATTCTTTCAGTATGTCATTCTCCTGATTGGTTAATTGACACGGGTGCTAATGTGCACGTATGCGGTGATATTTCCATGTTTTCGGCTTATTAGACCACTGGGACTTCCACCGTGCTGATGGGCAACGGTTCAAGTGCTTATGTTCGTAGTGTTGGCACGGTCGATCTGAGGTTTACTTCGGGGAAGATCGTGCGGCTGAAGAACGTGCATTATGTGCCCTCCATCAATAAAAATCTTGTTAGCGGATCTCTTGTGTGTAGGGATGGCTACAAGCTTGTCTTTGAGTCGAATAAATGTGTAATATCCAAGTTTGGAACCTTTGTTGGTAAAGCCTATGAGTCATGAGGCCTATTTTTTATATCCTTGTCAGACGTTTGCAATAAAGTTGTTAATCATGTTTGCAATAATAGTGAATCAAATGTGTGGCATTCACGTCTCTGTCATGTTAACTTTGGTTGCATGTCACAATTAGCGAAGTTGAACTTAATCCCTAGTTTCACCACTGCCAAGGGATCTGTGTGTGCAAGCTAAGCAACCTCGTAAGTCTCACACGACTGCGGAAATGAGAAATCTTGCACCACTAGAACTCGTAGATTCTGATCTATGTGAAATGAATGGTGTTTTGACAAAAGGTGGAAAGAAATATTTCATGACGTTAATTGATGACTTGTAAGTGCATCTAGTGCCCCTTAGTGATTTTGGTGTATTGAAGACTTATAGGTTAAGGGACTAATGCGTTTGTGAGTGTGCACAGGTCTATAAGTCTATGAGGAGTTTGATATTTACAGAGAAAGTCGACCCCTAAAAATGAAGTTCTTCAACTGAAGACTTTGATATTCTGAAGACTTTCTGAAGACTTTGAAAGTGAAGAAATTGGTGTGGCCTTGAAGACTTGGTATTCATTTGTGGAACATGAAGCGTGAAGACTTTTGTTTTCGTAGTTTCATTTTCTCCTTCTTGAGTCATAGGAAACACCGTACTGTGAAAGGGGGTCGAGGAAATACTAAGGAAAAATTTCCATGTGATGCTCAACTCAAAATCCTACACCTACCAATCCCTTCGAGTGAAGCCTTTGGAAATCTCATACAGTTCAGTCACTTTCTTCAGTGACAGAGACGAAGTTCTTCTGGTCGCTGATGAATTTGTTCTGACTGAGGAGTTAGGAATTCGCCAGTGCGAATTACCTACACAGTGAGGAACATGATAGCCCTGAGGAATTTGAGAGTCAAATTTCCGACCGTTGCTGTGCTGCGCGCCAGCTGTCCCAAAATATCTTATCCACCTAACGGTCATATCATTGAGGGGCATTTATGTCTTATCATGTCGGGCTGCTCCCTAGGCTATAAATAGCCGCCCCCTACAACCACTAGCTGGTTGGCTGCTCCGAGAGAACTTGACACTTGTCATTTGAGAGCAACCCATCCTCCGAGAACTTTGAGCGAAAATCATCAAGTGAGGAAAAACCCCAAACCCAAAGACCTACAAACCCAAAGTGATTGAGCATCACTGAAGAGATTGATCCTGCGTGGATCCGATGCTTGTTACCTTTGAAGACTGTGCTTCTTCCAGACGGTTAGGCGTCAAGGTCTAGAGCATCCAAGAGGAATTGTGGATCACCGAGTGACCAAGTCTGTGAAGGTTTGGAAGTCGCCTGAAGACTTACCACGAGTGATTGGACGAGGTCTGCATGACCTTAGTTCAAGGAGAATACGGTGAGGACTGGGTGTTCTGAGCAGCGTGCTCAGCGACTGGGTGTCCGGGACTGTGTGTCCTCGAGTTTAAATACTCAGCCGCTCCAACCAGACGTACAACTGAGACAACAGTTGGAACTGGTCTACCAAATCATTGTCTTCACCACCTACTGGTTCTATTTCCTCAACCCTTTCATTTCCTCATTATTGTGTTGAGTGTTTGTTCATATCTGTGTTTGAAGACTTTGACTGAAGACTTTCTCAATTTCCTCAGTTCAATTTCTTCAGTTTGTTTGTCCTCATCTTGTGTTATCCTGTGATTACTCTTTCTATACTCTGTGCTAGTCTTCATTTCATCATGATAACCATACTTGTATTCTGTTATGCTTACTTCTGAGTACTTATTCTGCTGCTAATAGTTCTTCGCTAAGGAATTTCCTCACCGGCAAATTCCTCAGTGAAGAATTCATAAAAATCGCCTATTCACCCCCCTCTAGTCGACATAACGCACTTTCAATTGGTATCAGAGCAAGGTACTCCCTTGTACTGTGTGATTTTGGTTTAACCGACTGCAGTTTTAGTTATGTCGACCGCAGGTATGAAGAAAGTGACATGCCCTATCTTTGACGGTCATGATTATCCTAAGTGGAAGGCCATGATGAGGAAGCGCCTCATGGCAAGGGACAGCGAGCTGTGGACTGTCACTCAGATTGGTCTTACTGATCAATGCAAGTCGGCGAACGCAGATGATATTCGCAAATACACTCGACTTGACTTCATGGCGAAGGATATCATCTGTTCCTGCCTATCCAGAGATCAACTCAGGCACATTATGCATGTTTGCAATGCAAAGCTTATCTGGGACCGAATCTCCGATGTCTATGAAGGTCATCGAACCCATCATGATCCGTGGTTTGAAGACTTCAAGGAATCTCTCAAAACGATGACTTTTGAACTAGAATCATCATCTTCTGCATCATGTCTCATGGCAAAGGGTGTCGAGGTAACCGAATGTTCCTCATCTGAATTTAGTGACTGTGAATCTGATGATGATGAATCTGATGACGATATTGAACCTAGCTATACCAAACTTGTTTGCATTGCCACCAAACAACAACATGCCTTGGAAAAGGTTCAAAACATGCTAGACAAAAGTGATGATATGTTGGGTGAAGAAATGGATCGCACTAAAGCCTTGACTGAAGATCTTCAGAGACTTCATTCTAGGTTTGATAACCTTGAAAGTCATCATAACACTCTCTTATCTGATCATGAGAAACTTTCTTATGAATTTCTTCAAAGAAAGCAAGATCTTGAGAAGCTAAGAGTGAGTTATGAAGATCTTCAGAAGGAGCGCGATTCATTACTTGCTCAACAAATCAGCACTTCTCAGGAAGAATTTGTTCCTCCATGCTTAAAGTGCATTGAACGTGAATCTGCTAATTCTTCACCTGAATGTTCAAATGCTTCAACTGTTACAAATTCTTCACCTGCCTCTGCTATCACTAATTCCTCAACTGAGGACATTGCTAGTATCACTGACGATGCAGGGCTGAAGGAACTGTACACGACAGGCATGTACAAAAGCCTCAAAGGGCATTAGATTCTTTGTGATGTGCTCAAAAAGCAGATCCTCAATAGAAACCCTAGGAAAGAGGGTATTGCCTTTGAGAGGAAACTTAATGCTGATGGAACATATTGGAAGCCTGAGCAGTACCCCAAAACCTCATGGGTTGCTGCAAAGGGACCTCCAGTTGATCCATCCAAGTTATCTGGCTTTACATGTGAATCTCCTCATTCTTCTGATGAGTCATTTGACCCCAACTATAAACTGTTCAAAAATCAGAATGGTGAAGTATTTGCTAGATATGTTGGGACTAACTGCAGGAACGGTTCCCCTATGAAGAAAATCTGGGTTCCCAAAAGTTATGTTGAAAGTCTTCAGGTGAATGTCCTCATGACACCACCTGTGAAGAATAGGAACCCCAGAACAAACTCTTCATATGGATCCAAGTCCTCATATGGATCAAATTCCTCAAATGGATCAAAGTCCTCATATGATTATCATCGTGCTAACAACTCTGTTTCGCAGGGTAGAGCTAAGGGCTACGAATATGCACATTATTCTTCAAATCATTATGTTCATAAGTCCTCGAAGAATTTCTCTGCTTATTCATATGCTTACCCTAACCCCTCTTATGTGAAACGAAATGGTTTGGCCTCTATGCCACCATTCTCGTATGGTGCTCGCAGAGTGATGAACTCTTTGCCACCCCTTCAGATGTGGGTGGTGAAGAAAAAGAACTAATCTCTTATGCAGGGTCAGGTCTCCAGACGTGCCTTAACGTCTGAAGAATTTGCTGGGGACCTGACAAAATTGCCTCAAAGGACGCAGGCTAACCATGATGAAATGAACTTTCATTTCACACGTCCTCCTACTGCTATATCTGTTTACCGTTTGATGAAATTCATCTGATGAACTTGATATCATATTCTTCACTGATGAAGCATATGAGATTGTAAGTTACACTAATTCATCTGCAGGATGATCAACCCAAAACCACTGAATGGGTCCTCGATAGTGGTGTACAAATCACATGACTGGTGACAAGAATCTTTTGATGGATGCTCCGTTATCACCGTCACATCTGAAGCATATCATCTTTGCTGACAAAGGCAAAAGTCAGGTATTGGGTCTTGGTAAGGTTGCGATCTCTAAGGATAAACACATGGACAAAGTCATGCTTGTTGAGTCCTTAGGATACAACCTCATGTCAGTCTCAATGCTTTGTGATCTTGATATGGTTGTTGTCTTTGGCAAGTATCGCTGTGTTGTGATTATGGAAGCTGACCATTCCAAAGTCTTCGAAGGCTTTAGGAGAGGAGATTTGTATATTGTTGATTTCTCTACAGGACCACAACCAGCCGTGTGTCTACTTGCAAAAGCTTCAGAAGGCTGGCTATGGCATCGACGACTTGGTCACGCAGGCATGAGGAATTTGCACACGCTTGCGAAGAAGAAGCATGTCATTGGCATTGAGAATGTCAAATTCCTCAAGGATCACTTATGCGGAGCTTGTGAAGCTGGAAAAATGACCAAGGCCAAGCATCCAACGAAGACTATCATGACCACTACTCGTCCATTTGAATTGCTTCACATGGACCTCTTCGGACCTAATCATTACTCAGCAGTCACTAATGCTGCATCTCTATATGGTTTTGTCATTGTTGATGATTACTCTCGATATACATGGGTACACATTGTTACTTACACACATGAAGTGTAGGAAGTCTTCAAACGATTTTCCTCGACGGCTTCAACCAACTTTGGTGTGAAGATCAAGCACATCAGAAGTGACAATGGAACTGAGTTCAAGAATTCCGGTCTTGATGACTATCTTGATGAACTTGGTATTACTCATGAGTTATCTGCTCCCTATACTCCTCAGCAAAATGGCATCGTGGAGCGCAAGAACAGAACTCTTGTTGAGATGGCTCGCACTATGCTTGATGAATACAAAACGCCTCATCGTTTTTGGATTGATGCAATTGATACTGCATGCCACATCATCAACAGAGTATATCAT
This sequence comes from Triticum dicoccoides, assembly GCF_002162155.2. Taxonomy (NCBI): domain Eukaryota; kingdom Viridiplantae; phylum Streptophyta; class Magnoliopsida; order Poales; family Poaceae; genus Triticum; species Triticum dicoccoides. Next base: position 738,243,186 of record NC_041393.1, on the reverse strand, counting down.
CACAAATTCTTCAAGAAGACGGCCTATGAACTCCTCACTGACAAGAAACCCAATGTGAGTTATTTCAAAGTCTTCGGTGCTAAATGTTGGATTAGAGATCCTCACCACAATTCTAAATTTGCACCGAAAGCACATGAAGGTTTTATTCTTGGTTACGGAAAGGACTCGCACACCTACAGAGTCTTCAACATCGCTCTTCACAAGATTGTTGAAACTGTAGATGTGCGGTTCGATGAAACTAATGGATCGCAAAGAGAGCACCTACCTTCTGTGTTAGATGAACCAGCACCTGAGGATTCTATCAAGTTCAAGGCAACTGAGGATGTCATTCCTACTGAAGAATTTGCTGAAGAATTCATTCCAGTACGCGAAGAACCACGAGCTGACGCACCTGAAGATAATGCTGAAGACAATGGTGCTGAGGAAAATGATCAAATACCTCGACGACAACCAGCTCATCCTCGCGTTGCAAAAGAAGTACAAGTTGACAAGATCATCGGTGACATTGAAGCGCCAGGTCCTCTCACACGCTCAAAAGCTTCACATTTATCTAACTTTTGTGGGCACTATGCTTTTGTCTCTATCACAGAGCCCACTAAGGTAGATGAAGCATTTTTGGAGCCGGAGTGGATTCAGGCTATGCAAGAAGAATTACATCAGTTCGAGCTCAACAATGTCTGGGAACTGGTCAAACGTCCAGATCCTCGCAAGCATAATATCATTGGCACAAAGTGGATCTACCGCAACAAGCAAGATGAAAATGGCCTTGTGGTAAGGAATAAGGCACGATTGGTAGCTCAAGGCTACACACATGTTGAAGGAATTGATTTCGATGAAACTTTTGCACCTGTTGCTAGACTTGAGGCTATTCGCATATTACTTGCTTATGCTAATCATCATGATATCATCTTATATCAAATGGATGTGAAAAGTGCATTCCTCAATGGTAAGCTTGAGGAAGAAGTATATGTTGCTCAACCCCCAGGTTTTGAAGATCCAAAGAATCCTGACAAAGTCTTCAGACTTAATAAGGCCCTCTATGGCCTCAAGCAAGCCCCTCGTGCGTAGTATGATACATTGAAGGAATTCTTCGTGAAGAATGGCTTCACACCCGGTTCACTCGACCCTACTCTCTTTACTAAATCTTATGATGGTGAACTGTTTGTGTGCCAAATATATGTTGATGATATTAACTTTGGCTGTACTGACCAACGTTATAGTGATGAATTTGCCTATATGATGAGTGAATAATATCAAATGTCTATGATGGGAGAGTTGAAATTCTTCTTAGGTCTTCAAATTCGTCAACAACGCAATGACATATTCATATCTCAGGAGAAATACCTCAAAGATGTACTGAGGAAATTCGGCATGCAAGATTGCAAAGGCGTCAAAATTCCTATGCCCACAAAAGGCCATCTATGCACTGATGAAAATGGTATTGACTTCGATCACAAGGTATACCGCTCCATGATCGGTTCTTTATTGTACTTATGTGCATCTAGGCCAGATATAATGCTTAGTGTTTGCATGTGTGCCCGATTTCAAGATGCACCGAAGGAATCACACCATAAGGCTGTGAAGCATATTCTTCGATATCTAGCTCACACACCAACACTAGGATTATGGTATCCCAAGGGCTCTACTTTTGATCTCATTGGATATTCTGACTCTGACTATGCTGGTGATCGTGTGGACCGCAAGTCAACTTCTGGCACTTGTCATTTCCTCGGACGATCTTTGGTCTGTTGGTCCTCGAAGAAACAGAACTGCGTATCACTGTCCACTGCGGAAGCTGAATACATTGCTGCTGGCTCTTGCTGTGCTCAACTGCTTTGGATGAAGCAAACACTCAAGGACTATGGCGTCAACGTGAAGAATGTGCCTCTCCTTTGTGACAATGAGAGTGCCATCAAGATTGCTCACAACCCAGTTCAGCACTCGAAGACAAAGCACATTCAGATTTGTCATCATTTTCTTCGTGATCATGTGTGAAGGGCGACATCTCCATCGAGCACGTGAAGACTGAAGAACAGCTAGCTGATATCTTCACTAAGCCCTTGGATGAGAAGAGATTTAGCAAGTTGCGGTGTGAGCTAAATATCTTAGAATCTTTGAATGTTCTTTGAAAAGGAACCACATCCTAACACTTATGCAAAATTGATGACTTAGATGTGCAACACATGAAGAAACGTTTTTCTTCAATCAATGAAGAATAACACTCTAAGTGTGAAGAAATTAATAAAGAATTTTATTCTCAGAGCCCTACGCCAATTGTACGCGGTGTCTGAAATCATCATTCTTATACGGTGGGTCACACCACCACAAAAAGTTGAAAATCTTCAATTTGAGTTTTTCCTCAATTTTGAAATTCTTCAGTTTCTCAAATTCTTCAACTTTGCAAAATCTTCACCTTTTCCTTCGTTTTTTCTT
>NC_041393.1:738165387-738240241 GCF_002162155.2 Triticum dicoccoides | reverse complement strand
TACAGCATTCACTTATGGCTATTTCTTCAAGTTGCTTTTTCTGCTAAGTGAATGTGATCGGACCCTTCCCCCCCCTATGCTATACTCAACCCAATCTATTCACAAATTCTTCATGTGCGTTCTATTTGAAACCCGTTCAAAATCTTCACTGTGTCCTGGTCAGCTGAAGAAATTGCGAACGAAACTTTAAAACAAATCTTATCCAAAATTTTCGGTTTTGCCGCTCAAACTATTCCGCATCCCACGATGCATTATTCTATTCACCCACGATCGTACACGACCTCCACTACACAGTACGTGGGTGACACATGTCGCGTGAAGGAGAAAGGGCAGGGGCACGTTCGTCCCAAATCTTCGGGCAAACAGTTTTTCACCGTGTCTATAAATACCCCTCTCCCCTTCCTCACTTCATTTACTCTGCTCGAGCTCCTCAAACCCTAACGCCGCCGCTACTCCATCGTCGCCGGTGAGGAAGAGCTTCGCTGCCTCGACCTCGTCGCCGTCGTACTCACGCCGACCGCGGAAATCTTCACTCCGCCGCCGCCGTAGCTGTCTTCCTCCGCCGAGTTAGGGCAAGGAAGATCTAACCTGACGAACTTCCCATCTGTTCTTCTCAGTTCGTCGTGTTCTTCATCTCGGGTAATTAAAAGTTACTTTTGTTACTCGCTTTGATTCTCAAGCTTTCCTGAAAATCTTCAAAGGTGTTTATTCTTCAAATCTTCACACATATGAACACCACACACATCATATGATCTTGAACTGTTTCTCTAAGCAATCATTTTCTTCAAGATTCCCTAATTGTGTGGATCTTCGATCTGTACAACTCTGGAACTTAAGACAAGAACGCTTAGTGAAATTCCTCAAGGTTCATCTGGTCAAATTCCTCAAACTTGTTCTTTTCGAAAAACCTTCTCAGAACGCATATGACCTCTCCGAATTCCTCGCACATGTACTCTGTTCACAGGTACTCATGTATGCTGCTGAATCACTAGGTTCTCATCAACTTAACTCATTTGCAGCGTTCCTCGAAGAAAAACTGCATACTTCTTTAGAGAACTCAATTGTTCAGATTCCTCAACTAAAGAATATGGCAGACGGTAAGAAGCCGCAGAAAGGAGGAAAGAAACCTGAGGTTATGACTGCGTTTGAAATCCCTGAGGAAATTTATGCTGACTATTGCTCACCTGATGAAGCAAAATTTGGCAAAGAAAACAAAAATCAGCGCAAGGTGCGCATTCAGAAGATTGAACGGAGATGGGCAAGGGAATGGAGGGAATACAGATATGTGACTCCAAAGTACATGAAGAAATTTGCCCTCAATCCTCCATGCCCAAGAGCTCCATTGGCACCTGGCCAAGTAGCTGACCCCACAAGCATCAAACGTGGTGAGGACTTTCCTGAAGAATGGGCTAAGCGCCAAGCTAAATTGGCAAGACAAGCCAAGGAGGCAGTGAAGAAATTCAATGAGGATTCTGCTGCTGCTACTGCTACTGAGGCCTCGGTCAAACCGAGGAAATCCATGCCAAAGAAGCCTGCTCGTAAGCCAAGTGCTTCACCAACAGCGCCCTCACGGCCAAGTTCCTCAGCAGCGCCCTCACGGCAAGTTCCTCACACTGCTACAGCTCCACCAAAGTCCTCAACAGCTCCTTCAAAGTCCTCAGCTCCTGTGCATCTGGCTACATGTCAAAGGACTGCTGGTTTCTCGATTGCCTCTGGTGTTTCAGCAAGTTCCTCAGTTGCACCAATTTCATCATCTGGCCCGACTCTGTTGAAGACCAAAGCAACAGCTGGACGAGGTCCTCGGCCAAGTCCAAAGAAGAAACAGGTCGCATTCCATGTGCCTTCTGATGATGAAGCTTCTGATGATGAACTTGCGGAAATCATCAGAGATCGCCAAGAAAGGGCCGCTAGAGCCAAAGGCACATCTGTGCCACTGCTGTTGGATCCGAGGAAAATCCTCGATTATATTGATCTCTGGCACAAGGATCCAAACACCCCAATGCCTGATTTTCATCTGACCCCTGGACAAAGTCATATGTTAACCCATTTCATCACTGAAGAGAAATGGAAGTTTGAAAAGGCAAGAGAGATTAAGAAAGCTCAATACAAAAAGGAGAAGCTCCTGAAGAAAAACGTTGTCAGAATGACACCAGAGGAACTTCTCCAGGCTCAGTCTGAAATTCAAGCCCTCAACAAGGACTTTGATGCCTACTATGCTGATTGGCAAGGAGCCAAAGTCAGATTCGTCAACCTGACGAAGAAATTGACCAATGTTGCTGCCCCAACGCAACATGAAATTCCTCAGGATGGAACCTCAGCTCAGCCGACTGAAGAACATGCCAGCACCGCTGGTGAAGTTCAGGCTGCTGATGAAAATGCCAGTTCCAGGGCTGATGATCCCATTCCAGCCGCTGAAGAAATAGCGAGGGCATCCACTAGTGGTGCGCCTGAAGAAACTGAACAAGTCAGGGCAACTGCATCAGTTGCGCCTGAAGAAATTCAACCAGATTCCTCAGCTCCTCCTGCGCCAACACCAACTCCAATTCTTCCATCTGCCTTTGATGTGAAGAAGACCAAGGCTGCAGAGCGAGCTGCAGTGAAGAAAAGGAAGGCATCGGCTGTGTCAAATTTTTCGGCTGCTAAGAAAATGAAGCCAATGACCAGCTCACTCGAAAATCCAATTGATGCTGTTCGGATTTCCTCCATGCCATCAAAGGACCTTGTTCCTTTTGGAGAAGACTATGAGATCCCAATCGGATCTGATGAAGAACATCATTCTGCTGCTTCATCAGAGCAGATTGATGAAGAAATTGAAGTGGACGCAATCCCTTCAACGCCAGTCATTTCCTCACCTATGCCTCAGTTCACAGCTGAAGAGGCTGGTGTTGAGGAAATTGATGATGAAGATGTGGATATAGGGTGCACCACACCTGTGATGAATGATGACTTTTGGGAAAGTCAGCATCCCAATACTCCTCTCTTCACCCCGATCCAATAGATTCCTCGGTCCCCTGCACCAACAGTTCAAATGGGCTCTGAAGAAACTCAACCCACTCTCTCTGTGCACGAAGAAATTCCAGCCACTAGTGCTGATGAACCTGCTGCTGCTGATCCTCAGACTTCACCTGTTAAGGAACAAGAAATTCCTCAGCCTGAAGACCCTGAGCTCGCGATTCCTGAGGTGGTGATGCAACTCACAGACACCCCTCTGCCAAAGCAAAAGAATCTGTTCTCAAGCAAACAGAAGTTCAAGGCTGAAGATTTCTTTGCCGAGCATGTATTCTTCACTGACTATAATCCATATGATTCTGCTCGCATAAGGAAGAGGCGTTTCTGGACTGCCGGCCAAGCCAATTTCTATTCCTTAGTGCTCTTCAACAAAGACAAAGTCTTCGATCATGCACATATTCCTCATGTGGACATGGAGTCTCTGCCCGGCTTTGAGCCAGTCCTCAGTGTTCTTCACGACGCAGGACTTCTGAATTTCTGCATTGATATCTGTGACTGGAATGAAGAACTCATTCTTCAATTCTATGCAACTCTGCACATCACCGGAGACGCTGAAGATGTGAACTCATGGGTATTAGACTGGATGTCTGAAAATACTCACTACAAGGCACCAGCAACTGAATTGCTTCGTGCTCTACCACTCAGTCCTCCAGTTGATGATGCTCGTTGTATCTACAACGAACCAGAACTTTCAAATCACTATATGCAAGTGCTGATGAAGCCTTTGAAGCCAAGGCCGGCCCCACGAACCAAATTCCTCGTCAAGGAACTAGTGTATGTGCCTCGGACTGTCTATCGAATTCTGACGAAGACAATGAGTCCCATCAAAGGCCACGACTCAAATGATGAAAAAGTCTTTGGCATCATGAAGAATATGCTTTTCAACATCATTCATGGCATTCCCATCAACTTCCATGATTTCTGGCCAATATTGCTATGTCACCATTCGAGCTGAAGCCCTATGCTCCTTGGATTATGAGATTCATCAGGGCAAGATCCTCACTGAATTACAAAGCTGACACTCTGAACCACGGTAGCTACTTGCCTCCCATTGAAGTCCTCAAACAGACAGTTTCATCAGCTGATGATAAAGGCAAGGCCGCTGCTGTGATTGATGAAGGCATTCGTCCATTGGATGGTCAATTTCGCAAGGCTGCATCTTACTCTACCAATGACGATTCCGCCACACATGACTCTGCCGCAAATACCTCGGCCAAGCAAAATCCTCAAGCCACAGCACCCAGGGTGATGACTGACCGTGAGTTACTCCTCAGTCTTCATCAGAAGGTTGATCGCAATCATAAATGGGTCAAGCGTCAGTTTGGTTCAATTCTTCATAACATGACCTCAACACACAACGCAGTGAAGAAAAACCAATACTACCTCCATGAAACCTTCAACCGTACCTGGGCTGTTCTCTGTCATGTCTACAGCGCTGCAGATCTGAAGAATATGGGTCTCAAGGACGAATTTGACTGGTCTGCACCTCCACCGAAGAAATTCAAGAAGGTCAAAGTTCCTTCCTTGGTGGCCAGCTCTTATTCTTCATCGCGTGACACTGATGAGTATGAAGATTTGGATGACACTGCGGCAAGCCCTGCTTCAACAAACAACCCCGACAACGCTGGCGCTCCTCCATCGACTTGAAATTCTTCAGGGGCGTTAGTCCTCAGTTTCAATCCTTTTGGTCATTTGATGACAAAGGGGGAGAAATCTGAGTTAGTCTTCAAGCGGGTCTATATTAAAGGCATTTTTTTAAGTTACAACTCTCGTTCTTCTGAAACTTTTATTTGGATCGAGTTGTAATCTTAAACCCGATGGTGCGCTGATACTTTTGTTGCATTATGCTTTGCATGCTTATTCCTCGTTAATGACATTGCGCGCATGCTGAATCACATCAGGCACCATATTACAAGATATAGGGGGAGATCTCCATGATTCGACTCTTCAAATGTGCATTGCCTCAAAAGCAAATTCCTCACTATGCACATCTTCAGGGGGAGTTCTTCTATATCTTGCAATCAAATTCCTCAATATCAGTGTATACACTTCATATGTTTCTCCCCGTTGAAAACTTAACCTATGTTGTCATCAATCACCAAAAAGGGGGAGATTGTAAGTGCATCTAGTGCCCCTTAGTGATTTTGGTGTATTGAAGACTTATAGGTTAAGGGACTAATGCATTTGTGAGTGTACACAGGTCTATAAGTCTATGAGGAGTTTGATATTTACAGAGAAAGTCGACCCCTAAAAATGAAGTTCTTCAACTGAAGACTTTGATATTCTGAAGACTTTCTGAAGACTTTGAAAGTGAAGAAATTGGTGTGACCTTGAAGACTTGGTATTCATTTGTGGAACATGAAGCGTGAAGACTTTTGTTTTCGTAGTTTCATTTTCTCCTTCTTGAGTCATAGGAAACACCGTACTGTTAAAGGAGGTCGAGGAAATACTAAGGAAAAAATTCCATGTGATGCTCAACTCAAAATCCTACACCTACCAATCCCTTCGAGTGAAGCCTTTGGAAATCTCATACAGTTCAGTCAGTTTCTTCAGTGACAGAGACGAAGTTCTTTTGGTCGCTCATGAATTTGTTCTGACTGAGGAGTTAGGAATTCGCCAGTGCGAATTACCTACACAGTGAGGAACATGATAGCCCTGAGGAATTTGAGAGTCAAATTTCCGACCGTTGCTGTGCTGCGCGCCAGCTGTCCCAAAATATCTTATCCACCTAACGGTCATATCATTGAGGGGCATTTATGTCTTATCATGTCGGGCTGCTCCCTAGGCTATAAATAGCCGCCCCCTACAACCACTAGCTGGTTGGCTGCTCCTAGAGAACTTGACACTTGTCATTTGAGAGCAACCCATCCTCCGAGGACTTTGAGCGAAAATCATCAAGTGAGGAAAAACCCCAAACCCAAACACCTACAAACCCAAAGTGATTGAGCATCACTGAAGAGATTGATCCTGCATGGATCCAACGCTTGTTACCTTTGAAGATTGTGCTTCTTCCAGATGGTTAGGCGTCAAGGTCTAGAGCATCCAAGAGGAATTGTGGATCGCCGAGTGACCAAGTCTGTGAAGGTTTGGAAGTCGCCTGAAGACTTACCACGAGTGATTGGACGAGGTCTGCGTGACCTTAGTTCAAGGAGAATACGGTGAGGACTGGGTGTCCTGAGCTGCGTACTCAGCGACTGGGTGTCCGGGACTGTGTGTCCTCGAGTTTAAATACTCAGCCGCTCCAACCAGACGTACAACTGAGACAGCAGTTGGAACTGGTCTACCAAATCATTGTCTTCACCAACCTACTGGTTCTATTTCCTCAACCCTTTCATTTCCTCATTACTGTGTTGAGTGTTTGTTCATATCAGTGTTTGAAGACTTTGACTGAAGACTTTCTCAATTTCCTCAGTTCAATTTCTTTAGTCTATTTGTCCTCATCTTGTGTTATCCTGTGATTACGCTTTCTATACTCTGTGCTAGTCTTCATTTCATCATGATGACCATACTTGTATTCTTTTATGCTTACTTCTGAGTACTTATTCCGCTGCTAATAGTTCTTCGCTAAGAAATTTCCTCACCGGCAAATTCCTCAGTGAAGAATTCATAAAAATCGCCTATTCACCCCCCCTCTAGTCGACATAACGCACTTTCATGACTCCACTAGATACTGCCGTGTGTATCTTTTGAAATCTAAGGACGAGGCTTTGAACTGTTTCAAGATCTATAAAGCTGAAGTGGGAAACTAACTTGATCGGAAAATCAAGAGGCTTAGGTCCGACCGTGGTGGAGAGTAATTTTCCAATGAATTTGATGCCTTTTGTGTGGCACATGGTATAATCCATGAGTGGACGCCTCCCTATTCACCTTAGTCAAATGGGGTGTCCGAAAGAAAGAACCTTACTCTAACTGATTTGATTAATGCCATGTTAGACACATCGGGTCTTTCCAGGGCATGGTGGGGGGGGGGCGATATTGACTGCATGACATGTCCTAAACCGAGTTCCCACAAAGAACAAAGATATAACTCCATTCGAGGAATGGGAGAAGAAAATATTAAAGCTCTCTTATCTAGGAACCTGGGGTTGTTTGGCGAAAGTCAATGTGACAATTCCAAAGAAGCGCAAGCTTGGACCAAAGACAGTGGATTGTGTTTTCCTGGGATATGCTTTTTCATAGCATTGGTTATAGATTCTTGGTTGTAAAATCTGAGGTACCTGACATGCATGTCGGTACGATCATGGAGTCGAATGATGCGACTTTCTTTGAAGATATCTTTCCCATGAAGGATATGGCTACCTCATCTAATCAGGAGATGCGTAGTTCATCGAATCAGGAACCAGTTACAATTACTGAACCTGCCATTTCGATGGAACACTTTGACAATCCTGTGGAGGAGAACAATGAACTTCCTACTAGGAGCAAGAGACAGAGGACCACAAAGTCCTTTGGTGATAATTTTCTTGTGTATCTCATAGATGACACTCCCAGTTCTATTTTAGAGGCCTATGCATCTGAAGATGCTGACTACTGGAAGGAAGTTGTTCGTAGCGAGATGGATTCCATCTTGGCAAATGAAACTTGGGAGATAACTGATCGTTCTTATGGGTGCAAACCTATATGATGCAAATGGGTATTCAAGAAGAAGCTTAGGTCTGATGGTACTATTGAAAAGTACAAGGCTCGGCTCGTCTAAGGGTTATACCGAAAAGTAAGGTGAAGACTTCTTTGATACTTACTCACCTGTGGCTCGACTGACCACTATTCGAGTTCTACTTTCACTAGCGGCCTCACATGGTCTTCTCGTTCATCAAATGGATGTTAAGGCAACTTTCCTAAATGGAGAGTTGGACGAGGAAATCTATATGGAACAACCAGATGGGTTTGTACTAGATGGTCAAGAAGGAAAAGTGTGCAAGTTGCTGAAGTCTTTGTATGGACTCAAGCAAGCACCCAAACAGTGGCATGGGAAGTTTGAAAGAACTTTAACAGCTGCATGCTTTGTTGTGAACGAAGTTGACAAATGTGTGTACTATCACCATGGTGGGGGCGAGGGAGTTATCCTTTGCTTGTATATTGATGACATACTTATTTTCGGAACAAATCTGAATGTTATTAAGGAGGTCAAGGATTTCCTATCTCGCTGTTTTGAGATGAAGGATTTAGGAGTGGCTGATGTCATTCTGAACATCAAGTTGTTGAGAGACGATGATGGTGGGATTACATTGCTTCAATCTCACTATGTGGAAAAGATGTTGAGTCGCTTTGGCTATAGTGACTGCAAGCCTTCTCCAACACCATATGATCCCAGTGTGTTGCTTCGAAAGAATCGAAGAATTGGTAGAGAGAAATTGAAATATTCTCAGATTATTGGCTCGCTTATGTATTTAACCAGTGCTACAAGACCTGACATCTCTTTTTCTGTTAGCAGACTGAGCCGGTTTGTCTCAAAACCAGAAGATGTGCATTGGAAAGCTCTAGAGAGAGTTTAGCGTTATTTGAAAGGCACTGTGAATTATGGAGTTCACTACACTGGGTGTTGGGGATATGACTACTGAGTTAAACCGCCCAGGAGGGGCCAGATTAACTCACAAGGAGTCCTGTACAAGAGCCCATGAAGATGAAGGCTATGGCGTTTTATCTGAAGAGGCCTAGAAGCCCAGAGACCAATGGCGGATTAGGGCCGAGAGTAGTAAACCGCCATAGATGTGTAACTTGTATTGTAAGTTAGGGAAAGGAAGAAACCAAGCCGGACACTTGTATGAGCCGACCTCGGGAATCTATAGACTGGCCGGGCATCAACCTGTGTATATATAGGGACGACCTGGCGGCGGTTCAGGGACAAGAAACAACAACTCGAGAACTAGGCAAAGCATATTTGCTCCCTGGTAATCGAGACCAGATCTAAAACACCACAACTGGATCGTAGGCTTTTTCCTTCACCGCAAGTGGCCGAACCAGTATAAACTCCCTGTGTCCTTTGTACGGTTTAACCCCTCTAAGCTAACCCGATCGCGATGGCTCCACGACTAAGTCCTTTCACTAGGACATCTGACGTGATAATTCCATGACAGTTGGCGCCCATCGTGGGGCTATCACACGATGGTTCAAGTTCTTGGAGGGCAAGTTCGAAGGGCTCAAGGGGTACGCAGTGGGCCGGATGACTAAGAGTCGTCGTAGAAAGCTCTACATCGATGACGCAGGCTGGGGCCCCGACGCCGGCTCAATCGAGTACGGGTACCGGGTCCCCTTTGGAGGAATTCACGTCTTCATCGGCATGATCGGCGAACCGGGCCCTGAGCGGGACATCTGCACTGACCTCGTCGAGACAGCTCAGCGTGCGAGCCCTGCTCGGGTTCAACCCGCCATGAAGCGTGCGTTCGTAGGATTCATCCATGGTACCTAATCTGAACCGGTATCGGATGGTGAGGTGACCGTCCATTCCGATGGCGAGTCATCCACGGGCGAGACCGAGTCTATTGTATCAGGTTCAGGATGGCCTGTTTGGGGGTTATTCCGATGGCAGCAGTATTCCAGACTCCTTTGAACCCCCAAACCAGGTTGTAGCCTTCATGGCCGGTACACAGCTGGCACCTCAATCTTCAACAGCGGCTGCGATGGTTTCCGGATCAGCAGCCGGGGCAGGAGGCCCTGCGCGCCTGCCGGTTCAAGTCTTGACCAGGTTGTTGGACGCTTTAGCAACATTGTTGACCGCTGAGGTTAATCCGGATAATTGGGATGAGCATAATGCAGAAGTCAGAAAGTTGCGAGATCAGATAGCTCAGGCTAAGGAGGACATGGCTGCTGAAGAGACCAGGATGGCCGAGGAGCGGGTTCATGCGGAATCTTACCGGCTTATGCTGGACCAGAACGTTTCAAACAAGGTGATGAGGAGGATGCACCAATCTCGGCTGCCACCAGTTTACGAAGCAAGGAATCTCTTTACTATGGTGAACCGGGTTGAAGCACCCAGGACCGGAGCACCGGATCAGCCAAGCACGATGGGCCCGCCTCAGCAGAACCGTGATCCGCCACAATATGTGCCACCACCACTGGGTCACTTCCCTACCCCTTTGGACAATATGATTGTTGCGGCGTCAAGATTGGCTGTCATTCCAATGGAAGGTGACTCCCCCGCGGCGATTGAGACACGGCGGGCTAGAGATCTACTCCAGATAGCAATGGTTCAGCAACAGGCTTATTCATATAGTCGGGACAGGATTCACTCTACCCCTCGTCCAAGCCGGAGTTACAGCAAGCGTGTTGAAGAGCCAGCTGTGTCAAGCAGTGGACGGAATCATAATCCTCCACGGAGCCCTGACCCGGTAGAGGGAAGGAATGAAGCACAAGATTTAGTGGACCAAGGACGAGCGCGCCGTGACGCCGGTTTGACTGCGTAGGACGTGGAGCGTCAGCTCACGCCAGTTCGTGCAACTGCTGTAGTAGAACCAGGGGTTGCTTTTACCACTTTGGGGTGCCATGTCTCACACCGGCCTTGCGCAATGCGCCGTTTCCCAAGGACTTCAAGGGCCCTCGAAAGGTGCCCAATTACACTGCTGATTTACACCCCGAGTCATGGGTAGAAAGCTATGAGATGGCCATGGAAATGCTGGACGTGGATGGAGTGGTGTGTGCTAAATACTTCACTATGATGCTAGAAGGAATAGCTCGCACTTGGATAAAGAGTTTACCGCCTAATTCAATTGGGTCATGGGATGAGTTGAAGAGCCGGTTTGATTGTTGATTGTTGATTGTTGATTTGGCCGCTTGTCAATTGTTGATTTGGCTGCTTCAAAGATACTTGCAAGCAACCGATGTCAATTGTTGATTTGGCCGGTTGTGTTCAAGGAGAGGGTGAATGGAATATCCATTGGGTACGTCGAGTTTCTGAGATCTTACATTCATCTGACCACATCAATGCAGATTTAGCAATTATAACACTAGAAGCCAATTGTAAGTTCAAGCCTTTGAAGTTCAAGTTGGGGCGGATGAAGCGTCACTGCAATGATATGGGAACACTCATGGGGGCTCTGGTTAAATATGGTGACTCTGGTAGTACCAAGGATCCCGAGTCTGACGAGGAAAAGCCGGGGAAGGGAAAGAAGAGCGGCAACGCCAAGGGACAATAGCCTAACCCGGTGGGCAACGGTAACAATGGTAAACGTAAAGTGGATTATTCAGACTTTGTGGCTAACACCAATGTGCAGGGTAATCAACGTCATAAGGGTAAACCGCCCCAGCACGCTGGCGGTATGAATCTGGAGCGTTTGTTGAATCAGCCTTGTCCGAAGCACGGGACAAAGGAGGTTCCAGCCACGCACCTCTGGAAGGAATGTTTCATTATGCGACAGTTCAAAAACTCTGATCTTTTCCGGTATGATCAGGGTCCATCTGGTGGTTCAGATCCCAGATCTCATGGGCCGGGTTACGGCGGTGGCGGTTCAAATTCTGGATTCCAAGGCAATCAAGGCAATCAGGGCAATCAAAACAACCAGGGTGGTTATAATCAACAGAATAATCAGGGGAATTAGCAGCTGTCGGGTTATCAGAGTCACCTGATGCAATTAAATGGTGGGCAGTATCATGTTTTCACTACTAGCTTGTGCAAGCGCGATCAGAAGCTTCGCAAAAGGGCAGTAAACGTTGTTGAACCGGCAGTGCCACGTTACTTACGTTGGTCTAAACAGCCTATTGTGTGGAGCAGAGAGGATCATCCACCCCGGGTTGACAATCCGGGCCATCTTGCTTTGGTGGTGGCGCCTCAGGTTGGAGGCTATAAGTTCACTAAGGTGATCATGGATGGAGGGAGCAATATCAATATTCTGTATTATGAAACCTTCCGGCGCATGGGATTGACGGATAAAAATATTAAACTGTCAAACACCGATTTCCACGGAGTGGTAACAGGTAAATCGGCGTACCCAGTTGGTAAGATAAATTTGGAGGTGGTATTTGGAGATGACCGTGATTCCAGGTCAGAAACTTTAACCTTCGAAGTGGTGGAAATCCAGAGCCCATATCACGCCCTGTTTGGACGGCCGGCTTATGCAAGGTTCATGGCAAGGCCCTGTTATGTTTATCTACAACTCAAAATGCCGAGTCATAGGAGGACCATTAGGTTACATGGGAGTCGTAAGATAGCTTTGGATTGTGAAGAAGGTGATGTGGCTTATGCTGAATGAGTTTGTGCGGCAGAAGAGTTGAAGTTCTACAAGGACAATGTTGATCCAGCAGATATGACTCCTCTGAAGAAGCCCACCACAGAGCATGACCCGACCCTGAAGTTCAAACCGGCTGATGAAACTAAGCTAGTTGATTTTGTTCCTGGCGATTCATCCAAACAGTTTAGTGTCAGCACTAATCTGGATCCGAAATAGGAAAGCGCTCTCATCGAGTTCATCTGTGAGAATCGGGACATCTTTGCATGGAAGCCTTCTGACAAGCCAGGAGTGCCGAGGGAACTCGCTGAGCACAATCTCAATATTGATCCCAAGTTTAAACCGGTCAAGCAGTTTCTTCGTCGCTTCAACGAAGAAAGGCGCGAGGCCATTGGTGAAGAGGTAACCCATCTATTGGTTGCTGGGTTTATCATTGATGTTTTTCATCCAGAGTGGCTGGACAATCCGGTACTAGTTCTTAAGAAGAATGGCACTTGGTGCATGTGTGTGGATTACACAGACTTGAACAAAGCTTGTCCGGCCGATCCTTTTGCTCTCCCTCGTATTAATCAGATTATTGATGCTATGGCGGGTTGTGAGCATTTGAGTTTCTTGGATGCTTATTCTGGTTATCATCAGATCAAGATGTCAGTTAAGGACCAGGAGAAAACAACTTTCATCACTCCCTTTGGATCCTTCTGCTACGTATCTATGCCTTTTGGGCTCAAGAGTGCCCAGGCGACTTATCAACGCTATGTGCATAATTGTCTTCATACCCAAATTGGGCGCAAGGTTCATGCTTATGTGGATGACATTGTGGTAAAGTCTAGGAAGAAGGAGACATTGATTGAAGACTTGAAGGATACCTTTGACAATCTTCGGGTTTATAAGATGATGCTCAATCCGGCCAAGTGCGTCTTCGGTGTTCCGGCTGGCAAGCTCTTAGGTTTCCTAGTGTCTAACAGGGGTATTGAGGCTAATTCGGAAAAGATCAAGGCTATTACGTATCTGGCTAAACCGGCGTGTATCAATGATGTTCCATGTTTGGCGGGTGGTATTGCAGCCCCGAGCCGGTTTATCAGCCGGTTGGGAGAGAAGGCGATCCCTCTATATCCGATGTTGAAGAAGATAGACACTTTTGTCTGGAGTGATGCTGCTAATGCGGCATTTGAGGACTTTAAGAGGCAGTTGGCTGAACCGCCGGTCCTTGCTGCTCCGGTTGATAATGAGCCGCTGTTATTGTACGTGGCTGCTAATGCCCGGGCTGTCAACGTGGCTATTGTGGTCGAGCGCAAAGAGGCTGGGAAGGAATATCCGGATCAAAGACCCGTTTACTATATCAGCGAAGTGATCATCGAGTCAAAGCAAGGATATCCGCATTGGCAGAAACTGGTGTATTGGGTTTTCATGGCGAGTCGAAAGCTTAAGCAGTACTTTCAGGGCCATCCCATTACAGTGGTCAGTTCTGCTCCTTTGGGTGATATAATTCAGAACAGGGAGGCAACTGGCCGAGTTGCAAAGTGGGCTATTGAGCTTGGACCGCACGGGTTGAAGTATATGCCTCAGACAACTATCAAGTCTCAAGCACTCATCGTTTTCATCAATGACTGGACAGAGTTGAAGGCACCGGAAGGAAAACCGGACAACACATACTGGACTATCCACTTCGACGGATCCAGGCAATTGGAGGGCTCGGGGGCTGGAGTTGTCCTTACTTCCCCTCGAGGTGATAAAATTCGTTATGTTCTCCGCTTAATGTTTCCTTGTACTAACAATGCAGCTGAGTATGAAGCCTTGCTCCACGGTCTTCGCGCGGCTAAGGAAATGAATTTAAGCCGTGTACGATGGTTTGGGGACTCTGATCTGGTGGCTCAGCAAGTCTCTGGTACTTGGGATTCTAAGGACCCACTCATGGCGGCTTACAGACGAGAGGTGGATATTGTGGCTGGTCACTTCAAGGGTTATCAGGTTGAGCACATTGATCGGCGTAAAAACGAAGCAGCAAATGCTTTAAGCCGGCCGGGGTCTCAGCGTAAACCGGTGCCGCCCAATACCTTTCTAGATATCCTGCATAACCTGTCGGTTAAGTTGCCTACAGAGGAGGACTTGGCTATTCCTGATCCGGAGGCACAGTTGGTGGCCGCTTTACATACTATTCCTAATTGGACGGTTCCATATTTGGCGTAATGAACCGGGGCGAGTTACCAGAAGATGAAGTTCTGGCCAGACAAATAGTCCGGCGATCAAAGTCCATGGTTATTCACAATAGCGAGTTACATCACTGCAATGTCTCAGACATGTTCCAGCGCTGTGTTTCTCCTGAAGAGGGCCAAGAGATTTTGCGTGAGATCCACGAAGGAGACTGTGGTCACCACGTCAGTTCAAAATCCTTGGTTGCTAAAGCCTTCCGTCATGGCTTCTATTGGCTGACGGCTCATGTTGATGCTGAGGACTTGGTAAAACGGTGAGACGCTTGTCAGAAATTTTCAGCCGAGCTCACGTTCCGGCTCAAGAGCTAAGGATGATTGCAATCACTTGGTCGTTTACTACTTGGGGGCTTGATATGGTAGGACCTTTTAAGCGGTCCAAATATAAGAAGACCCACCTGTTGGTGGCGGTTGACAAGTTCACTAAATGGGTTGAATCGGAACCAGTAAGCAAGTGTGATGCAGCCATGGCGGTTCAATTCATAAAGAAGGTGATCTTCCATTTCGGTTTTCCACACATCATCATCACAGATAATGGCATGAACCTCTCCAAAGGTGAGATGGAGGACTTCTGTCAAAGAGAGCACATCCGGCTTGATGTGTCGTCAGTGGCCCACCCCCAGTCTAATGGTCAAGTGATACGTCTCCAATGTATCTATAATTTTTGATTGCTCCATGCTACTTTATCTATTGTTTTGGACTATAATAGGCTTTACTTTCCACTTCTATATTATTTTTGGGACTAACCTATTAACCGGAGGCCCAGCCCTGAATTGTTGTTTTTTGCCTATTTCAGTGTTTCGAAGAAACGGAATATCAAACGGAGTCCAAACGGAATGAAACATTTGGAAACGTGATCTTCTCACCGAACGTGATCCAGGAGACTTGGACCCTACTCCAAGAAGTACCAGAGGTGCTCACAAGGGTGGGGGGCGCACCCTCCCCCCTGGGCGCGCCCCCTGCCTCGTGGGCCCCCTGACGCTCCACCGACGTACTCCTTCCTCCTATATATACCTACGTACCCCCAACAGATCGGGGACGGAGCCAAAAACCTAATTCCACCGCCGCAACTTTGTGTATCCGTGAGATCCCATCTTGGGGCCTGTTCCGGAGCCCCGCCGGAGGGGGCATCTACCACGGAGGGCTTCTACATCATCACCATAGCCCCTCCGATAAAGTGTGAGTAGTTTACTCCAGACCTTCGGGTCCATAGTTAGTAGCTAGATGGCTTCTTCTCTCTTTATGGATCTCAATACAATGTTCTCCCCCTCTCTCGTGGAGATCTATTCGATGTAATCTTCTTTTTGCGGTGTGTTTGTTGAGACCGATGAATTGTGGGTTTATGATCCAGCTTATCTATGGAAAATATTTAATTCTTCTCTGAATTCTTTTATGTATGATTGAGTTATCTTTGCAAGTCTCTTCGAATTATTCGTTTGGTTTGGCCAACTAGATTGGTAGTTCTTGCAATAGGAGAAGTGCTTAGCTTTGGGTTCAATCTTGCGGTGACCTTACCCAGTGACAGAAAGGGTTGCAAGGCATGTATTGTATTGTTGCCATCGAGGATAACAAGATGGGGTATTTATCATATTGCATGAATTTATTCCTCTACATCATGTCATCTTTCTTAAGGCGTTACTCTGTTTTTAACTTAATACTCTAGATGCATGCTGGATAGCGGTCGATGAGTGGAGTAGTAGTAGTAGATGCAGAATCGTTTCGGTCTACTTGTCACGGACGTGATGCCTATATACATGATCATTGCCTGGATAACCTCATAACTATGCTCAATTCTGTCAATTGCTCAACAGTAATTTGTTCACCCACCGTAGAATACTTATGCTCTTGAGAGAAGCCACTAGTGAAACCTATGCCCCCCGGGTCTATTCTCATCATATCAATCTCCATCGCTTTATTTACTTGCTTTTGCTTTGACTTTTTACTTTGCATCTTTATACCAAAAATGCCAAAAATATTATCTCTATCAGATCTCACCCTCGTAAGTGACCGTGAAGGGATTAACAACCCCTAAGCGTTGGTTGCGAGTAGCTATTGTTTTGTGCAGGTACGAGGGACTTGCGCGTGGTCTCCTACTAGATTGATACCTTGGTTCTCAAAAACTGAGGGAAATACTTACGCTACTGTGCTGCATCATCCTCTCCTCTTCGGGGAAATCCAACGCAAGCTCGAGACATAGCAAGAAGAATTTCTGGCGCCGTTGCCGGGGAGGCTCACGCAAGCAAGTCAACCATACCAAGTACCCATCACAATCCCTAGCTCTCGCATTACATTATTTGCCTCTCGTTTTCCTCTCCCCCACTTCACCCTTGCCGATTTATTCGCCCCTCTTCTGTTCGATCTTGTGTCTCCATGTACCTTCTTTTTGCTTGCTAAAAGTTTGTGGATCCTCATCCACTTGCTAATCTCTTTAAGAGATCCAATTATGTTGAACCTATTGCTAGTGAGTTGAGTGCACTAGATTATCTTTATGAGGTTTTGCTTGAAATTCGTGAATCTGAAAATTGTGATGAAGTACTTTATGAAGCAATTCACGATAGCTCCTTGAATAAAAATCACGATTGCAATGATTTTACTATAAATTCTCTTGATGTCAATTGTGCTAATAATATGCAAAACCCTAAGCTTGTGGATGCTAGTTTTTCTATGTCCACTACTTGTTGCAATGATCATCATTGGGGTGATTCTTCTTATGATCTTGAAAAGTTATTTAATCCCCATGATGAATATGAGATTGATAATATTGTTTGCAATAATATTGAAAGTGGGTTTGAAAGAGTGTCAACTCTAGATCCCACATATTTGGAGAATATTCAATCTTATGAAATTTTTGATAAAAGTGGGTTTCGAGAGGTCATGACTTTAGTTAATGTTAATTGCACTATTTCGGAAGAGTGTCAACTTTGCATGCATGTGGATCGTGTTGAAAATATTTTATGTGATAGCTATTTTGTTGAATTTTCTTATGATCCCACATGTAATTATTATGATAGAGGAAAATATGGTCGTAGAAATTTTCATGATAATAAATTACCTCTCGTTATGTTGAGATTGCTATTGTTTCTTTCCGCCTCCTTGCATATGCTAGTTTTTGCTTGCCATGATAATTTGTTTGCCTATAAAATGCCTATGCATAGGAAATATGTTAGAATTAGATGTGTTTATCACGTGTTTTATGATGCTCTCTTTGTGCTTCAATTCTTGTCTTTCTTGTGAGCATCATTGAAATATCAATGCCTAGCTAGGGGCGTTAAACGATAGCGCTTGTTGGGAGGCAACCCAATTTTATTTTGTGTTTTTTGTTTTTGGTTCTGTTTAGGAATAAATAATGCATCTACCTTCTGTTCGGATGTGGTTTTATGTTTTAATTAGTGTTTGTGCCAAGTAGAACCTATAGGATAACCTACGATGATAGTTGATTTGATTCTGCTGAAAAACAGAAACTTTGCGCTCACGGGAAAAAATTCAATAAATCACAGGAACGTGCATTTGCATTCATTGTTTTTGATTATGATCAATAAACAAATTTTCCAGGACTTCCTATTTTGGTAGAAGTTTTAGAGTTCCATAAGTTTGCGTTAGTTACAGATTGCTACAGACTGTTCTGTTTTTGACAGATTATGTTTTTCGTGTGTTGTTTGCTTATTTTGATGAATCTGTGGCTAGTAAATTAGTTTATAAACCATAGAGAAGTTGGAATACAGTGGGTTTAACACCAATATGAATAAATAATGAGTTCATTACAGTACCTTAAAGTAGTCTTTTGTTTTCTTTCTCTAACGGAGCTCACGAGATTTCTATTGAGTTTTGTGTTGTGAAGTTTTCAAGTTTTGGGTGATTTCTTTTGATGGATTATGGAACAAGGAGTGGCAAGAGCCTAAGCTTGGGGATGCCCAAGGCACCCCCAAGATAATCCAAGGACACTAAAAAGTCAAAGCTTGGGGATGCCCCGGAAGGAATCCCCTCTTTCGTCCACTTCCATCGGTAATTTACTTGGAGCTATATTTTTATTCACCAACATGATATGTGTTTTGCTTGGAGCGTCTTGTATTATTTGAGTCTTTGCTTGTTAGTTTACCACAATCATCCTTACTGTCCACACCTTTTGAGAGAGCCATATATGATTTGGAATTTGATAGAATACTCTATGTGCTTCACTTATATCTTTTGAGCTTGATAGTTTGCTCATAGTGCTTCACTTATATCTTTTTGAGCATGATAATTTTTGCTCTAGTGCTTCACTTAGATCTTTTAGGGCATGGTGGTGGATTTGTTGTAAAGAAACTTGATCTCTCATGATACACTTAGATTATTTTGCGAGTCTTTAATAGCATGGTAATTTGCTTAATGTTAATATACTTGGTGTTCAAGATATGTGAAACTTTCTTTTGAGTGCGTTGAATACTAAGATAAGTTTGATGCTTGATAATTGTTTTGAGATATGGAGGTAATAATATCAAAGTCATGCTAGTTGAGTAGTTGTGAATTTGGGAAATCCCGTAGCATGCACGTATGGTTAAAGTTGTGTAACAAATTTGAAGCATGAAGTGTACCTGGCTTGTGCATCCTTATGAGTGGCAGTCGGGGACGAGCGAGGGTCTTTTCCTACCAATCTATCCCCCTAGGAGCATGCGCGTAGTACTTGATTTTTGATGACTTCTAAATTTTTGCAATAAGTATATGAGTTCTTTTGATTAATTTCGAGTCCATGGATTATACGCACTTTTACCTTTCCGCCATTGCTAGCCTCTTCGGTACCGTGCATTGCCCTTTCTCACATTGAGAGTTGGCGCAAACTTCGCCGGTGCATCCAAACTCCGTGATACGATACGCTCTATCACACATAAACCTCCCTATATCTTCCTCAAAACAGCCACCATACCTACCTATTATGGCATTTCCATAGCCATTCCGAGATATATTGCCATGCAACTTTCCACCGTTCCGTTCATCATTATTATGACATACATTACTTTTGTCATATTGCCATTGCATGACCATGTAGTTGACATCGTATTTGTGGCAAAGCCACC
This sequence comes from Triticum dicoccoides, assembly GCF_002162155.2. Lineage (NCBI taxonomy): Eukaryota > Viridiplantae > Streptophyta > Magnoliopsida > Poales > Poaceae > Triticum > Triticum dicoccoides. The sequence goes on along the minus strand of NC_041393.1, from coordinate 738,220,816 downwards.
ATGCATTATTTTTCATACATGTCACTCTTGATTCATTGCACCATCCCGGTACACCGCTGGAGGCATTCATATAGAGTCATACCTTGTTCTAGTTTCGAGTTGTAATCCTCATGTTGTAATCAATAGAAGTGTAATGATCATCATTATTAGAGCATTGCCCAATTAAAAAAATAGAAATGCCAAAACAAAAGGAAGGCCCAAAAAGAAAAATAAAAGGGCAATGCTACTATCTCTTTTTCCACACTTGTGCTTCAAAGTTTTTCATATAGTGAGTCTCATAAGTTATCTTTTTCATACTAGTGGGAACTTTTCATTATAGAACTTGGCTTGTATATTCCTACGATGGGCTTCCTCAAATGCCCTAGGTCTTCATGAGCAAGCAAGTTGGATGCACACCCACTAGTTTTCTTTTGTTGAGCATTCATAGCTCTAATGCATCCGTTGCATGGAAATCCCTACTCCTCATGTTGACATCAATTGATGGGCATCTCCATAGCCCGTTGATTATCCTCGTCAATGTGAGACTTTCTCCTTTTTTGTCTTCTCCACACAATCCCCATCATCATATTCTATTCCACCCATAGTGTTATATCCATGGCTCACGCTCATGTATTGCGTGAACGTTGAAAAAGTTTGAGATTATTTAAGTATGAAACAATTTCTTGGCTTGTCATCGGGGGTATAGAAGTTGGGAACATCTTTGTGTGACGAAAATGAAGCATAGCCTAACTATATGATTTTGTAGGGATGAACTTTCTTTGGCCATGTTATTTTGAGATGACATAATTATTTTGATTAGTGTCCTTGAAGTATTATTATTTTTATGTCAATATGAAATTTTTTCTTGAACCTTTCGGATCTCAATATTCATATCACAATTAAGAAGATTTACATTGAAATTATGCCAAAGTATCACTCCGCATCAAAAATTCTCTTTTTATCATTTACCTACTCGAGGACGAGCAGGAATTAAGCTTGGGGATGCCTGATACGTCTCCAACGTATCTATAATTTTTGATTGCTCCATGCTCCTTTATCTATTGTTTTGGACTATAATGGGCTTTATTTTCCACTTTTATATTATTTTTGGGACTAACCTATTAACCAGAGGCCCAGCCTAGAATTGCTGTTTTTTTGCCTATTTCAGTGTTTCAAAGAAACGGAATATCAAACGGAGTCCAAACGGAATGAAACCTTCAGAAACGTGATCTTCTCACCGAACGTGATCCAGGAGACTTGGACCCTACTCCAAGAAGTGCCAGAGGAGGTCACGAGGGTGGGGAGCGCGCCCTCCCCCCTGGGCGCGCCCCCTACCTCGTGGCCCCCCTGACGCTCCACCGACATACTCCTTTCTCCTATATATACCTACGTACCCCCAACAGATCAGGGACGGAGCCAAAAACCTAATTCCACCGCCGCAACTTTCTCTATCCGCGAGATCCCATCTTGGGGCCTGTTCCGGAGCTCCGCCGGAGGGGGCATCTACCACGGAGGGCTTCTACATCATCACCATAGCCCCTCCGATGAAGTGTGAGTAGTTTACTTCAGACCTTCGGGTACATAGTTAGTAGCTAAATGGCTTCTTCTCTCTTCTTGGATCTCAATACAATGTTCTCCCCCTCTCTCGTGGAGATCTGTTCGATGTAATCTTCTTTTTGCGGTGTGTTTGTTGAGACCGATGAATTGTGGGTTTATGATCCAGCTTATCTATGGAAAATATTTGATTCTTCTCTGTATTCTTTTATGTATGATTGAGTTATCTTTGCAAGTCTCTTCGAATTATCTGTTTGGTTTGGCCAGCTAGATTGGTAGTTCTTGCAATGGGAGAAGTGCTTAGCTTTGGGTTCAATCTCACGGTGACCTTACCCAGTGACAGAAAGGGTTGCAAGGCACGTATTGTATTGTTGCCATCGAGGATAACACGATGGGGTATTTATCATATTGCATGAATTTATTCCTCTACATCATGTCATCTTGCTTAAGGCGTTAATCTGTTTTTAACTTAATACTCTAGATGCATGCTGGATAGCGGTCGATGAGTGGAGTAATAGTAGTAGATGCAGAATCGTTTCGGTCTACTTGTCACGGACGTGATGCCTATATACATGACCATTGCCTGGATAACCTCATAACTATGCTCAATTCTGTCAATTGCTCAACAGTAATTTGTTCACCCACCGTAGAATACTTATGCTCTTGAGAGAAGCCACTAGTGAAACTATGGCCCCCGGGTCTATTCTCATCATATCAATCTCCATCACTTTATTTACTTTCTTTTGCTTTTACTTTTTACTTTGCATCTTTATACCAAAAATACCAAAAATATTATCTCTATCAGATCTCACCCTCGTAAGTGACCGTGAAGGGATTGACAACCCCTAAGCGTTGGTTGCGAGTAGCTATCGTTTTGTGTAGGTACGAGGGACTTGCGCGTGGTCTCCTACTGGATTGATACCTTGGTTCTCAAAAACTGAGGGAAATACTTACGCTACTGTGCTGCACCATCTCTCCTCTTCGGGGAAATCCAATGCAAGCTCGAGACGTAGCATCAAGCTGAGAGAGCTAATCAGAAAATCTTGAAGGGTATCAAGCCCCGGCTTATGGTTCCTTTGAAAAGGACGCCAGGTTGTTGGGTGGAGGAATTACCTTATGTGTTATAGAACATAAACACCACCCCCAATCGATCTACCGGGATATACCCCTTTCTTCATGGTTTACGGGGCCGAGGTAGTACTCCCAAGTGATATTCGTCATGACTCGCCCCGGGTTGCCAATTATGTTGAAGCGGACAATGAGCAAGCACGTCAAGAAGCACTGGACCTATTAGATGAAAAACGGGACATGGCGTTGGCTCGTTCAGCGGTTTATCAGCAAGACCTGTGGCGTTATCGCAGCCACGGGGTTAAAACAAGAACATTTCAAGAAGGAGACTTAGTGCTTCGGCTCATCCAGGATCAGACCGATATGCACAAGTTATCCCCACCTTGGGAAGGAACCTTTGTGGTCAGCAAGAATCTACAGAACGGATCATACTACCTCATCGATGTTCGAGAGCATGCAGACTCACGCAAATCTGAGGAGGAGACCCGACGGCCGTGGAACATAGCTCTCCTTCGGCCTTACTACACCTGAGCCATAGGCTCCTCTTATGTACATATTTTGACAATGTATATATTATGATCAATATAATAAACCGGCATCCTTGCTCTAAGCAGGGCCTCTGCCGTTTTTTCCAATATCTTTTGATTACATGGGGCTTCAGCTGACAAAGCGGAGTTCTGCCTATTAATCGGGCTATCACGCCACAATACAGCTTGGGAGCTTCACACCCAAGGGGCCAAAGAGAGTCTGGTTGCTATGCACAACTCAAAGATAGGCACCCATAGAGCACAACTCACAAAGTTACCTAGGGGCTCTTTGTGCAACGCAACAAAGAGGTTGAAAGGACCCTTGTAATATGCTATCAAGCACGACTTGGAAGCCTGGTGTATTCACCTAAACCCCGGGTTAACCTGCCTTCATCAAGTAAGCCACTCCTTTCCAGGTAATCCTGGTATGACCCACCGAACATTTGACAAGTCAATCTTATAGACCCTGAACTTGTCAAAGTTAAAACGACGATTGGTTAGTTGGATGCCCATCTTGAAAGGCTTTGCGAAATGGTTTAACTCAGTGGCTTGGTAGCCCATGAAAAGCCTCGAATTTTGGCCTCGCAGCCCTTGAAAAGCCTCGACTACATGGTTTTATTTGCCTTTGTCAAGATTTTTTCTCTTTTGATGAAATTTTATGTTGAATCAGCGTTTGTTAACCTGGCATGGCTATCAGTCATCAAATTAACCCGGTGTTTGGTAACCCGGCTTGGCTGTTAGCTACAAGTTGTCAGACCACATTTAATTATAACCCGGTGTTTGTTAACCCGGTCTGGCATTGACTATATGTCGCCAGGATGATCAGCCGGTGTTTATCATAACCCGACATGGCTTATTATACGCCAGCACCGCATGGTGTGAGTTATCAACACTCAAGATTTGGGTTATCACTCTTACTACAATCACGTTGGTAAGCCAACAATATGATTCAATATCACAGGTATGATCTATTTCATATTTTAATATTCTTGCAGCCTCGGTTATAAACCAGGCTTTGTATTGGGCATTATGACCCGTCCGGCGGTAAACCGCCAGGACAACTTTTTTTTATGCAGAAGCAAGGATTGCATGAAATTCCCAAGTCATATAAGCAAGCATAGCAACAATCATGGCAGATTAAACAGTGTCATGTAGCAGTGCACGATGGCAGCTGATCAAAGTATTTCAACTAGCCTATTACAAGGCGCTTTGATGCCCAAAATAATGACTGTTTGTTGCACAGAATGTAGTCTGCGGAGATCAAGCCAACTGTCGGATCAAGATTCATCACCAAGTTGACGTGAAGTTGATGGATCATCTTGCGCCGGTTCACCCTCCTCCTCCCCATCCACTTGCTGGAAGTCAGTGTTTGCCCAATCAATTCTAGACAAAGCTCGAAAGACAGCTCCATCACTTATAAGATCTGACGGTTCAATGTCAGGGGCATAAGTGTGCTTACGGATTGGTGGGATTAGATTCTGCACTTCATTGACAGACGCCTCAATCTGCTTGTTGTCTGCATCGTAGTTGGACTGGTGGACAGACAAGTCAACTTCTTCCGCTAATCTACTGGCCAGCGGGCGCATCTCCTTTGTCAAGGCTTTGAGGGCTTCATTGTCAAATTATGTCCCGTCTTCTTGTTGGCTAGGATAGCCATTTCCAATGTCTACCAGATCAAGATCAGCTATCTAAGCCTTGGCCCGAGTCAGTGTAGATAAAGCGCCAACCATTGCAGCAGATCTCTTCATCTCTTCTAGCTGAGCAGGAGTCATACATAACTTGGCCAACCTGTCCTTGATCAAAGTGGGGGCCGGTTTGTTTTAAGAAGCTGTGCAGATGACCTGTTGAGCGCCGGTATACAACTGCTCTATCAAGGTGTAGGCAGCCTTCAACTTCTTCCGCATATCTGAGCCAAGATGAGCAACACGACTACCTGCGACGGTTTAAGAAATTACTGTTAAACCGGCAGTGTAAAAGATGTTTACTAAAAAAACTGAAGAAGAGATTTACCAAAGATAGGAGAAGTCATCGCATTAATTTGTTGCTTTAAGCCACTCAGGTCTTCTGCTACCAACTTAAGTGCCGCTTCAGCATCTTCAGCCCGTTTCAGCAAAGCGAGTTTTTCAGTTTCCCAGCCCGCCCACCCATTCTTAAAGTTATCCTTCAGTTGCTCCATGGTTGTTAAAGCGCCCTTCAGTTCATCTTTGGCTTTGGAGGTTTCAGCTTGATGGGACTTAATATTTTCCTGGAGGTCGGTGCTTTAGGAATCCTTGTTGGTTAAGTCAGCCTGCACAAGACAGATAGTAAGTTGATAATGCCTGTTCAAAAGTCCCAAGCACATAACAAGTTATACACTTGGCACTTGGGGGCTAATGCGGATTGTTTCTTCCTAACTACTATTTTAAGTCCCAAGGCTCAATACAAGTATTCATCTTGGCACTTGGGGGCTAATGCTTATTTGATCAGATAGATGTCAAGGAACTCAACAAGGATAAGCTTTACAATAGGAAGAACCGGTTCATCTTCAAGAGATAAACTGGCCCTTGGGGGCTACACAATTGAAGTTTTTCTTATTACACTATCGGTTCATCTTCACAAGATAAACCGGTCCTTGGGGGCTACAATGGAGTTGATATAAAGCAAAAGGAAGAACTCTATGAAACATTGAGCAGGAATTACCTCATAGCGCTCCTTCATCAAGTTGACTAAACCAGCCTCATAATCTCGACTTGTATATAGGTGGTTTAGCAATCCAGAAATGAAGTTCCTGAGCATTGAGGTTAACACAGCTAGATAAATCTGTCTTCCACTTGCCTTTTCCCATAGCAGCAAATTCTTCCTCGGAAGTATGCTTCGATAAGACAACCGGGTTACCAGGAACAGTACGACCAGTACCAGTAATGACAACATCCTCATCATCACGTTTGGCTGGGCTTGGCGGATTGTCAGTATTCCTGGCTGGGCTTGACAGACTATCTTCATCCTTGGCTGGGCTTGGTGGATCAGCAGGCTGGTTCATGACATTTCTCCCGTCCGGTTCAGCAAAAGTATCTTGAACCGGAGGGACTGGATCTTCTTGGACATCATCAACATTCGGATCATGAGGTTTAGGGGTATGATTATCATCAGTTGGAATAGTCAGCTTAGCTTTCTTGCTAAGTCTGGCTTTGGCACTGAAAGGAATAAAAGTACAGAGATTAGTATAGTAAACCGGAGCAACATATAAAAGCAAGATTATTATGCTTACCCAGGAACGGTCTTGAGTGGAGGCATCTGTGTGGTTGATGAATCGCCAGAGGATGAATTGGAAGTTCCCTGATAATTCGTATCAGACGGATTAAGAGGAAAGAGAAAGGGATAAAATGTATTGGAAGTACAAGAGACCTCTGGACGATGTTTGCAAACCGGAGAGTTTGGTAAACCGGAAGAAGTGACTTGTTGACCACTGTACCGGGTTGTGCGATGAGCTTCATGTTGTTGTGTCTTCAAAGAAAAGTGTGGATCCAAATAACCGAGAGGATGTGAACGTTTTACTTTCTGGACTACGCAGCGATGTTTTTGTCCTGAATCGGAGGAAAGGGAGACTACCTCTACATGGTCAGCGCGGCTGGCTTCCGCATCATCCTGATAATGATCATTGTCAATAAGATGCATGAAAAATGAACCAAGGGAGTCAAGTTCTACCTCTGGTTCTGAGTCATCAATGTCTTCGGGCGGATCAGAGGACTCGGTGGTTCTGTTTTTTGCCGGCCTCTTTGTGACCTTGGTCTTGTTACGAGGTGCTCTCACCGGTTTGTCTTGTGGTTTTTCCTGTCTGTCTTGAGTTTTTCTCTTCCAGAACAGATCTTTGTCCTGCAAGGATAAATAGAAGGCTATCAGAAAGTGTTAAAAGGGAGACGGATTAAAGTAGAAAGATAAATTCTTACAGCTGGCGGTTTGTTGGAGGCGTAAAAGGGGCGCATCCCAGTCTTGCTGCACTCAGATATCGGTTCATCTAACATCTTTTTGACAGACTCCGTGATCTCGTCATCAGTCAGCTGTATTTCAGTGTGCCGTTGAGGATCCTTGGCATCCCCAAAATATTCACACATTAATCCGGTGCGACGGCTCAAGGGCAAGATACCCCATGAAACCTAGCAGCAGACAAGGTCAATACCGGTGAAACCGTTTGCCATAAGAGCCCGGAGCTTAGAAAGCTAGGGTGGATATGTTGATCGTTCTCTCGCAGTCAGCCATTGAGGCAGTGGATGTTCATTGCTGAGCCGGTAAGCATGATAAGCCGACACAGGATTTTCATCATCAGGAGCAGTGTTCCGGCAGTAGAACCACGTCTAATTCCAATCCTTGGGGTGGCTATAATGTTTGGCATGAGGAAAATTGACTTCTTTCCTTTTTTGAATCGACACCCCACCAAGTTCAGTATTGGGGCCGTCGGTAAATTCAGTACGGCGGTTCAAGTGGAAGAAGTCTCTAAAAAGTTCAACTATTGGTGGTTCTTGCAGATAAACTTCACAGAACACTTGGAAATTGCAAATGTTGGACACAGAGTTTGGTCCAATGTCTTGAGGGTGGAGTTGGAAGCTGGCAAGTACATCACGGAAAAAGTTTGATCCAGGAGGGCTAAAACCTCGGTCTAGATGCTGCATAAACATAACTACTTCTCCATCTTGAGGTCCAGGAGGATTTTTAGTACCAGGTACTCTCCAATGAATGATCTCTTTGTTTGCTAAAGCGCCAGTTACAACATACCCAGTAAGTTGCTCTTCTGTAATCTGGGAGGGAACCCAATTGCAAGAGGAGAACTGTTTGGCCATTTTCGATGACAAACTGTAAAGAAAGTTCAAATTGAAAGATTGATATGCATAAACCGGTGTCAAACCGGGGGATTTAATCAAAGCATGTGTGCACGTTAAACCGGATACTGATATTCAAGTAAAGACGGCGGTTTATGTGAGGGCTAATGGTACCTGGAGGATTATCATTTTCTAAAAGTTAAACCGCCTACAGTGGTATAGAAGAAACAGATCTGAAAAATTTCTAAGTATTGCAGAAACAGGTTTCACAGGCTAAAGCTATAGTTATGGATCTGACACAGTTCAGGAAAAGGATAAAAATTTAAACCTAAAAGGTTGCGGCAACAGAAGAGCGAATATGCTTGGACGGGATCTCATGCGATAAAAAGTGATTTCTGAGGGTGACTAGGGGCATTGAACTACTACCGCACGCCCTTATTATCAGTTTTAGATCAAGTTATGAGATATAAGAGGGGAAAAAGACGAACAATGAAGAACACCGAAGAATAGTGGAACCCTAATGCAAATCTGATACTTGGGAAGAGGAGTACTTACTGGTGCTGCGGGGCAGCGGAGGTGCGTCACAGTTTATTTGCTCAAGAACTGGTTGATGCAGCGACCTTGTTGGTGCAGATGCGAAGGTTGACGGCGGCGGCGAGCTCGGTCTCTTCGGGGTCGCGAGGAAGAAGAAGAGACGAGAAGGCACGAAAGGGAAAAGAGAGAGACCGTCTGGTCCTATTTATAAGGAAAATGGATAAGTAAGCCAGCATGGAAATCGAGGAGCCTAAAAAGGAGAATATGGCACAGTTATCGCCTCGATATTCGAAGCTCAATTAATAAAGGGAAATGTTTATAGGTTTTTTTACACAGATGACGTCATGGCGGTTTATGGCGACTCCAGAAGATCACGTCACGGCGGTTTACAAGGTCAACGCGAAGATGTTCGAATCGGAATTTCTCTAAGTTGCAGATTGACATGAACAAGTTTAAACCAATCTGGGGCCTAATGTTGGGGATACGACTACTGAGTTAAACTGCCAAGGAGGAGCCGGATTAACTCACAAGGAGGCCTGTACAAGAGCCCAAGAAGATGAAGGCTATGGTGCTTTATCTAAAGAGGCCTAGAGGCCCAGAGCCCAATGGCGGATTAGGGCCCATAGTAGTAAACTTCCATAGATGTGTAACTTGTATTGTAAGTTAGGGAAAGGAAGAAACCGAGCCAGACACTTCTATGAGCCGGCCTCGGGATTTTGTGGACCAGCCGGGCGTCAACCTGTGTATATATAGGGACGACCCGGCGACAGTTTAGGGACAAGAAACAACAACTTGAGAACTAGGCAAAGCATATTTTCTCCCTGGTAATCGAGACCACATCAAAAACACCACAACTGGATCCTAGGATTTTACCTTCACCGCAAGGGGACGAACCAGTATAAACTCCCTGTGTCCTTTGTCCGGTTTAACCCCTCTAAGCTAACCCGAAAGCGATGGCTCCACGACTAAGTCATTTTACTAGGACATCTGATGTGATAATTCCATGACACTGGGCATCCAAAGGTGCTTGATGAGATAAAGGCCACACGCGGATATGTATTCACTCATGGAGGTGGCGCTGTTTCTTGGAAGTCTTGCAAGCAGACCATCTTAACGAGGTCAACAATGGAAGCCGAACTCACATCACTAGATACAGCTACGGTCGAAGAAGATTGGCTTCGTCGGCTCTTGAATGACTTCCCGGTTGTTGAGAAACTTGAACCGGGTATCCTTATGAACTGCGACAATCAAACTGTGATGATGAAAGTGAGCAGCTCAAAGGATACCATGAAGTCATCAACACACGTTCAGAGAAGGTTAAAGTCTATCAGAAAAATGAGAAACTCCGGAGTTATTGCATTGAATTATATCCAAACGTCTAAAAATCTGGCAGATCCTTTTACTAAGGGTCTATCACGTAATGTGATAGATAATGCATCGAGGGAGATGGGTATGAGACCCACAATATGAGTTGTTCACAGAGTAACCTATTCTTTGTGATCGGAGATTCCGTGATTTAGATGTGGAAGACAAGCTGTTGGTCTACTAGGAGGAGAGAGTACCCTTATTGTTAAAAATATCACTCCATGAAGATGCAATACTCTCCTAAATCTGCATGGCAGGTTGATGTATATCTTAATGTGTTCTAAGAGGCTTATTGAAGCTAAGATGTTGTCCTACAAAACATCGTTTGAAGAACTCACCTATATGAGTCAGATTGTTAAGTGTCGCAATCTATGAGAGTAGGGTTCTCTCTAGTAAATTCATGAAAGGTCTCGGAGTATGACGCATAAGCTCCACCGCAGGGAAGACCCACAGTAGCCACGTATCGGTCAAGGCTTTGTGTGAAGCTAGATTCGCAGAAAACTTGTAGTTCAAGGCCCAGTCCACTATTCAAGTTGCTTACTAGTGTAGCATAGAGTTCTAGGTGGAAGTTCAACTTAACAGTCTCTAGTGCAGTACCGATATATAAAACAGTGTTTTGGAACCAAAGGCAAATTTTGTGTGACTCTGGGATCTGGTTGGGGATTGCTGGAATTTTGTCTATTTTGGGCAGCCTAATAGCAGTTTCAAAAATTCCTACTAAATCCTAGAGGCCCATGCAGCCCGTTCGTGCAAGGCAAGAGGTGGAACTAAAGTTTAGTCCCACATTGCTAGTTTAGAGGGAGTTGGACCTCTTTATAAGGGAGGTTCTTTCCCCACATGTATGAGCATGAGAACAAGAGGGACGTCAACGCGCGCTCCTCTTCCACCGCCCGCCTCGCCACGCCATGCCACGCCACGCCTCGTCACGCCGCGCTGCGGGTTCCAGGAATGAGCCGATGTCTAAATTTTTGTCACGCATGATGGGTGTATGAACGGTCACACACGAGCTAAAATGTTTTTGTTGTAGTGCAGATTGAATACGAATGGCACACCTCTTCTCCTGCTACCTATTCGCTTTGTCTCCCTTTGTTGCTTCACCCCCCGTCGTAGCCTGTTTGCCTCTCTCTCCTGTGCCTATATAAGAGAGGTCGCTCCTCTCCACAGAGACACATCAGAAAGACCATCTCCCTCTCGCCACCAAGTTCCTGAGCACTGCGCAGCTGCTATGTTCTTCCCCATCCCGGCCTGCGGCATGCACCGTAGGTCGGGACAGTAGGCCTCCGAAACCGCACTTCTTTGAGTCTTGTACGGGAGAAGGGTGATAAAGTTTTTGGGGAGCGCTCAAGGCGATTACTGACTTTTTTGTCACGGACGCCTCAGACTCCGACGACGACTTCCCCGACGATGACTTCTTCCCTAACGTCGACAACCTCCTCGATGACCTGGCTGGTGAGGACACCGACCCCAAGTCCAGTGCTAACGCCGCTGTTGTCCCGTATGTGTTCTTCTCCTTTCTGTTCGAGGTCCTGCCACAATTCCTTGTTCTGGTGTTTGTCCTAGATATGTTAGGTTCTACTTCATATATGAAACTTGCCCTACTGTCTGCTGTAGATAAGCTTGGATATAGTTCATATATGCATATGTTATTTACCTTCTTTCTGTTAGATCGCATGACTATTTGTATCCCTGTTATATTAGTCATGCTCTATCTAATATTTCTGTTAATAAAATCATTGGTAAATTTCTCATATTTCCAACAATCCAAAAACCTTATTATAGGCAATTTACCCCAAGTGGTTTTATTGCTTCCATGAGACCTCCTATGTTTGAGGGTATCCACTATAAGAGGTGGCGCGTGAGAGCGGTCTTATGGTTTCAAACCATGAGTTACTATGACGCCACTCTTGGCAAACCTGAAGGAGAGCATGATGCTCAACAGGCACAAGCTTTTCAGAAAATGGATACCTGAAGCTGTACATCATGGAGCAATTCTATGACTACAAGATGACTGAAGAGCGCTCCGTGGTTGAGCAAGCTCATGAGATACAGTGATTTTCTAGAGAACTTGAGCACTTCAATTGTATCCTACCGGACAAGTTTATTGCCGGAGGTATCATCACGAAGCCCCCCCCCCCACACACACACGTGGAGGAACTTTGCTACATTACTGAAGCATAAGAGACAGGTGTTTTCCATTCCGGATCTCATTGGTACTCTTGATATGGAAGAAAAGGGGAGAGCAAAGGAAAACCGTGCTCGAGGTATTGAGGGAGGTTCTAGTGCCAATCTGGTACAGAAGAAAAACTTCCAGCCCCACAAGTTCAAGAGCCCCACAAGTTTAGGAACAAGGGCAAGTCTGATGGTAAAGCAAAGTTTGATGGGAAGAACAAGTCTCTACATCACACGAACTTCAAGAAGAAGAATGACAAGAAGAAAGGTGTGTGTCATGTGTGTGGAGATCCTGATCATTGGGCTCCTAGTTTCCCTAATCACTATGACAAGTGTCATATTGGGAAAGGCGCCAAGCCCGCTAATGTTGTCATTGGAGACACTGACATGAAGGATGCCGGGTATGCTATATTTCCAACTATCCTGATTGGTTAATTGACACGGGTGCTAATGTGCATGTATGTGGTGATATTTCCATGTTTTCATCTTATCAGACCACTGGGACTTTCACCGTGCTGATGGGCAACAGTTCAAGTGCTTCTGTTCGTGGTGTTGGCACGGTCGATCTGAAGTTTTCTTTGGGGAAGATCGTGCGGCTGAAGAACGTGCATTATGTCCCCTCCATCAATAAAAATCTTGTTAGCGGATATCTTTTGTGTAGATATGGCTACAAGCTTGTCTTTGAGTCGAATAAATGTGTAATATCCAAGTCTGGAACCTTTGTTGGTAAAGGCTATGAGTCACGAGGCCTATTTCGTTTATCCTTGTCAGACGTTTGCAATAAAGTTGTTAAGCATGTTTGCAATAATAGTGAATCAAATGTGTGGCATTCACGTCTCTGTCATGTTAACTTTGGTTGCATGTCACGATTAGCAAAGTTGAACTTAATCCCTAGTTTCAACACTGTCAAGGGATCTGTGTGTGCAAGCTAAGCAACCTCGTAAGTCTCACACGACTGCAGAAACGAGAAATCTTGCACCACTAGAACTCGTACATTCAGATCTATGTGAAATGAATGGTGTTTTGACAAAAGGTGGAAAGAAATATTTCATGACGTTATTTGATGACTCCACTAGATACTGCTGTGTGTATCTTTTGAAATCTAAGGACGAGGCTTTGAACTTTTTCAAGATCTATAAAGCTGAAACTTGATCGGAAAATCAAGAGGCTTAGGTCTGACCGTGGTGGAGAGCATTTTTCCAATGAATTTGATGCCTTTTGTGCAGCACATGGTATAATCCATGAGAGGACGCCTCCCTAGTCAAATGGGGTGTCCGAAAGAAAGAACCGTACTCTCACTAATTTGGTTAATGCCATGTTAGACACATCAGGTCTTTCCAAGGCATACCGGGGGGAGGCGATATTGACTGTATGCCACGTCCTAAGCCGAGTTCCCACGAAGAACAGAGAGATAACTCAATTCGAGGAATGGGAGAAGAAAATATTAAAGCTCTCTTATCTAGGAACCTGGGGTTGTTTGGCGAAAGTCAATGTGCTAATTCCAAAGAAGCACAAGCTTGGACCAAGGACAGTGGATTGTGTTTTCCTGGGATATGCTTTTCATATCATTGGTTATAGATTCTTGGTTGTAAAATCTCAGGTACCTGACATGCATGTCGGTACGATCATGGAGTCGAATGATGCGACTTTCTTTGAAGATATCTTTTCCATGAAGGATATGGCTACCTCATCTAATCAGGAGATGCCTAGTAAATCGAATCAGAACCAATTACAATTACTGAACCTGCCATTTCGATGGAACACTTTGAAAATCCTGTGGAGGAGAACAATGAACTTCCTACTAGGAGCAAGAGACAGAGGACCGCAAAGTCCTTTGGTGATGATTTTCTTGTGTATCTCATAGATGACACTCCCAGTTCTATTTCAGAGGCCTATGCATCTGAAGTTGCTGATTACTGGAAGGAAGCGGTTCGTACCGAGATGGATTCCATCTTGGCGAATGAAACTTGGGAGATAACTGATCGTTCTTATGGGTGTAAACCTATAGGATGCAAATGGGTATTCAAGAAGAAGCTTAGGTCTGATGGTACTGTTGAAAAGTACAAGGCTCGGCTCGTGGCTAAGGGTTATACCCAAAAGGAAGGGGAAGACTTCTTTGATAATTACTCACCTGTGGCTCGACTGACCAATATTCAAGTTCTACTTTCACTAGCTGCTTCACATGGTCTTCTCGTTCATCAAATGGATGTTAAGACAAGTTTCCTAAATGGAGAGTTGGACGAGGAAATCTATATGGAACAACCAGATGGGTTTGTACTAGATGGTTAAGAAGGAAAAGTGTGCAAGTTGCTGAAGTCTTTGTATGGACTCAAGCAAGCACCCAAACAGTGGCATGAGACGTTTGAAAGAACTTTAATAGATGCATGCTTTGTTGTGAACAAAGTTGACAAATGTGTGTACTATCGCCATGTTGGGGGCGAGGGAGTTATCCTTTGCATGTATGTTCATGACATACTGATTTTTGGAACAAATCTGAATGTTATTAAGGAGGTCAAGGATTTCCTATCTCGCTGTTTTGAGATGAAGCATTTAGGAGTGGCTGATGTCATTCTGAACATCAAGTTGTTGAGAGATGATGATGGTGGGATTACATTGCTTCAATCTCACTATGTGGAAAAGATCTTGAGTCTCTTTGGCTATAGTGACTGCAAGCCTTCTCCAACACCATATGATCCCAGTGTGTTGCTTCTAGAGAATCGAAGAATTGCTAGAGACCAATTGAAATATTCTCAGATTATTGGCTCGCTTATGTATTTAACCAGTGATACAAGACCTGACATCTCTTTTGCTGTTAGCAGACTGAGCCGGTTTGTCTCAAGACCAGGAGATGTGCATTGCAAAGCTCTAGAGAGAGTTTTGCGTTATTTAAAAGGCACTGTGAATTATGGAATTCACTACACTGGGCATCCAAAGGTGCTTGAAGGGTGACTCAAACTAGATCTCAGATGCTGATGAGATAAAGGCCACACGCGGATATGTATTCACCCATGGAGGTGGCGCTATTTCTTGGAAGTCTTGCAAGAAGACCATCTTAACGAGGTCAACAATGGAAGTCGAACTCATAGCACTAGATACAGCTACGGTCGAAGCAGGTTGGCTTCGTCGGCTCTTGAATGACTTGCCGGTTGTTGAAAAACTTGAACCGGGTATCCTTATGAACTGTGACAATTAAACTGTGATCACGAAAGTGAGCAGCTCAAAGGATAACATGACGTCATCAAGACACGTTCAGAGAAGGTTAAATTCTGTCAGGAAAATGAGAAACTCCGGAGTTATTGCATTGGATTATATCCAAACGTCTAAAAATCTGGTAGATCCTTTTACTAAGGGTCTATCACGTAATGTGATAGATAATGCATCGAGGGAGATGGGTATGAGACTCACAATATGAGTTGTTGACAACAGTAACCTAATCTTTGTGATCGGAGATCCCGTGAATTAGATGTGGAAGACAAACTGTTGGTCAACTGGGAGGAGAGAGTACCCCTACTGTTAAAAATATCACTCCATGAAGATGCAATACTCTCCTAAATCTGCATGGCAGGTTGATGTATATCTTAATGTGCTCTAAGAGGCTTATTGAAGCAGAGGTGTTGCCCTGCAGAACATCTTTTGAAGAATGCACCTATATGAGTCTGATTGTTAAACGTTGCAATCTATGAGAGTAGGGTTCTCTCTAGTAAACTCATGAAAGGTCTCGGAGTATGACGCATAAGCTCCACCGCGGGGAAGACCCACATTAGCCACGTATCGGTCAACGCTTTGTGTGAAGCTAGATTCATAGAAAACTTGTAGTTCAAGGCCCGGTCCACTGTTCAAGTTGCTTACTAGTGTAGCATAGAGTTCTAGGTGGAAGTTCAACTTAACAGTCTCCACTGCAGTACCGGTATATAAAACAGTGTTTTGGAACCAAAGGCAAATTTTGTGTGCCTCTGGAATCTGGTGGGGGATTGCTGGAATTTTGTCTATTTTGGGCCAGCCCAATAGCAGTTTCAAAAATTCCTAATAAATCCTAGAGGCCCACAACCCGTTCGTGCAAGGCAAGAGATGGAACTAAAGTTTAGTCCCACATTGCTAGTTTAGAGGGAGTTGGACCTCTTTATAAGGGAGGTTCTTTCCCCACATGTATGAGCATGAGAACAAGAGGGACATCAACGCGCGCTCCTCCTCCACCGCCCGCCTCGCCACGCCATGCCACGCCACGGCTCGTCACGCCGCGCCGCGGGTTGCGGGAATGAGCCGATGTCTAAATTTTTGCCACGCATGATGCGTGTATGAAT
Organism: Triticum dicoccoides; assembly: GCF_002162155.2. Taxonomy (NCBI): domain Eukaryota; kingdom Viridiplantae; phylum Streptophyta; class Magnoliopsida; order Poales; family Poaceae; genus Triticum; species Triticum dicoccoides. The sequence continues at coordinate 738,204,526 of NC_041393.1, read as the reverse complement.
GGTCACAAAGGAGCTAAAATGTTTTTGCTGTAGTGCAGATTGAATACGAATGGCGCACCTCTTCGCCTGCTTCCTATTCGCTTTGTCTCCCTTTGTTGATTCACCTCCCGTCGCAGCCTGTTTGCCTCTCTCTCCTGTGCCTATATGAGAGAGGTCGCTCCTCTCCAGAGAGACACATCAGAAAGACCATCTCCCTCTCGCCACCAAGTTCCTGACCACTGCGCTGCTGCTATGTTCTTCCCCATCCTGTCCTGCAGCGTGCATTGCAGGTCGGGATAGTAGGCCTCCAAAACCGCAGTTCTTTGGGGAGCGCTCAACGCGACTACTGACTTTTTCGTCATGGATGAGGGGGTCCTGGATAAGGGGCTATCCGGACTGCCGGACTATGTACTTTGGCCAGACTGTTGGACTATGAAGATACAAGACAGAAGACTTCGTCCCGTGTCCGGATGGGACTCTCATTGGCATGGAAGGCAAGCTTGGCGATTCAGATGTAGATCTCCTTCTCTGTAAACCGACTCTGTGTAACCCTATCCCTCTTCGGTGTCTATATAAACCGGAGGGTTTAGTCCGTAGGACTAACGATCATCATCAACAATCATACCACGGGCTAGCTTCTAGGGTTTAGCCTCTCTGATCTTGTGGTAGATCAACTCTGTAATACTCATATCATCAAGATCAATCAAGCAGGAAGTAGGGTATTACCTCCATCGACAGGGCCCGAACCTGGGTAAAACATCGTGTCCCTAGTCTCCTGTTACCATTAGCCTTAGACGCATAGTTCGGGACCCCCTACCCGAGATCCACCGGTTTTGACACCGGCATGGGTGCTTTCATTGAGAGTTCCTCTGTGTCGTCACTGCAAGGTTAGATGGCTTCTCCAACCTTCAACCACGCTGTCCCAGGCGAGACTTTTCTCCCCGGACAGATCTTCGTGTTCGGCAACTTCGCACTGCGGGCCAATTCGCTTGGCCATCTGAAGCAGATCGATAGCTACGCCCCCGGCCGTCAGGTCAGGTTTGGAAACATAAACTACACCCCCGACATCCACGGAGACTTGATCTTCGACGGATTCGGGCCCGTGTCAGGAGCGCCGAACAATCACGACGTGCATGACCTAGATCGGCAGTGGGACAGTATTCGGAACATTGCACCTGCTACCGCTCCAGACTTTGCTCCAAGGCGGTTCGTGCCTTCCAAGGAGGGTGGATGGACCCCGCCCCGAAGGCCGCACACTCCTCGGTGTTGGAGCCGAACACAGACTCCTCTCCTAAAGGGATCTGTGTCTCCGGACCCCCGGACTCATCTCCGGTGGTTTGCTCCGGACCACACGCACTTGTGCACATCGAATCTGACTGGGCTCCAGTCATGGAGTTCGCAGCCGCTGATATCTTCCAGCACTCACCCTTCAGAGCCGTGCTGAATTCATTAAGGTCTCTCTCTTTGTCAGGAGACTCCTAGCCGAGCTATGTCCGGCCCGTGTGGGATACAGAAGACGAAGAAAATTGCAACCCACCCGCCACCCACTTTATAGCCACTGTCGACGACTGTCGGTGTCAAAACCGGTGGATCTCGGGTAGGGGGTCCCAAACTGTGCGTCTAGGCGGATGGTAATAGGAGACAAGGGACACGATGTTTTTACCCAGGTTCGGGCCCTCTCGATGGAGGTAAAACCCTACTCCTGCTTGATTAATATTGATGATATGGGTAGTACAAGAGTTGATCTACCATGAGATCAGAGAGGCTAAACCCTAGAAGCTAGCCTATGGTATGATTGTTGGATATCTCTATCGAGTAGCTTGGCCTTGGTTTATATAATGCACCAGAGGCCTAGGATAACAAGAGTCCTAGCCGAATACGCTAGTGGGGGAGGAGTCCTTGTCTTGATCACCAAGTCTTGTGGAATCTTCCTTGTATGCGGCAGCCGTCCGGACTGGCCCATGAGTATACGGCCATGGGGGTCCTCGGCCCAATCTAACAGATCGGGAGATGACGCGTTGAGTACCCCTAGTCCCGGACACCGTCAGTAGCCCCCTGAACCGGTCTTCAAGTTTAGGGACGCTCCTCGATTCTTCCGAACCGTTCTTCATCTTCAGTCGTCGGTCTTGAAAACTGGTTGAACAAATCTTCTCATCTTCGATCTTGAGGATCGCCGATATGCATTCGACGAGTTTACACGTCGGGTATCCGAGGAGCCCATTTAAGTTTCCGGCCTTTATCAATGCCTTGTTATTTTTATGTCACACCTTGGGTTTGAAGTTGTTCCCGGGCGGCAGCATCGTCTTGCGTCCGAGCTCCAACGCCGGACTGCATTCGAGGTATCTTTTGCAGCCAAGCACCAATGTCGGACTGCTTTCGAGCTCCAACACCGAAATGTATCCGAACTCCAACGCCAGACTGTGTCCAAGCTCCAACGCCGGACTATATCCAAGATGTCATAGATCATTTTGGTCCAAAGATGTTGAAGGAGTTTAGCCGAGCTTAATGCCGGAAATGCCCTCTAAGGAGCCAGCAACTTGCTTCCGAGCTATATGCTGAACTGCATCCGAGGTGGTTAAGCACCTCGGTCATGGGCTGATTTTTGGTCAATGTTTTTTATTGACGCAATTTATTCTCTGACGAGATATATAGCTAGTAGCCCTCAAGTTGTGTATCGGTCTAAAACCCGAGATGCACCTGAAGGATGACATAAGACCGCTGATCCCAGTAACCGCTGAGACTCAGGTTGATTTGCAAAATCGGCCTGAGGATCAACTCCTAGCTTGTCAGAATACTTCGGGACACAAAAAGCAGCGTGCTAAGTCCTCGAGACTTAGGTTGGGTGCGGCCGACCAACCTGAGGATCAAAATCTCCTCGGAAACTGTATTGCACTTAAAATTTTCTGCATAGAACAGGCAATGCAGTAGCCCCCGAGACACTGGTCGGGTGGCAACACCAGATCAGGGGATTGATGTGCCCCTTTAATATTTGTAAATAATAAGCCCGAAGCCCTGTAGCCCCCGAGACTTAATGCGGGCACGGGTGGCCGAATTAAGGATCAATATCCATAGTAAAATCACAAATTATGTGTAATGAATCTATGTATCCAAGTACTTTATGTCATTAATGCTCGGATCGCATGTACAAAACGTTGTTGACCGACCATCGGCTTCAACCTCCTCGGCCAGTAGCCGTGGAGTGTTTGTCCTACTTTATAAAGCCTTTATGAGGGCAAAGAATTACGACAAACAAGGCAATCTGGCCATACGGTTTTATAAACAAAGGTACGCAGAGAGATATGTTATATTGTTGTTTAACATAGGAAATGTCTTCCAAAGAAAATAGTTCCGCTATCGGTTCCTTTCTTTGGGTTGGCATGCTAAGCATGATCATGAAACCTCAGCTCTAATGTAAGAGCAAAATAGTGAGGATTTAGTTTGGGAGGCCAGTTACTAGCCACCGGTAGTGTTCGGCGACAGTTGAGGTCAAGCCGTAAACACTTCGGCCAATTTTATGAATGGCCCATCATTTAACACAGTCATCGGATCGCTAACTAGTTTTACGCTTATTGTGACAGTCAGTTTTTGGCTTTCTCCACTGAGGTGCTTAACCATGTGAGCTGGAAGCACCATCGCAGTGGTTCTCCCTTTGCACACCTAGCCGAACAACGCGGAACGTAGGGGGCAAGCGCATGAGCCGGGCAACCCAACTATTGACCGAAGACACAATTCGAAACCGATGCATATAGAGCAATATCCGAGAATGTTTTTGCCGAATCTCTAAAGGTGTCCGGCGTTGCACTGCGAGACTTGTGCTGAAAACACACAATAGTTTAAAAGTGCCATGGGCTCGAAGATCCAAAAAACTTATTCAAAAGGTTAATGTCTGAACTAGATCAAGTGTTCGGTGCCAATCCGAAAATTGGACTTTAGAAGAAAAAAAAGGGGTGTTTCTGCCGTGCTTTAACATGACACATCCTATGTCAAAATTTCAAGCGGGTCAGCCTACGGCTTCAACCTCCTATCCCGAAGGCGGAGTACTTCTTACTAGGCCAGTTTTGCAAACTAAACCTTAGCGGCTTTGAGAGAGAAATTAGGCTCCCCTGCTAGTGACTGCACACTTGTGTTGAAAAAAGGAGTGATAAATAATAATAAAAACGGCTCAAATAAACACAAGATCCCCCAAGTGACTTGGGTAAAAGAATGATTGTATGTACCGAAGTACTTGTATCATATCTTTGTTCACCCGAACTTTATACGCGTCTTAACCGACAGTCGGCTTCTCCCTCTTCGGCAAGGGCCGAAAAGTGTTATGTACTTCACCTGTCGAGAATATCGACGGTGTTTCCGATAACCAGGCAATCAGGCCATAAGGCTATAACAGACAAAGCACGCTCAGGGAACTTATGATATATCACTAACAAAGTGTAAGAAGCATCTTCGAAGAAAATAGTACCCCCACTGATACCTTTCTTCGGTGCTCATTATTACTATGAGACTTTGTGCAATAGATTTTTTGTACTCATGAGTTCCGTTGTGTGCCGACCATCATTGAAAACTATAAGAGCGCTAGCTTTCGGCTTCATCCAGTCTGAGGTCCGGCTCGGATGACCCGATCGTGATAATCGCAGAGGTGCTCCCTTTACTCCCTAGCCGAACAATCGGGAACGTAGGGGTAAACACAGGAGCGAGGCAACCCAGCTTGCAAATCGCTTAAGTCAATATGGTGCATATTGTGGCGTAATACACAAACAAGGAATGAAGCCGTACAAGTATAATCATATGCAAGAGAAAAAGCTTCATGAAGGAAGCCCCCAAATGAATTGGGTATTTGAATTTGCGCATCACAAACAAAGTTTGGACAACGAAATTTTTACTAGCAACTTTTTCCCAAAAAAGTAAAATGCTTGGTCGAGCCAAACACAAGTTAAAAATTTAAAACTTTGAGCCTGAAGGCAACTTAGCTGGTTAATGTGTTCGGTATTGATGACGCGGTCCGAGCTTGATGCGGGACAAGGTTCCATCCCCCAAGCCGGTCCCGAGGTGGCGGAGCAAAGAGCTCGGCACTCCGAAGTAGTGACATAGCACGGTCAATGCAGGACGGCAGGGTGATGTAGAAGTCCCCGACATGGGGTAATGAAGTGTTGACGAAGCCCCCCGTCCAGCCGAGGTGACGCCAAAAGATATAGTCCTGCCGAATCATTTTCCTGTGCACAAAAAATAGTGCAAACCAGAGATAATAGTAATAATAATAAAAAAATCGTTGCATAACATTTAATTTATGCAAAGTGACTAATAAAAGAAATATGGCCTGGCACCGAAGTCAATGTCGATGCAGGGGGGCGGCGTGATGCGGTAAAGGCATGGCAAGGCCTGAATTTGCAGGTCGGTTCGAGTTCCGGATGCGGTGCTCGCCGGACTATGTACGGAAACTGACCGAACCACCATGCGACCGCCATTAATGCGGCCACCATTTGATAGACCTGCGTACGTATGATGGACAAACGAGAGTAATAATTCGTTGGAAAAAATGAACCCAAACAAGCAAAAAATACTAGGATTAATAGCACCTGGCTTATTTGTTGTAGCAATCCGACAAAAGGTGATTCCCAAAATTGGGACTCGATCCACACACCTATCGCCTGATGGGCGATAAACCAATGGCATGACGATGCTGGCAAAGGTTGGCTTGCCGAGGCAAAGCCCTCGGTCCAACTAACATGATGAAGCTGGTCGGCTGGTGACGCCGAATTCTCCGAAGTAAGTTGATGAAGAGATGGCGAAGTCCTCGGTTTAGCCGAGGTGACAGAGTAGGTCGATACGGAGACGTTGCAGCTGCCGTGTCAGCCGAGGTGTTGAGGTAGTTCGGCGTGATGGACATCGGCTTGATGAAGCAACAGTTCAGCCATGCCGATGCAGGTCGTAGCTCGTGACATGATCAATGCTGGCTTGATGAAGTGACCATGCGGTGATGCTGGTGTGCCCGCTCCGTGTAATCCGTGGGGCGGAGATGTTGGTGACGATTTATCCTTCGCGATGCCGAACTATTGTTCGGCTGGCCGAGATGATGATCCGAAGAAATTGAGCTCGGCTCAACAGAGTGACGACGTGTCTAACGCAGGTCGGCCGCCGTGGAGTGATGTTGTCGGGCTGGTTTGACACCGGCGCGACGGTGAAGTTCGTATTGTAAGAATACTTTTAACAATAGTGGGATGTGTTTGGGAATAAAACACAATACCCCATACGAAAACGTCCTTCAAAAAGGATGTCCAAAATCCTGTTCGTAAAGAAGATGAACTTGGGTTGGATTCGTTCTCGCGCAGAAAACAAATCCGAGAAGTGATGCACTAATCGGAAGGTTCCCAGAGTTCGGACTGTCGGATCGAGCTGAATTTTTGGTAGGTGGTAGATATGGGAATTCCACAGCCGATCAACGGTTGGATCTTCCAAAGGACGTCCGAGCTAGATGCTGGACACCCTGCTCCAAACTCGTCCGGATTCTCGTCCAGATTCAACACGGCTCCGGTATATCGGAGATTGCCAGAGATTCCTCCATCGGAACTCGACGAAATTTCCACGGTTGTTGTAGATTCCATTCCACACTATTCCACCGAAGCAATCGTCGAACCGACGCTCGAGGAGGCGGTGACGACGGACACAAGTTCGCTGCCCAAAAAAACAGCACGGTCGCCTAAGGGCAATGTTGACATCGAGCCCCCGGGCTCCCTGGATGATCCCTCAATGATCTTGATAGATATCAGAGTTGATGTTGATGAAGGCCCTCATCCGAACATGACGGTCGGAGGCAGGGCGTAGTCCTTGGTCGAACCAAGGTGACCAGTCGAGCTGGTGACGAAGATGCCGAAATCGCTGTTGATCTGCAGGCGAGCCATCGACCCTTTGCCGAACACACAGCGGAACTCTCAATGAAAGCACCAATGTCGGTGTCAAAACCGGCGGATCTCGGGTAGGGGGTCCCGAACTATGTGTATAGGCGGATGGTAACAGGAGACAAGGGACACGATGTTTTTACCCAGGTTCGGGCCCTCTTGATGGAGGTAAAACCCTACTCCTGCTTGATTAATATTGATGATATGGGTAGTACAAGAGTTGATCTACCACGAGATCAGAGAGGCTAAACCCTAGAAGCTAGCCTATGATATGATTGTTGGATATCTCTATCGACTAGCTTGGCCTCGGTTTATATAATGCACCAGAGGCATAGGATAACAAGAGTCCTAGCCGAATACGCCGGTGGGGGAGGAGTCCTTGTCTTGATCACCAAGTCTTGTGGAATCTTCCTTGTATGCGGCAGCTGTCCGGACTGGCCCATGAGTATACGGCCATGGGGGTCCTTGGCCCAATCTAACAGATTGGGAGATGACGCGTTGAGTACCCCCTAGTCCAGGACACCGTCAACGACCTAACAGACATGCTTGACATCTCCCCCAATAACATCGACGGCATGGACGTTGATGCAGGGGAAGATCCGAAACCACCGCCCATGCGGCGCTGGACTGCCACTTCATCATACGACGTCTACATGGGGTGGATAAACCCGTCGGGCAAAATCAAAAACGACGGCGTAAGCGCCGCCTTAGGTCCAGTCACAGCAAAAATAGCAATAACAACCAAAAAAAGGATGACACTCCAGTTGATTTCGAAGGCAACAACGACCATAGGGATCCAACGATGGAGCAGGATAAACCAGGTCAGGCCGAACACAGCCCGGAGCAGACGTCCGATTTAGAGGGCCGAACTCATCATGCTACTTCCAAAGAAGATAACAGTCTGGTTGACGATGCGTTCATCATCCCAGAAGAACATTCAAAGCAAGACAAACTCCGCAGAAAACTCCTGGCCACAGCGCGGAGCGTGAAGAAGCAGAAGAAAAGACTTAAGGCCGCGCAGGATACACTCAACCTACGATGGAATAAGGTGTTGGACACCGAAGGAAAACTTGGCGATAATCTCCACACAAAGAGCTACCCAAAGCGCAAACTGCTACCCGAATTCGACAATGAAGCCGCATCACCCGTTCGGCCCAAAAACAATACGACCACTCTGCCGGACCAACCACCTCATGGCCGTGATAGAGCAGCCACTGATACCGCACTTGATTTATGAGAGCTCCTGGACAAAATGGCCAGTGCGGCCAGGTCCATCTATGGGTCCAGAGGATAGGCTCTGGCGCGGGATTATGGTCATTACAGCGATCATGCCGATCGAATACCAGTCCGGAATCAACACCGGGAGCAACAACAGCCGGCAGCAGGTCGCGACACAACCAGATACAGAGGGGCTGCACACCCCCTGTGCTTCACGGATGAGGTGCTGGATCATGAATTTCCACAGGGATTCAAACCCGTGAATATAGAGTCATACGACGGAACGACGGACCCCGGGGTCTGGATTGAAGATTTTATCCTTCACATACACATGGCTCGTGGGGACGACCTCCACGCCATCAAATAGCTCCCCCTCAATTTAAAAGGACCAGCTCGTCATTGGCTGAAAAGCCTCCCCGAAAACTCAATTGGAAGTTGGGAGGAACTTGAGGATGCCTTCAGGGCCAACTTTCAAGGGACCTATGTCCGACCTCCAGATGTGGACGATTTAAGTCACATAGTACAACAGCCTGGAGAGTCAGCCCGCAAACTTTGCAACAGATTCCTCACTAAGAAGAATCAAATTGTCGACTGTCCGGACGCCGAAGCCTTAGCGGCCTTCAAACACAGTATCCAAGACGAGGGGCTTGCCAGACACCTCGCCCAAGAAAAGCCGAGAACGATGGCAGCCTTAACAAGCCTCATGACCCGATTTTGCGCAGGCGAGGACAGCTGGTTGGCCCGTAAAGGCACCAGCGACCCCAGCACATTCGAAGTCCGAGATGGCAATGAGAAGCCACGGCACACCAAGAACAAACGTCGGAATAATGACAGTCCGGACAACACAACAGTCAACGCCGGATTCAGGGGCTCTCGACCCGGTCCAGGAAAAAAGCCATTTAACGGCAGTAAAGAGGAACCATCAGGCTTGAACAAAGTCCTGGATAGATTGTGCCAAATCCATGGCACTTCCGACAAACCTGCAAATCATACCAATAGAGAATGTTGGGTCTTCAAGCAGGCCGGCAAGTTAAACACCGAACACAAGGGAAGGGAAACACCAAGCAAAGATGAGGATGAGCCACGCCAGCCGAACACCAGGGGCCAGAAACAATTCCCACTGGAAGTCAAAACAGTAAACATGGCGCACGCAACTCACGCAGAGTTCGTAGCCCTCCAATTTAATCCCTCGGCAACTTGCCCGATCACTTTTGATCACAGGGACTATCCGGCCAGTATCCGACACGGAGGATCGGCTGCCTTGGTGCTCGACCCAATAATCGATGGATACCATCTCACTCATGTCCTAATGGACGGCGACAGTAGTCTTAATTTGATATATCAAGACACCATCCGTAGGATGGGGATAGACCCATCCAGAATAAATAAAAACAACGCCACCTTCAATGGAGTAATTCCAGGCGTCGTGGCCCATTGTTGGGGATCCCTCGTGTTAGAAGTAACATTAGGTTCTCCCGACAACTTCAGACGTGAGAACTTACTCTTCAACATCGCTCCCTTCAGTAGCGATTATCATGCATTGCTTGGAAGACCGGCCTTCGCTTGCTTTAACGCAATACCGAACTACGCCTACCTTAAACTCAAGAAGCCTGGTCTGCGCGGCGTCATCACAGTTAGCGGAAACATAGAACGGTATGTGGCAGTTCCCGCTGCCGGACTCTAGGCGGCCTCTCCCACCGGAACGCATGAACGGTCGTTCAGACCACGGACACGGTTAGACAAGTCCAATACACCATTTTTCACACTGGCTCGGATAAACCTGAGCTAGAGGCTGTACATGTGTCCCCATAAATAATACGAGGGGCTGCAAACATGTAACACAAGCTCACAATTCGGCTCGCCTTGTTAACAGGTCGGATCTCGAACATTCCTCGAGCATAACTAACATCTCGCATGTTTTCTTTTTCGTTCTTACAGACACTACCAGTGCGACACCCTTCTAGGATACGGCACAACGGAGACACAGGCGCAGACATGCAGCAGGGCCCCGCCCACAGGTTTCTCATTAGATTAAGCCCCTGTGTAAACCTTCTTTACTGTCTCTTGTTGCTCAACATCCCATGGGTATTTCATACACCTGTACGTGACACTGGCGTTTTAGGACTTTTTGCCACGACAGATCAATGCGCGTACCTGGAATCACAGGGTCAAGGGCATTGTTTCGCCCAATATATTTTATAAAGTCCGAATACCTTCGGGAGTGTTCGGCGTCACGAGTTTGGCCTTATATGCATCAGCTCCGAATCATGTCTTTGGTCAAATGTTGGGTTAGCCCGGCTCTTGGGTTTGCTACCTTACGTTCTGTTCTGTCGGCTAAGGCAGCCAAAGGAGAACTACTGCGATTGTGCCCTGGTTATTCCGGATGAGCACCTCAGTAGAGAAAGCCGAAAACTGACTGTCATGATATAGCGAGAGATTGGTCAACCACTCAAGGACTCATCAGAATCTATAGGATTCCTCCGCATTGATGAAGGACCGGTCTACCAGTCAAGTACGCGCACCGTATCTGAACGCACGCGGAAGTACCAGGGGCTATATAGTAGCCCCACCTTTCAACTCTTATGGCTAAGCGATAGTGTTACAGCTATATAGTACGGTTGCCTGGTTCGATGTGCGATCACCTCCTTAATGGACCAAGACGTTGGATCAAGTGTGTTTCTGCCTATCTTCTCGAACACCCCCGCATTACACGTGGGGGCTAAAGCCAACGACTGCTAACTTTCACGCTATATGAATACATAAACTGCCATACAGGAGACATTATAATACTTTCAGGCAAAAGTATGAAACGCAGCCTCCATAATCAAACACATAATTGGTCATAACTAATAAGTTCATCATTCAAACATGACATTCTTCGAACACTGAGACTCTATTCTACGGGCACCTTCTATGACCTGCTCAAAGTAGTGCTCAGCTGGGTCTTGGCTTCCGGCCGGACCCCGGGTTGCAATGCGGGTGGCCTCCATATCCGCCCAGTACGTTTTCACACGGGCAAGAGCCATCTGCACACCCTCTATGCACGTCGATCACTTCATGGCATCAATCTGCGCTCTGGCGCCAAATAATCTTTGCACCAGACCAAAGTAACTGTCCGGCTTCGGCTCCTTCGGCCACAGATGGTCTATTACAGACCTCATGGCAAGGCCGGACAGCCTATGGAGCTCGGCTAAGGCAGACATCTTCTCACTCAAGGGAAAGAAGCGCGCTGGAGCATTAAATTGCGACCAGAACAGTTTCTCCATTTTCTAATCCTCATGATCCTCGAATAACTTGCTCGCATCAGCCGCACTCTTCACCAAGTCCACATACTCATCTGCGGCGCTCCATAGCTTATCCAGCGGAGCATACTTTGGATCTAAAAACTTCATCCGCAACACATAAGGACTTCCGGCCGCGATTTCTCCGGCTTGACAAAGTTCCTCCCGTGCGTCTATAATCTGAGAGCGCATCTCTTTAGCCGAATCCATCGCCTTCTTCAGGTCGGCCGCCTTTGTCTGATTCTCCTTTTCAAGAAACTCATACCGGCCGGCGGCGTCCCTCAGCTCCACAGCCATCTCGGCTATCTTCTCCTTGCTTCGGAGACGAGCAACCTGTTCAGCTCTTAATTCTTCGGCTGCCTTCAGAGCAGCCGCATTGCTAATCCGGGCTTGTTCCTTGGCTAGAGCAAGCTCCGCCCTCAAGGCCTCAACGGCAGTAGCTCCGCCTGCAACTACATAACGCCACATTAGTATTTCAAACCTTATTGTAAAGATAGATGTGGATATAGGAAAGCATACTCTGTGACTCCTCGCATCGCTTGTTCACAAGCGTGACGTCGGCCTCCACAACGCCAATCTTCCGCCTTGATTCGGCACATTCAGCGGCCTGGTCTATTGCCGGACCCTTAGCAACCTGCACATCAATACTGGTGCGATCATAATTTGGGAGTGTGATCCTCCGTTTGCCGCCATGGGCTGCCATCCGCGGTCTCAGGGGCTACTATCTATACAGAGCGCATGTATCGCGTGCGGTTCAACTAAAAATTATGGCTTACCTCAAAGCCTTCGAGCAGGCTCCTAAAAGCTTCGTTTAAACCGCTTGTGGCGGAGGAGATTTTCTCCAACACCGTACCCATTAGGGTACGATGACTCTCCAAGAGATCAGCTGACTCCAGGAGGCCCGTCAGCGTGTTAGGCCGGACTGCGGACTCTCCCGGATCCTTTTCGTTGAACGCCATGGGAGCCGAACACGCTGGGCTCGGGGCGGCCGAAGTGTTAACTTCCGGCCCCATTGGATCCGGACTCCTCTGTGACGATACCTCAGGTTCGCACGCCCCACGGGGCGGAGAGGCTGGTGGGGTTTCACTCTCCATCATCTCCGGATGAAGATCCCCCGAGGACGAACCCTGTTGAGACCAACTGCTGGCCGGACTACAAAAATAGGTCCTGGTTATTACTCTCAGAGGAAGAAGCAACAAGATCCTTGCTTAATTAAATTTACAGCTCGATGAAGGGCTAGCTCGTTGGCGGGCACGGTACAGCAACGGCGCCCTTCGAGGCAGGGTCCTTTGGTGGAATTCTTTTCCCTTGTTTAGGCGCCCCCGTCTCCAAATCTTCGGAGGCGGCCCTCTACTTCCCGCGGGGGGAGGAAACCTCAGAGTCGCCTCCCCGACTCTCCTCCTTTGTGGAGGCGCTGATTCCCCCGGTTCGGATGCGCAATGTGTGAGGCCCACTCTTGGCCTCCTCGCTCTCCCCTTCAGCTTTCTCTGGTGGCACCCGACTAAGTGTCCGTTCGAGAATCCTGGCCATTGCCGGGCCGGGCGAACCTTCGGGAAGGGGGGCCAGACACCTGATCCTCTCCGCCTTTCTAAGCCAATCCTAGTTGTGGACAGTGTTTAGAACAATGCTATGACAAATATAAGTGAGGTGTTCGGTTGTGGGGTTACTTACTTGGGTATCAAGGCGATTGCAGCTCAGGCCCGCATCCTCGGTGTTGTCCGGACACTTTATTCATGGTCCGAAGAACAACTTATACATCCCTTCGGGCGTCATGCCGAAGAAGTGCTGAATGGACCGCGGACCTTCTGGATTGAATTCCCACATCCGGAGAGGCCGGCGTTTGCACAGCAGGATCCGCAGGACTAGCATTACCTGGATTATTTTGACGAGACTAATGTCCCTCTCGAGGAGCTCCCGAATGCGGCTTTGAAGCATTGGTATATCGTTCGCAGGCCCCCAGTCTAGTCCCATGTTGGCCCATGATACCAGTTGAGGTGGATAGCCCGAGCGAAAGGCAGGCGCGGCCGCCCACTTTGAGCCTCGGGGAGCTGTGACATAGAGCCACCTCCGTTGCCATAAATCAGATACCTCCGGGAAGGAGCCTTCGGGCCACGGGGCATCAGCATTCCTGCTTATTATGGCACCTCCGCACTCTGCGTGTCGCTCCTCAATTATCTTCGGCTTCACATCGAAAGTCCTGAGCCACAAGCCGAAGTGGGGGGCAATGTGAAGGAAGGCTTCACACACAACGATAAATGACGAGATGTGGAGAATGGAATCCGGAGCTAGATCGTGGAAATCTAGCCCGTAGTAGTGCATGAGCCCCCTCACGACGGGATCAAGAGTGAGACCTAAGCCCCAGAGGAAGTGGGAGACAAACATGACGCTCTTGTTGGTCTCGGGAGTGGGGATAACCTGTTCGGGAGCAGGAAGCCTGTGCTTGACATCGACGGTCAAATACCCAGCCTCCCTGAGCTTCGCAATATACTCCTCTGTGACAGAGGAGGCCATCCATCGGCCTTGATGGTCAGATCCGGACATGATCAAAGATCCGGGGTGCTTAAGCTCGGGCTTTGGGTGTTGGAACTCAGGGCGCGAGATGTGCGAGCGTGGAGATAGAGGGATAGGCCTTGGCTCCTCTATAAAGGGGGAAGAATATCAAGCGTCCCCGAACGTGGTCGTTCGGGACTTGCCTAAAAACACGGGGTCATGCCAACAGGCACGGTTGGATTACCCATACCTGTATTGATGAGAATCCCGTAATAAGGGGGGACACGATCTCTGCTTTGATAGGACATGCCAAGGAAACCGCCTCGTGGTGCGCGGTAGCAAGTTGTAGGAATGGTTCGAATAAAAACCGGACCGTGGCGTGATGTCCCTTTTCGAAGAATTCTCACCAGATCAGATTCGTGGAATATTATTATTCTCTCTACGGTGGTATATGGAATGTTATCTTGTAGAGCCGGAAATGGTCCTTGTGTTTGGAATTTATCCTGGAGTATTCAGAGATGGAACCCGCCTCGCAATGCCGAAGACAATCTACGCGCCGACTTCATCGTCATTGAAGCCTCCGGCTTCATCGTCATTGAAGCCTAGTTCAGGGGCTACTGAGGGAGTCCTGGATAAGGGGGTATCCGGACTGCCGGACTATGTACTTTGGCCGGACTGTTGGACTATGAAGATACAAGACAGAAGACTTCGTCCCGTGTCCGGATGGGACTCTCCATGGCGTGGAAGGCAAGCTTGGCGATTCGGATGTAGATCTCCTTCTCTGTAAACCGACTCTGTATAACCCTAGCCCTCTCCGGTGTCTATATAAATCGGAGGGTTTAGTCCGTAGGACTCACGATCATCATCAACAATCATACCATAGGCTAGCTTGTAGGGTTTAGCCTCTCTGATCTCGTGGTAGATCAACTCTTGTAATACTCATATCATCAAGATCAATCAAGCAGGAAGTAGGGTATTACCTCCATCGAGAGGGCCCGGACCTGGGTAAAACATCGTGTCCCCAGTCTCCTGTTACCATTAGTCATAGACACACAGTTCGGGACCCCCTACCCGAGATCCGCCGGTTTTGACACTGACAACGAACACCTCGGACTCCAACGACGACTTCCCCAACGACGACTTCTTCCCTGACATCGACAACCTCCTCGACGACCTGGCTGGTGAGGACACCGACCCCAAGTCCAGTGCTAATGCCGCTGTTGTCCCGTATGTGTTCTTCTCCTTTCTGTTCGAAGTCCTGCCACAGTTCCTTGTTCTGGTGTTTGTCCTAGATATGTTAGGTTCTACTTCATATATGAAACTTGCCCTACTGTCTGCTCTAGATAAGCTTGGATATAGTTCATATATGCATATGTTATTTACCTTCTCTGTTAGATCGCATGACTAGTTTTATCCCTATTATATTAGTCATGCTTTATCTAATATTTCTATTAATAAAATCATTTGGTAAATTTCTCATATTTCCAACAATCCAAAAACCTTATTATAGGCAATTTACCCCAAGTGGTTTTGCTGCTTCCATGAGACCTCCTATGTTTGAGGGTATCCACTATAAGAGGTGGTGCGTGAGAGCAGTCTTATGGTTTCAAACCATGAGTTGCTATGACGCCACTCTTGGCAAACCTGAAGGAGAGCATGATGCTCAACAGGCACAAGCTTATCAGAAAATGGATACCTGAAGTTGTACATCATGGAGCAATTCTATGACTACAGGATGACTGAAGAGCGCTCCGTGGTTGAGCAAGCTCATAAGATACAGTCATTTGCTAGAGAACTTGAGCACTTCAATTGTATCCTACCGGACAAGTTTATTTCCAGAGGTATCATAAATAAGCTTCCCCCCACGTG
The DNA here is from genome assembly GCF_002162155.2 of Triticum dicoccoides. NCBI lineage: Eukaryota > Viridiplantae > Streptophyta > Magnoliopsida > Poales > Poaceae > Triticum > Triticum dicoccoides. The sequence goes on along the minus strand of NC_041393.1, from coordinate 738,188,799 downwards.
GAGGAACTTTGCTACCTTACTAAAGCATAAGAGACAGGGGTTTTCCATTCCGGATCTCATTGTACTCTTGATATAGAAGAAAAGGCGAGAGCAAAGGAAAACCGTGCTCAAGGTATTGAGGGAGGTTCTAGTGCCAATCTGGTACAAAAGAAAAACTTCCAGCCCCACAAGTTCAAGAGCCCCACAAGTTCAAGAACATGGGCAACTTTGATGGTAAAGCAAAGTTTCATGGGAAGAACAAGGCTATACAGCACACGAACTTCAAGAGGAAGAATGACAAGAAGAAAGGTGTGTGTCATGTGTGTGGAGATCCTGATCATTGGGCTCCTAGTTGCCCTAATCGCTATGACAAGCGTCATATTGGGAAAGGCGGCGAGACCGCTAATGTTTCCATTGGAGACACTGACATGAAGGATGTCGGGTATGGTATATTTCCCACTATTCTTTCAATATGTCATTCTCCTGATTGGTTAATTGACACGGGTGCTAATGTGCATGTATGCGGTGATATTTCCATGTTTTCGTCTTATCAGACCACTGGGACTTCCACCGTGTTGATGGGCAATGTTTCAAGTCCTTCTGTTAGTGGTGTTGGCATGGTCGATCTGAAGTTTACTTCGGGGAAGATCGTGTGGCTGAAGAACTTGCATTATGTCCCCTCCGTCAATAAAAATCTCTTTAGCGCATCTCTTCTGTGTAGAGATGGCTACAAGCTTGTCTTTGAGTTGAATAAATGTGTAATATCCAAGTTTGGAACCTTTGTTGGCAAAGGCTATGAGTCACGAGGCCTATTTCGTTTATCTTTGTCAGAGTTTTGCAATAAAGTTGTTAATCATGTTTGCAATAATAGTGAATCAAATGTGTGGCATTCACGTCTCTATCATGTTAACTTTGGTTGCATGTCACGATTAGCAAAGTTGAACTTAATCCCTAGTTTCACCACTATCAAGGGATCCGTGTGTGCAAGCTAAGCAACCTCGTAAGTCTCACACGACTGCGGAAACGAGAAATCATGCACCACTAGAACTCGTACATTCAGATCTATGTGAAATGAATGGTGTTTTGACAAAAGGTGGAAAGAAATATTTCATGACATTAATTGATGACTCCACTAGATACTGTCGTGTGTATCTTTTGAAATCTAAGGACGAGGCTTTGAACTATTTCAAGATCTATAAAGCTGAAGTGGAAAACCAACTTGATCGGAAAATCAAGAGGCTTAGGTCTGACCGTGGTGGAGAGTATTTTTCCAATGAATTTGATACCTTTTGTGCGGCACATGGGATAATCCATGAGAGGACGTCTCCCTATTCACCTTAGTCAAATGGGGTGTCCGAAAGAAAGAACCGTACTCTAACTGATTTGGTTAATGCCATGTTAGACACATCGGGTCTTTCCAAGGCATGGTGGGGAGAGGCGATATTGACTGCATGTCATGTCCTAAACCAAGTTCCCACAAAGAACAAAGAGATAAATCCGTTCGACGAATGGGAGAAGAAAAGATTAAAGAGCTCTTATCTAGGAACCTGGGGTTGTTTGGCGAAAGTCAATGTGCCAATTCCAAAGAAGCGCAAGCTTGGACCAAAGACAGTGGATTGTGTTTTCCTGGGATATGCTTTTCATGCATGTCGGTATGATCATGGAGTTGAATGATGCGACTTTCTTTGAAGATATCTTTCCCATGAAGGATATGGCTACCTCATCTAATCAGGAGATGCCTAGTTCATCGAATCAGGAACCAGTTACAATTACTGAACCTGCCATTTTGATGGAACACTTTGAAAATCCTGTGGAGGAGAACAATGAACTTCCTACTAGGAGCAAGAGCAGAGGACCGCAAAGTCCTTTGGTGATGATTTTCTTGTGTATCTCATAGATGACAGTCCCAGTTCTATTTCAGAGGCCTATGCATCTGAAGATGCTGACTACTGGAAGGAAGCGGTTCGTAGCGAGATGGATTCCATCTTGGCAAATGAAACTTGGGAGATAACTGATCGTTCTTATGGTTGCAAACCTATAGGATGCAAATGGGTATTCAAGAAGAAGCTTAGGTATGATGGTACTATTGAAAATTACAAGGCTCGGCTCGTGGCTAAGGGTTATACCCAAAAGGAAGGTGAAGACTTCTTTGATACTTACTCACCTGTGGCTCGACTGACCGCTATTCGAGTTCTACTTTCACTAGCTGCCTCACATGGTCTTCTCGTTCATCAAATGGATGTTAAGACAATTTCCTAAATGGAGAGTTGGACGAGGAAATCTATATGGAACAACCAGATGGGTTTGTACTAGATGGTCAAGAAGGAAAAATGTGCAAGTTGCTGAAGTCTTTGTATGGACTCAAGCAAGCACCCAAATAGTGGCATGAGAAGTTTGAAAGAACTTTAATAGTTGCATGCTTTGTTGTGAACGAAGTTGACAAATGTGTGTACTATCGCCATGGTGGGGGCGATGGAGTTATCCTTTGATTGTATGTTGATGACATTGATTTTCGGAAGGATCTGAATGTTATTTAGGAGGTCAAGGATTTCCTATCTCACTGTTTTGAGATGAAGGATTTAGGAGTGGCTGATGTCATTCTGAACATCAAGTTGTTCAGAGACGATGATTGTGGGATTACATTGCTTCAATCTCACTATGTGGAAAAGATCTTGAGTCGCTTTGGCTATAGTGACTGCAAGCCTTCTCCAACACCATATGATCCCAGTGTGTTGCTTCGAGAGAATCGAAGAATTGCTAGAGACCAATTGAAATATTCTCATATTATTGGCTCGCTTATGTATTTAACGAGTGCTACAAGACCTGACATCTCTTTTGCTGTTAGCAGACTGAGCCGGTTTGTCTCAAAATATGGAGATGTGCATTGGAAAGCTCTAGGGAGAGTTTTGCATTATTTGAAAGGCACTGTGAATTATGGAATTCACTACACTAGGCATCCAAAGGTGCTTGAAGGGTGACTCAAACTGGATCTCAGATGCTGATGAGATAAAGGCCACACGCGGATATGTATTCACTCATGGAGGTGGCGCTGTTTCTTGGAAGTCTTGCAAGCAGACCATCTTAACGAGGTCAACAATGGAAGCCGATCTCACATCACTAGATACAGCTACAGTCGAAGCAGATTGGCTTCGTCAGCTCTTGAATGACTTGCCGGTTGTTGAGAAACTTGAACGAGGTATCCTTATGAACTGCGACAATCAAACTATGTTCACGAAAGTGAGCAGCTCAAAGGATAACATGAAGTCATCAAGACACGTTCAAAGAATGTTAAAGTCTGTCAGAAAAATGAGAAACTCCGGAGTTATTGCATTGGATTATATCCAAACATCTAAAAATCTGGCAGATCCTTTTACTAAGGGTCTATCACGTAATGTGATAGATAATGCATCGAGGGAGATGGGTATGAGACCCACAATATGAGTTGTTCACAGCAGTAACCTATTCTTTGTGATCGGAGATCCCGTGAATTAGATGTGGAAGACAAGCTGTTGGTCAACTAGGAGGAGTGAGTACTCTTACTGTTAAAAATATCACTCCATGAAGATGCAATACTCTACTAAATCTGCATGGCGGGTTGATGTATATCTTAATGTGTTCTAAGAGGCTTATTGAAGAAGAGATGTTGTCCTGCAGAACATCTTTTGAAGAACGCACCTATATGAGTCTGATTGTTAAACCTCGCAACCTATGAGAGTAGGGTTCTCTCTAGTAAACTCATGAAAGGTCTCGGAGTATGACGCATAAGCTCCACCGCGGGGAAGACCCACGGTAGCCACGTATCGGTCAAGGCTTTGTGTGAAGCTAGATTCGCAGAAAACTTATAGTTCAAGGCCCAGTCCACTGTTCAAGTTGCTTACTAGTGTAGCATAGAGTTCTAGGTGGAAGTTCAACTTAACATTCTCCAATGCAGTACCGGTATATAAAACAGTGTTTTGGAACCAAAGACACATTTTGTGTGCCTTTGGGATCTGGTGGGTGATTGCTAGAATTTTGTCTATTTTGGGCCAGCCCAATAGCAGTTTCAAAAATTCCTAATAAATTCTAGAGGCCCACGCAGCCCGTTCGTGCAAGGCAAGAGGTGGAACTAAAGTTTAGTCCCACATTGCTAGTTTAGAGGGAGTAGGACCTCTTTATAAGGGAGGTTCTTTCCCCACATGTATGAGCATGAGAACAAGAGGGACATCAACGCGCGCTCCTCCTCCACCGCCCGCCTCGCCATGCCATGCCACGCCACGCCTCGTCACACCGCGCCGTGGGTTGCGGAATGAGCCGATGTCTAAATTTTTGCCACGCACGATGGGTGTATGAACGGTCACACAGGAGCTAAACGTTTTTGCTGTAGTGCAGATTGAATACGAATGGCGCACCTCTTCGCCTGATGCCTATTCGCTTTGTCTCCCGTTGTTGCCTCACCTCCCGTCGCAGCCTGTTTGCCTCTCTCTCATGTGCCTATATAAGAGAGGTCGCTCCTCTCTAGAGAGACACATCAGAAAGACCATCTCCCTCTCGCCACCAAGTTCCTGAGCACTCCGCTGCTGCTACATTCTTCCCCATCCCGGCCTGCAGCGTGCACAATAGGTCGGGACAGTAGGCCTCCGAAACCGCACTTCTTTGAGTCCTATACGGGAGAAGGGTGATAAAGTTTTTGGTGAGCGCTCAGCGCGACTACTGGCTTTTTCGTCACGGACGCCTCGGACTCCGACGAAGACTTCCCCGACGACGACTTCTTCCCTGACGTCGACAATCTCCTCGACGACCTGGCTGGTGAGGACACCGACCCCAAGTCCAGTGCTAATGCCGCTGTTGTCCCGTATGTGTTCTTCTCCTTTCTGTTCAAGGTCCTGCCACAGTTCCTTGTTCTGGTGTTTGTCCTATATATGTTAGGTTCTACTTCATATATGAAACTTGCCCTACTGTCTGCTCTAGATAAGCTTGGATATAGTTCATATATGCATATGTTATTTACCTTCTCTCTATTAGATCACATGACTAGTTTTATCCCTGTTATATTAGTCATGCTTTATCTAATATTTCTGTTAATAAAATCATTTGGTAAATTTCTCATATTTCCAACAATCCAAAAACCTTATTATAGGTAATTTACCCCAAGTGGTTTTGCTGCTTCCATGAGACCTCCTATGTTTGAGGGTATCCACTATAAGAGGTGGCGCGTGAGAGCAGTCTTATGGTTTCAAACCATGAGTTGCTATGACGCCACTCTTGGCAAACCTGAAGGAGAGCATGATGCTCAACAGGCACAAGCTTTTCAGAAAACGGATACCTGAAGATGTACATCATGGAGCAATTCCTTGACTACAGGATAACTGAAGATCACTCCGTGGTTGAGCAAGCTCATGAGATACAGTCATTTGCTAGAGAACTTGAGCACTTCAATTGTATCATCACTAAGCTTCCCCCCACGTGGAGGAACTTTGCTACCTTACTGAAGCATAAGAGACAGGAGTTTTCCATTCCGGATCTCATTGGTACTCTTGATATGGAAGAAAAGGCGAGAGCAAAGGAAAACCGTGCTCGAGGTATTGAGGGAGGTTCTAATGCCAATCTGGTACAGAAGAAAAACTTCCGGCTCCACAAGTTCAAGAGCCGCACAAGTTCAAGAACAAGGTCAAGTTTGATGGTAAAGCAAAGTTTGATGGGAAGAACAAGGCTGTATAGCACACGAACTTCAAGGAGAAGAATGACAAGAAGAAAGGTGCGTGTCATGTGTGTGGAGATCCTGATCATTGGGCTCCTAATTGCCCTAATTGCTATGACAAGCGTCATATTGGGAAAGGCGGCAAGACCGCTAATGTTTTCATTGGAGACACTGACATGAAGGATGTCGGGTATGGTATATTTCTCACTATTCTTTCAATATGTCATTCTCCTGATTGGTTAATTGACACGGGTGCTAATGTGTATGTATGCGGTGATATTTCCATGTTTTCGTCTTATCAGACCACTGGGACTTCCAGCGTGCTGATGGGCAACGTTTCAAGTGCTTCTGTCGGTGGTGTTCGCACGGTCGATCTGAAGTTTACTTCGGGGAAGATCGTGCGGCTGAAGAACGTGCATTATGTCCCCTTCGTCAATAAAAATGTTGTTAGCGGATCTCTTCTGTGTAGAGATGGCTACAAGCTTATCTTTGAGTCGGATAAATGTGTAATATCCAAGTTTGTACCTTTGTTGGTAAAGGCTATGAGTCACCAGGCCTATTTCGTTTATCTTTGTCAGACGTTTGCAATAAAGTTGTTAATCATGTTTGCAATAATAGTGAATCAAATGTGTGGCATTCACGTCTCTGTCATGTTAACTTTGGTTGCATGTCATGATTAGCAAATTTGAACTTAATCCCTAGTTTCACCACTATCAAGGGATCTGTGTGTGCAAGATAAGCAACCTCGTAAGTCTCACACGACTGCAGAAACGAGAAATCTTGCACCACTAGGACTCGTACATTCAGATCTATGTGAAATGAATATTGTTTTGACAAAAGGTGGAAAGAAATATTTCATGGCGTTAATTGATGACTCCACTAGATACTGCCGTGTGTATCTGTTGAAACCTAAGAACGAGGCTTTGAACTTTTTCAAGATCTATAAACCTGAAGTGGAAAACCAACTTGATCGGAAAATCAAGAGGCTTAGGTCGGATCGTGGTGGAGAGTATTTTTCCAATGAATTTGATGCCTTTTGTGCGGCACATGGTATAATCCATGAGAGGACACCACCCTATTCACCTTAGTCAAATGTGGTGTCTGTAAGAAAGAATCGTACTCTAACTGATTTGGTTAATGCCATGTTAAACACATCGGGTCTTTCCAAGGCATGGTGGGGGGAGGCGATATTGACTGCATGTCATGTCCTAAACCGAGTTCCCACAAAGAACAAAGAGATAACTCCATTCGAGGAATGGGAGAAGAAAAGATTAAAGCTCTCTTATCTAGGAACCTGGGGTTGTTTGGCGAAAGTCAATGTGCCAATTCCAAAGTAGCGCAAGCTTGGACCAAAGACAGAGGATTGTGTTTTCCTGGGATATGCTTTTCATAGCATTGGTTATAGATTCTTGGTTGTAAAATCTGAGGTACCTGACATGCATGTCGGTACGATCATGGAGTCGAATGATGCGACTTTCTTTGAAGATATCTTTCCCATGAAGGATATGGCTACATCATCTAATCATGAGATGCCTAGTTCATCGAATCAGGAACCAGTTACAATTACTGAACCTGCCATTTCGATGGAACACTTTGAAAATCCTGTGGAGGAGAACAATGAACTTCCTACTGGGAGCAAGAGTAGAGGACCGCAAAGTCCTTTGGCGATGATTTTCTTGTGTATCTCATAGATGACACTCCCAGTTCTATTTCAGAGGCCTATGCATCTGAAGATGCTGACTACTAGAAGGAAGCGGTTCGTAGTGAAATGGATTCCATCTTGGCGAATGAAACTTGGGAGATAACTGATCGTTCTTATGGGTGCCAACCTATAGGATGCAGATGGGTATTCAAGAAGAAGCTTAGGTCTGATGGTACTATTGAAAAAGTACAAGGCTCAGCTCGTGGCTAAGGGTTATACCCAAGGACGGTGAAAACTTCTTTGATACTTACTCACCTGTGGCTCGACTGACCACTATTCGAGTTCTACTTTCACTAGCTGCCTCACATGGTCTTCTCGTTCATCAAATGGATGTTAAGACAAGTTTCCTAAATGGAGAGTTGGACGAGGAAATCTATATGGAACAACCAGATGGGTTTGTACTAGATGGTCAAGAAGGAAAAGTGTGCAAGTTGTTGAAGTCTTTGTATGGTCTCAAGCAAGCACCCAAACAGTGGCATGTTAAGTTTGAAAGAACTTTCACAGCTACATGCTTTGTTGTGAACGAAGTTGACAAATGTGTGTACTATTGCCATGGTGGGGGCGAGGGAGTTATCATTTGCTTGTATGTTGATGACATACTGATTTTCGGAACAAATCTAAATGTTATTAAGGAGGTTAAGGATTTCCTATCTCGCTGTTTTGAGATGAATGATTAACGAGTGGCTGATGTCATTCTGAACATCAAGTTGTTGAGAGACGATGATAGTGGGATTACATTGCTTCAATCTCACTATGTGGAAAAGATCTTGAGTCGCTTTGGCTATAGTGACTGGAAGCCTTCTCCAACACCATATGATCCCAGTGTGTTGCTTCGAGAGAATCAAAGAATTGCTAGAGACCAATTGAAATATTCTCAAATTATTGGCTCGCTTATGTATTTAACCAGTGCTACAAGACCTGACATCTCTTTTGCTGTTAGCAGACTGAGCCGATTTGTCTCAAAACCAGGAGATGTGCATTGGAAAGCTCTAGAGAGAGTTTTGCGTTATTTGAAAGGCACTGTGAATTATGGAATTCACTACACTGGGCACCCAAAGGTGCTTGAAGGGTGACTCAAACTGGATCTCAGATGCTGATGAGATAAAGGCCACACGCAGATATTTATTCACTCATGGAGGTGGCACTGTTTCTTGGAAGTCTTGCAAGCAGACCATCTTAACGAGGTCAACAATGGAAGCCGAACTCACAACACTAGATACAACTACGATCGAAGAAGATTGGCTTCGTCGGCTCTTGAATGACTTGCCGGTTGTTGAGAAACTTGAACCGGGTATCCTTATGAACTGCGACAATCAAACTGTGATCATGAAAGTGAGCAGCTCAAAGGATAACATGAAGTCATCAAGACACGTTCAGAGAAGGTTAAAGTCTGTCAGAAAAATGAGAAACTCCGGAGTTATTGCATTGGATTATATCCAAACGTCTAAAAATCTGGCAGATCCTTTTACTAAGGGTCTATCACGTAATGTGATAGATAATGCATCGAGGAAGATGGGTATGAGACCCACAATATGAGTTGTTCACAGCAGTAACCTATTCTTTGTGATCGGAGATCCCGTGAATTAGATGTGGAAGACAAGTTGTTGGTCAACTAGGAGGAGAGAGTACCCTTACTGTTAAGAATATCACTCCATGAAGATGCAATTTTCTCCTAAATCTGCATGGCAGGTTGATGTATATCATAATATGTTCTAAGAGGCTCATTGAAGCAGAGATATTGTCCTGCAGAACATCTTTTTAAGAACGCACCTATATGAGTCTGATTGTTAAACGTCGCAATCTATGAGAGTAGGGTTCTCTCTAGTAAACTCATGAAAGGTCTCGGAGTATGACGCACAAGCTCCACCGCGGGGAAGACCCACGGTAGGCACGTATCGGTCAAGGCTTTGTGTGAAGCTAGATTCGCAGAAAAATTGTAGTTCAAGGCCCAGTCCACTGTTCAAGTTGCTTACTAGTGTAGCATAGAGTTCTAGGTCGAAATTCAACTTAACAGTCTCCACTACAGTACCGGTATATAAAACAGTGTTTTGGAACCAAAGGAAAATTTATGTGCCTTTGGGATCTGGCGGGGGATTGCTGGAATTTTGTCTATTTTGGGCCAGCCCAATAGCAGTTTCAAAAATTCCTAATAAATCCTAGAGGCCCACGCAGCCCGTTCGTGCAAGGCAAGAGGTGGAACTAAAGTTTAGTCCCACATTGCTAGTTTAGAGGGAGTTGAACCTCTTTATAAGGGAGGTTCTTTTTCCACATGTATGAGCATGAGAACAAGAGAAACATCAACGCGCGCTCCTCCTCCACTGCCCGCCTCGCCACCCCACGCCACGCCACGCCTCGTCACGCCGCACCACGGGTTGCGGGACTGAGCCGATGTCTAAATTTTTGCCATGCACCATGGGTGTATGAACAGTCACACAGGAGCTGAAATGTTTTTACTGTAGTGCAGATTGAATACGAACGGCGCACCTCTTCGCCTGCTGCCTATTCGCTTTGTCTCCCTTTGTTGCTTCACCTCCCGTCACAGCCTGTTTGCCTCTCTCTCCTGTGTCTATATAAGAGAGGTCGCTCCTCTCTAGAGAGACACATGAGAAAGACCATCTCCCTCTCGCCACCAAGTTCCTGAGCACTGCGTTGCTGCTACGTTCTTCCCCATCCCGGCCTGCGGCATGCTCTGCAGGTCGGGACAATAGGCCTCCGAAACCGCACGTCTTTGAGTCCTATACGGGAGAAGGGTGATAAGGTTTTTGGGGAGGGCTCAGCGCGACTACTGACTTTTTCGTCACGGACGCCCCGGACTCCGCCGACGACTTCGCCTACGACGACTTCTTCCCCGACGTCGACAACCTCATCGACGACATGGCTGGCGAGGACACCGACCCCAAGTCTAGTGCTAATGCTGTTATTGTCCCGTATGTGTTCTTCTCCTTTCTGTTCGAGGTCCTGCCACAATTCCTTGTTCTGGTGTTTGTCCTAGATATGTTAGGTTCTACTTCACATATGAAACTTGCCCTACTGTCTGCTCTAGATAAGCTTGGATACAGTTCATATATGCAGATGTTATTTACCTTCTCTCTGTTAGATTGCATGACTAGTTTTATCTCTGTTATATTAGTCATGTTTTATCTAATATTTATGTTAATAAAATCATTTGGTAAGTTGCTCATATTTCCAACACGTAGCACCACGCATGCTTGTCATTTGAGTGGAGTGAGTGGCATACACATACTTTTGGTACGTAAGTTATCCATTTGTGAAATGGACAATGAAGTGTAGTCACCCCTGAAGCTGATGAATTGAGGTGGGCTCGCATGCATTAATGAAAGCCAAGGGGTGGATCTGACCCGACCACAGGAAATAATTTAGGCTGTCGTTACTCCTGCACTCAAGTTTGGCACGAAAGATCCAAATGGGATGGTTTTATTTTCGTTTTTCTTTTTTGCGGTTGGGAGTAGGAGCATATGGCCGAAGAGCTACCACATCGGCGCCAATGTGCATTGGGCCATGCAGGGCTATGTTGGTCGCCAATCAGCTGACCAAGCACACACAATTTCTATGACCTAATATTCGGGCGGCCGTACGATCGTCCTCCCAATGTCGGACCTTAATGCGGGAGAACAGTGCCAGGTACTCCCTCTGTCCCAAAATTCTTGTTTTAGATTTGTCTAGATACGGATGTATCACTTGCCCTCCCTCCCCCACTACCCCTCCCCCGTTGGCCTTGCGCCGTCCCTCCGGCAGGCGGCTCGGGCGGCGGCGCCAAATCCTGCCGCGGGTACCCTTCCCTTCCTCCTCCCGTCTCTGCCGTCGGCCGGGACCGCCAGGGCGAAGCCCCTCGCGGTGGCTGGCCGTGGGGGATCTCTTCTCCACGTCGTAGTGTAGGTGGGTTTGGGGCTCCTTCCCTGGGCGGTGGCGTCGGGCGTGCACGGGGCCCGGCGGCGAGGCGTCCCTCTCTCCGGTCAGCGGCGCGCTGTGGTGCCGCGGTGGTGGACGGGTGATTGGCTCGCGGCGGCTGTGCCCCGTGGTGACGGTGGGGGACCGACTTCGGTCCTCCGGTGTTGCTGCGGGTGGTCTTCATTCCCCGTCACGGGCGTGAGGCGGTGTTCCTCGGGCAGCGGTGGTTCCGGCGGCGGCGCTGCGCCGGACGGTGAGGAGGCGGTGGCGCAGCCACTTGGCTGTGGGCTGGCGTAGCGACAGGCGGCGGCGCCCTTCTAGCCCAGATCTGGGCCCTTTTGGGCCCCATCTGGGTCTGGGCGGGACTGGCCGGCCACACCGATGGACGGAGGCGCGGCTCATGCGGGGGGTTGCGGAGACGGAGGCGCGCACTACAGCGCGGCAACGGGAGCTTCATGAGCCCTGTCTAGCTCGGCCGGGCCGTGGGACAGGTGTGCTCTCCTTGCTGCGTCCGGTCGGTGACCGCCATGGGCGGTGGAGGTTGTCCCCTCCCACATGGATGCCGATTCTGCCGCTCTTCATTCCTGGTTGTCCCCTCTCGGCCTCGTAGGTTTCGCTTTGCCGCTTGTTCGTCTGCGACGGCTTCGACGGGTGGAGGTGCGGCTCATGCGGGGGGTTGCGGAGACGGGGGCGCGCTAATAGCAGCGTGGTGCCGGGAGCTTCACGATTCCTTTCTTGCTCGGCCGGGCCGTGTGCCTGGTGTGCTCCTATTGCTGTTTCCGGCCAATGACCGCCAAGGACGGTGGAGGTTATCCCCTCCCGCGTGGCTGCTGATTTTGCCGCTCCTCGTTCCCGGCTGTCCCCTCTCGGATCTGTCGGTCTCGCTTCACTTTCCATAGTGAGACGGCGGTGGTGATCTCAAGACCGTGGTGGCGCATGTTGGTGGACGGCAAGATTGGTGGAGTGTGACGGAGCGGCCGGGGCTGTGGTTGTGTGGCGGACGGGAGAAATCCCTGTCGGCTTAGCCGACACAGATGCGGTGACGCCCGCAGGCGCCACCGTTCCTTCCTGAAGGGCGTCGAGCATGCCCCTTTCACATGCCCCTCCGTGTACCGGGGGAAACCCTAGGACCAGTCCGGGCAGCAGCGTCGACATCGCCGCGTTCCTTCTTGAAGGTGTTGCTTGGTATGCGGCGGTCCGAAGTGCGACGAGCGTGGTGAAAATTCTCGGGCGGGCACAACGCTTGCGGGTCATCATCGTTTTCGTCGATCCGACACTGTTGTCATTAGTTCCTTTTTCTTTCTCTGTTATTTCTTTTGGGCTTGCTTATCTTGTATGCCCCAACATCGAACTTTCAGTATATCGTGCGGTTGCTATATATATATATATATAGCGGGGCGAAAGCCTATATCGAGTGGGAGTACAATAAGCATCACACCCCGGCCGTCCGATCTCATCGCTTCATCATTTAAGCTTGGCGAGTTGTGCTCTCCAGATTTGGATGAACTTTGCTAGCTCGCCTCACACACACACAGCCACACACGATACGACAACAATGGAGCAAGCGGCCAGCAGCGTGAAGGAGGATCTCAGCCTCGAGCTCACCCTGGCCTTTGCCGTGTGCGTGGCGCCGGCCCCGCCCCGCACGGGCTTCTTCCTGTGCGTCTACTGCGACCGCAAGTTCCGAAGCGCGCAGGCGCTCGGCGGCCACCAGAACGCGCATAAGCAAGAGCGCGCCGTAGCCAAGCACCGCCGGGACGCGTGGAGGGCTGCTGCCATTTCTCGGATCTCCGGGGAGCCTGCAGCAGGCTCCGTGGGGTACAAGCACGGCAGGAGCTCATCGGAGCGCGACCACGAGCTGGACTTGTCTCTCCGGCTGTAACCGGTGGGCAGACACAGGTCGATCAAACCTTAGCAGTATCCATGGTCCGCACCCCTTTCCGGTGCTAGGTAAGTTAGAGTCTTGCTACAAGCATTTTGTTTCAAGCTCCTGCTGTGTATGCGTTGGATTCATATCAGCCCTCATGTAGTTTATTGGATATTTGTTTTTAAGGTCTAGACCTTCCTGGTCCTTGGATCGACACTAAATTTGACAATTTGTCAGACTAATGACGTTGCAAGAATAATCTGGATCTATATATATCTATCTGAATGTTCACTTGAGGGGCATTTAGAAGGCACTGAAAAAATAGGGACATTGGTCAACGCCGTGTTGATAAGTGCTCCCTGCATCCCAAAATAAGTGTCTATGTTTTAGTACTCATCGTCCACAAGATGCACACTACAACACGGTTAAGTATTAAAGGCATTTTCTATAAGGCGTTTTGAAAAATGCCTTAGATTGTGTTCCTTAGAGGCATTCTTGAAAAGTGCCTTCAAATGTCCCTAGTTTCCTAGGCGATTACAGAGAGTGCCTCCGATTATGCTCAATCGAAGGCATTCTGAAAGACGCCTTCCGTCAGGTCTTGCACCACGCCTCACTACATGCACGCAATATATAACTCTACTTCCTGTAGTCAACCATATTACCAGGTACAGCTTGGTGGCCAATTGATTTGCCAGTTATGCAGAGGTTGCCAGTTCGATCCACGGCGCTGTTGTATTATCAGTTCATTGAGAGATGAGAGATACAGTTTTTCACTTCGTCAGAGCCGTTGCATACCAATTTGTTTTGTCCCATACTGCTTAGCGAGAAGAAATTTAGGCTGTTTAAAAGGGGAGCCCTCTGATAACCTGTGTGGAAGATCACATACAGATTAACTAAAAGACGCTGTGTTCCTACGTTAGGAGGCAGAAGAAAAAGAGATTTGCGACGGCGCGGTAATATAATTAATACGAGGACGTGGCCCAGTAGTAAAAAATACACACGAGAATCGAGTGTGACTGCTCTACTGTACAACGTGGCCCAGCGCCCAGCCCGTGTGGCCGTTGCAGCTGACGAGTCGCTCTGAATATTTGTTTTGTTGGATGGAGGCGTTCTGACCTTTCGAGGCACTTTCTAAAATCGCCTCCACATTAACTATCCGAGGCATTCTTCGAAAGTGCCAACAAACACCTTTCCCTTCGCGAGTATACTTAGCGTTTTTTAGGAACGCCACGTTAGCTCTTTGAAGGCATTTTCTTACCATTTCAAGGCATTTAAAAATGCCTCCCAATGTCTACCGTGCTGTAGTGGCAGAACACACCTGGAACTTGGCTGTCCACCATGGCTCTATTGCAAGGATAGGTAGCGTATCCGCAAAAATATTAAACAAGATGGGGTACAAAAAAAATGGTTCTGTTGATGCTGGCCTTTAAGATTTTAGCTTGAAATTATCTAACATCATCGTTGACATTACTTGACACTTCCTTTTTTTTGATAAATATAATTCACCTGAGTTTGCCAGATATTGGAAAACACTTTCCACATAGCCCGCTGAAGGAAATACCAGCAAACTTTATCGTAACTTTAGAAAATCATAAGAAATAGTCTTGTGAAACACTTTCTTATACTTTGGCCTTGCTTGTTTTGCAAATATCTCCAATGACACAATCTCATAAAGGACGATCCTAACGAGCTATAGATATAGGAGATTGCAAGGTTAGTTGTGCGAACGGCAGGGTGATGGAGAGGGGAGGATAGACACTTGAATCGGGGAGGGTTGTTGTATTGCTCGACTTGGAGATGTGTGGTACTGTGGTATACTGGTACGTGCTCCAGAATGGGTGAATCTTGGCAGTGATGATCAATTCAAGGAGAAGAGACGCTTGCAGCAAGTCGACGAGGGAAGTATGGTCCGGCGTGCACAATCAAAAAACTTGAAGTGTGCACCAATTAAGTGCTATCACGAAGCACGACCGACGTGTCCACGCGCGCACCCGTGTGTGTGTGTGCGCGCGCGCGCCCGTGTGGTGTCAGGTCACCAATGGTCGTGGCTGCTAGTGGTGACCGGTGTATCGGTAAGTGGTATTTCACAAGAACTCACTAGGTGTCATCCAACCCCGTTAGTCAATCCATTGGTGGCAAGTTGATCACACAGCTTGGCAACACCATTGACGGGTCTTGTCGATAAGTTCACCTGCTGCGAGCAAGTAGGTCAAATAATATTCGTGGTGGTGTATGCTGGTCGTGGCTGGACACGTCTGAGGGCAAGAACTAAACTCACCATAGTGATGCTTGTTTTATTTTATTTTCTTGCAAAAAATCTCTGCATTATGCATTTGGGTGTTCGGTCCGTCCCGTTCTAAAAAGTACAACAGCAAGTCTGATGGCAACGTCAAGCGGTCCACAATGAGTGGTAGCACAAAAGACACTACTGACGAGCAGTTCTCTCCACCGGTCAGCGACAAACCTCTAATGGTAAGTTGTAGTTTAACTAGATGTTAACTTGAGTGACATGCACAAACGTCACACATGTTTTTTTTTACATTATTCACAATGGCAAACCAGGACACACTGAGTCATAATTCAGAAATGCTAAGACTTATGGAATTTTTTCCCACCGACTAGATCTACCGACATCGTGTCATGTTCCCCACGTTCCTTCAAACGAATTCAATTCCTGTAGATATGGCCTTAGTCGTCAAAGTTATCAACCATGGCAAATTCACACGCTCGCTATGCTATACTCGAATGGTTGCACATTAGATATGGTTTTAAATGCCTCGGTCGTATTCTTTGAAAAAAAGATTGAATCTTCCACCAAATGCATCATTGTGATGCACACAAGACACAACCATACATTTTCGACAGTATGTCCATATGCAATTAACGAGGTGTTGCATTGTAGCTGCCAGGGTGAGGGGGCTTTGAATGGGATTTTGCGGCCAGGCTAGCTGCGGCGCGCAGCGTACCGCCTCCAGTCGCACATGCACACTTGTAATACTACTTTTTTTAGAACACAGTACAGACGCAAGCAAGCGTGCATATACACGCGCATACACTCACCCCTTTAAACGCACGTAAGGTCCACACAGTCTCTTGACTCAGCTCAGCCATTTTTGTTCCATTGCTCATTACAATTAATGGTGACCGACCGGAGCTCGACGGTGCACAGCATATCCACGTACGGTCTGCAGTCCTATTATTACAGCTGCTGCCTGAGACCATCGTAATCATATGCAAGGTCCAAATGACCCCATGACGGGCTTATCTCAAGCCCTTCAGACAACTTTATTGTTTCTGCCTTTTATTAATAAAAGTTACAGTCGGATTTTTACCTTACTGTTTATAGTTAAAAAAAAAATGAACCCCTGATAAGCTTGTCCATCACCAATCATGATGGACGAACAAAGGCAGGTCCATAAAAGAAAGGAGGCACGTTACTGAAAACGACACTCATCTACGGGAGATCGATGTGGTTGGATGGATCAGCAGATCCATCTTCTCTCGAGGTACCGGGGCGTGCCGTACACCAGTGACAGTTGATCGAGCTCGTGATACAGGTACTCCATCGTCACGCTCCCCAATAACAGGCGGTCGGTGAGGTTGTCGAGAAGGCAAGAGTTTACTCAGACTGCGGCGGCACATTCATATAATCCCAAGCGCTCATTAATGACATCCAGGGACCACCTAAATAAGTAAATATACTTAATGACGATAAAAGGTTTCACAGATTAATAAGGACATGTTGTCGTCGTTATTATTTTCTCACAATTAATATGGACAAGCTGGTATGCGTCGTTATTGCTTTCAACAACAGAGGTTATGACGACGACTAGCGACCACATTATGAGTTTTATAATGACCACAAGTCATCTCGTTAAAAATATTTTCTTAGCCATGTGTGTGCACCTTATGAGTACAGCATAGCATAGATTGTGCAATGGGATGAAGGGAGAAGTGGTTAACTTCCCATGGTGGTGGGCACCACAATGCTTGGACCTTCTAGCAGTATCAGTGTGTCACAACACCGGTTCTCTCCAACCAAACGTCGAATTCAAATATTCAGATAATCCCCATGTATCTAAGGGTTCGGTGTCAGGCGGACGCCTATAGCTAGAGTTGACAATCTTTTAATGACTAATTCGTGCATCGTATTTCGTAGTACCCTTTGTATTTTGGATTGAAATTGATTATAAATTTGACTAGAAAAATATAAGTTATATGCTACAAATCAATTGTTCTGCCACATAACTTCTACTCCCTCGTTCACAAATATATGATGTTTTAGATATTTCATATGGACAACATATAGACTGAAATGAGTCAAAAAATACACTAAAATGTGTCTATATACATCCGATTCACAAAAAGCGAAAACATCTTATATTTGTTAATAGAGAAAGTATTTTGTAGTTTAATGTGGTCAAAGTTTGACCCAAAGTGCGATGGGTGTCAATAAACTAGGACAAAGGAAGTAGTTTGACAATGTTTTCACCTTGTGACTCTTGTGGGAGAGTCCACTCCGTCCCTTTTTTCTTATCCCCCATGTAGACCAAAGTGTCATTTAAGTAGGGTTATAGCTCTATAATATACTTGCTCATAGGGCATCTCCAATAGTTTGTTTGTTTGCTTCTTGGTAAACTCTGGCACGTCATCGACCAACAAATTATCATACTACTACTCCAACATGGAGTATCTAGTTTGTCCAACGATAGTGAAAGAATGCACAAGGTTCCAAAGGTGACATAGAATAACTGAGGAGAAATAGAAATATTGTGTCTTCAGGAATCAACAACATTAGCAAGGGCTTCAAGATACATTGGAAGAGAAGCCTTGCCCATTGTCCCAACTTACGTTTGGCAAACTACAGAAATTCTATTTGAGTAGTTGTATGATAAGTTGTTGGTCGATAACATTGCTACTTTTACAAGTAAGCTAACCAAAAAACTATTGCAGATAACCTTATTAGGTGTCATCGTCGTGTGACGTGGAGAACTAAGTAATTAATTTCAATCACTATAAAAAAGATACACTTTGTAATGGTTACCCAGGGAATAGGGATCCATGCATCCGCTGCAAGATAAGTGAATCCTCTCCTCGCTCCATATGTGTCGCTCCCAATGACTGCTTAGTGTGGGAGTACATTTTGTTCAAAACCTTAAGCTAAAAAATCTCTTAAATCAAGAGTCCAATTTATTAACCCGTTCCACCTTATATCACAACTTTTGGTGCCGACGTTTTCATAACTGTAGGCCTGGTGACCCCTCTTTGAAAATTACTAATTATTCTAAACTTATTCATCCACATGTCTTAGGAAAGGAAAGTACACAGTCACATACACCTGATTGTGCCCCGTAGGATATTGCAAGAGAAAAAAAAAGCTGAGTCCCACAGAAAATATGGCCTCCTGCACAGAATGGCATGTACATCTACAGTAACCCTGCACAGAAGACTAACCCTTTCTTATTGCCCCTGTGTGCGCGCACGCGGGTGTGTGTATAAACATACACATTAGTAGAAAACAGGGCTTTGGTCTAGGCTAGATAAGTGCATTAGTCCCGGTCGTGTTACGAACCAGGACTAATGGTTACATCAGTCCCGGTTCGTGAGGCCAGGACGCTGGCCGGGCCTCAGCAGGCACCAGTCCTGGTTCGTCTGACACATTTAGTCCCGGTTCCAGACACGAACCGGGAATAAAGGTCCTCGCTCCTGGCGCAGTCCCTTTAGTCCCGGTTGGTGACTGGAACCGGGATTAAAGGTCAGTCTTCTATCGCGGTTCTAGCCACAAACTGGGACTAAACAGATGCCTATATATATGCTCGCCCTTGCCCACTCACTCGTCTATTTTTTTGTCGGCCGGCATGTGGGAGGTGTGTGCTACTCAGCTCTCACCTCCTGTGCACATGAGATTTTCGATGAAATGCCCGAACGCTTTCTCCTCTCTAAGCTCGACCACCAAGCTTCACTTTCCCCAAGATTTGTCTAGGTTTGGCGGTGCACCAACTACACAAGTGTTTTAAAAGGTTAGCAACTTCTTCCTTTCATCTCTCACTTCTAGTTTAGCTCATTTCAAATGCTCTAGAAGTAGAGTGGTTTATGGGTTTTAGTGTAGGAGCGTATGTGGGAGTTCTTTTAATTTAGATGCACAACTTGAGCTCAATCAACTTCTTAGAGTCTGCACATGTGTAGGGTGTCGTCCCGTCCGCGCCGATCTGGTCGCCGGCACCACCGTGGTGAGCCTGTTTTTCGTATCTTGTTTTTAAAAGAAAAAAAATTCTTACTTGTATGATTTAGATAGATACTTGTATAAATTTCTTACTTTTATTATTGTTTGTTATTATATAGTGACATGGTTTTGGTATCCGCCCCCATCGGTCCTCGTCCAGTCTATGATTCAGATGTGGTATATTATCTTTTATAACTATTTGTTTCATTTAGTGTTTATTACAATTATACCAACCAACGTGACATAGATGTTTTTTATCTAGGAGGTATGTGAACCGGAAATTCCAACCGACCCTCTTGTTGAGAGGTTAAATTTAGTTGAAAAAGAAAATGAGTATTTGAAAGAAAAATTGAAAAGAATTGAGAAGGAGAAGATGAAATTGGAGTTGCATGTTGTCGATGTCGTAGATGATAACAAGATCAAGATGGATACAATGCGCTTGAAGATTAGAAAGATAAGAAAATATGCCATTGATAATGACGCTTGGTATCATTATGTTGTTGGATCAATTGTTACCTTAGTTGCGATTAATGCGCATTTGTTGTTACATTTAAATGTTTTACATAGTTGTATATAGTTGTATGTTAGTTTCAATGTATGTTTTAATTAGATGCTCTAGAGAGCTGTATGTTGTTTTATGAGAACTATGTATGAATTTTACATATTTATTTTTTCAGTAATAACATTTGATCACTACTGTACTTTGGTTTTAGTGTGATGTAGAACTTGTATTAATTTGGTCAATTCTCTATTCTTTATGTCATGTAATGGTTTTGATACACTTAATTATATAATGCATGCAGATTAACTGGCAATGGATGTACAGTGACCTCCGAGTACATTGAGGGGAGAATTCCTTATTTTGCCCTTTTTTAAATTTTGGTTCCCTTTTTGGCCCAGAATTATGTTTTCTCCCCTTTTTAACACCCAAACTTGAATTTGTTCCTTATGTGACACTTCCGTTAGTTTTGGCTATTAACGGTGTTAAGTCTGACCTAAAAAGACTGTTTTACCCCTAATGTATTATGTGAACAGATTATTTACAGGCAACACAAAGGTAATGTGAAATATTTTGTACTGTTTGAATAAGTAAAGAAAACAAAATTATGTATGTGACTAATAATAATACAATGAGTGGAACAGTGACGAACCCATTTAGCCTCTACTGTAGCATATAAATTTGTACTCCCTCCGTCCGAAAATACTTGTCATCAAAATGGATAAAAAGGGATGTATCTAGACATTTCTAGGTACATCCCTACAATGAGTGGAACAGTGACGAACCCATTTAGCCTCTACTGTAGCATATAAATTTGTACTCCCTCCGTCCGAAAATACTTGTCATCAAAATGGATAAAAAGGGATATAGAGTACACATTAATCTAGCATGTGATAAGTTAGAACGCGGCATGTCAATGGGTCATGTCGAATAGATGTGTTCATGCCTCAAGTGCTGCACACGCACAGGCCATTGCGATACAGATCGATCGGCTCTCAGGGATCCAGCTGCAATACGTGACAGGTTGTGTTGGCCCAGTATACACTACACGAGTACTTCGGCGACGGCAGCCCTGGAGAATGACGATGACGGACGAAGCAACACACTTCCGACCGAGACTAGCAAAGCTAGCCACGTACGCCACACACGTACGTAGACCGGCCATAGACAGAAGCATCTCACGCACGTATAAAACAGCAGACTAATCGATCCTTGCTTGATCGATCCGGCTAGCTGCACACACAGGAAACGCACGCAATAGCTAGCTGGTTTGATACCCTCTTTGTGTAAATTTGGGATTGCTTTTACCGCACTTCCCGCGTGGTGTTGGTTTGATACCCTCAAAATAATAAAAATAAAAGCTAGCTGGTTTGATGGCCACACGAATGTACACATGTATCTAACCGGACATGACACAGCTGCACTTCGTCATATTTTTTGTTTGTTCACGCCCCTCCTCTACCATTTTCTAATGACATACTATCACCATGGGTAAACTTGTCTTTGCACATGCTAGTTAACATCTCAGGATGGAAAAAAGGATGAAAGTGTCACATAAGGCACAAAATGAAGTTTGAGTGTCAAATAGGGAAGAAAATAGTTTTCTGTGCCAAAAAGGGAACTAAATTTTAAGAGTGGGCCAAATAAGGAATTCTATATGAGGGCCTGCATAAATTTCTTGAAGTGGCTGAGGCAAACAAACAGAATGGTTTTATGTATTGTCCATGCCCTGTCTGTGAAAATATAAAGGATTACTCTAACTCGAAAACTCTTCACTTGCACCTCCTAGAGAAGGATTTCATGCCACACTATAATGTTGGGACCAAACATGGAGAAAGAAGGATTATTATGGAAGACAACAAAGAAGAAGAGGATGATGACAACTATCCTATGTTCCTTGAATACGGTGATCACACAATGAGAGAAGGTGAAGATCAAGAGGCACTAGACGATGTGCCCGGTGATGATCTTCGCCGGGTCATCGTTGATGCACAGAGAGAATGCGAAAGTGAAAGCGAGAAGTTGAAATTCGATCGCATGTTAGAGGATCATAAAAAAGGGTTGTACCCAAATTGCAAAGATGGCAACACAAAGCTCGGTACCACACTGAAATTGCTGCAATGGAAGGGAGACAATGGTGTATCTGACAACGGATTTAGGAAGCTATTAAAAATTATGAAGAAGAAGCTTCCAAAGGATAACAAATTGCCTGACAGTACGTGCAAAGCAAAGAAGGTTCTCTGCCATCTATCATTGGAGGTGCTGAAGATACATGCATGCCCTAATGACTGCATCCTCTACCGCGGTGAGTACGAGGTTTGGAATGCATGCCCAGTATGCGGTGCATTGCGGTATAAGATCGGACGTGATTACCCTGGTGATGTTGAGCACGAGCGCCCCGGGAAGAAGGTTCCTGCCAAGGTGATGTAGTATGCTCCTATAATACCATGGTTGAAACGTCTGTTCAGAATCAAAGAGCATGCAAAGTTGTTGCGATGGCACAAACAAGACCATAAGAAATACGGGAAGTTGAGAGTACCCACTGACGGGTCGTAGTGGAGAAAAATCGAGAGAAAGTGGCGGTACTTTGCAGATGACGAAAGGAACATATGGTTTGGTTTAAGTGCAGATGTATTAATCCTTTTTGGGAGTAGAGCAGAAATCATAGTACCTAGCTTGTGACTCTATGTATCTATAACCCTCCTCCTTTGTTGTGCATGAAGCGGAAGTTCATTACGATGCCAGTGCTCATCCAAGGCCTTAAGCAACCCGGCAACGACATTGATGTGTACCTAAGGATATTAGTTGAAGACCTTTTACAACTGTGGAATTAAAAAGGTGTACGTGTGTGGGATGACAACAAATAGCAGGAATTTGACGTACGAGCATTGCTGTTTGTAACCATCAATGAGTAGCCTGCTCTTAGTAACCTTTCATGACAGACAAACAAGGGATACAACGCATGTACGCACTGTTTAGATGAGACTGAAAGTATATATTTGGACAAATGCAAGAAGAATGTGTACCTGGGACATCGTCGATTTCTTCCGACCAAACATGCCTTAAGAAAAAAGGCAAGTATTTCAAAGGTGAGGCAGATCAACAGAAGAAGCCCGTCCTACGTACTGGTGCTGATATACTTGATATGGTCAAGGATTTACAAGTAATATTTGAAAAGGGTCCTGGTGGACAATCTATTCCGAATGACGCTGAGGGACGCGCACCCATGTGGAAGACAAAATCTATATTTTGGGACCTACCACTAGTAGAAAAGAGGGCTTTGGTCCACCCCGGGTTAGCCCATTAGTCCCGGTTCAGTCTAGAACCAGGACTAATGGGGGCATTAGTCCCGGTTCGTGTGCCCAGGGGCCACGTGTGCCATTTGTCCCGGTTCGTCTAGACCTTTTAGTCCCGGTTGGTGCCACGAACCAGGACTAAAGGGTGCGATGCCCATTAGTCCCGGTTCGTGGCACCAACCGGGACTAAAGGGTTAGACCTTTAGTCCTGGTTCGTGCCACCAACCGGTTCTAATGGGGTTTGAGGCATTAGTACCGGT
>NC_041393.1:738160001-738164916 GCF_002162155.2 Triticum dicoccoides | reverse complement strand
ATGTGATATGTGGTCTAGTTGTTGGGAAAATTTGCAAATATGAATTTCGACTTTATTTGCAAAATGTCTCGAGAATTTGTAAAAATGTGCATAACTTTTGCATACTAACTCGGATGAAAAAGTTTTTTATATGAAAAATCATCTACTCGAAAAGTTACGGGCCTTTTTAGATCTAGAGTGGAAAAAATCGAAAAAAATCAAACTATGGTCAAACAATGGTCAAACTAATTATTCTACAATATTAGTGTTACTAAATAATTATTTCAGTTATTTTGAATTTTGGTCAAATCTGGTCAAACTGTGGTCAAACAATGGTCAAACTGTGGTCAAACAATGGTCAAACTAATTATTCAAGAAATATTAGTGTTACTAAATAATTATTGTTTTTTAAAACAATAGTTTCAAACTCAAACAGTGAAATGTCTCACTTCATGCTGAAGCAAAATTCCTGAAGGTTAATAGGATTGACATCTTACTATTGTGAGGAAAACAACAAGTGCAGACTTGGAAACGAGGGAGAATAGAACCCGGAAGTCAAGCGTGCTCAGGCTGGGGGAGTGGGAGGATGGGTGACCGTTCGGGAAGTTAGATGATTTGGAATGATGGGGGGTGATTAGAGATTAGAGGATAAATTGAGCAGTGATGAGGGGTGGTGATTAGAGATTAGAGGTTAAAATAATTCAAAATTTTGAAAAAAAATCGTAAAATTTCCTTTAGTCCCGGTTGGTAACGACCCTTTAGTCCCGGTTCAAAAACCGGGACTAAAGGGCCTTACCAACCAGGACAAAAGCCCCTTTATCTACTAGTGTACCCTATTGGAAAGACCTAAAGGTCCGCTCTACAATCGACGTGATCCACATGACGAATAATGTTTGCGTGAACCTTCTAGGATTCTTGGGCATGTATGGGAAGACAAAAGATACACCGGAGGCATGGGAGGACTAGCAACGTGTGAACGAAAAAGATGGCATGCATCCAAAGTAGTATGAAGGTCCTGCCAGCGACGCTCTTACGAAAGCAGAGAAGGAAATCTTCTTTTAATGCCTATTCCAAATACACGGAGCAGTCTGACGATTGGATTACATGCGAACACATCAGGACTTTCAGCAGTTGGTTGCAAACACATCTCATGGGTAACAACATTGTTCGAGATGAGTTGTACTTGTTGGCCAGGACACCATCTTCGATTGTATTGAATTACCAAGGGTACAAGATAAATGGGAATACATTTTACACGATCGCCCAAGATAAAAAGAGAACCAACCAAAACAGTGATGTCTGCTTTGATGCAGCAACCAATAGGGGAAAAGACACATATTATGGTTACATAGTGGACATATCGGAACTTGACTATAGACATGATTTTAAGGTCCCTTTGTTTCGGTGCAAATGGGTCTATCTGTCAGGAGGCGGGGTACAGGTAGACCCGCAGTACAGAATGACAACAGTGGATCTCAATAATCTTGGGTACACAGACGGATCATTCGTCCTAACCAATGATGTGGCGCAGGTTTTCTATGTGAAGTACATGTCTAACAAACCGAGAAAAAGAAAAGATAAGGAAGCGAATACATCATACGATGAGCCAAAGTGCCACATTGTTTTTTCAGGGAAAAGAAACATCATGGGAGTGGAGGACAAGACAGACATGTCTGAAGATTATGAAAAGTTTCATGAAATTCCTCCCTTCAAAGTGAAGGCTGGCCCAGGCATCTTGTTAAACGATGAAGATTATCCATGCTTACGGCGCAATAAGCAAGGCACACACGCGAAGAAAAAGTGAAGACTTTCTCTCTAGTGAAGAAAGAGTGAATACTTTTTCTTCCGATGTTGGCTTTGATCTAGAATATCACTGCAGTTACATGTCAAGAAATCAAATCCATTTTCTAATAGATGATTTTTTGTCTGTAACACTGATACTGCGAAAGAGATTATCGAGTTTGTACATGAAGTGCATCCAGTCTTTCCCGTAACCCTCTCAACTTTTTAGCACATGCTATGTGGATGAAATTATGATACCATGCCAAATTTCAACATTTTCAGTGTTCATTTGTACTGCTTTTTAAATTCAGGGTCATTTAGCTCAAAATAAATCATTAAATGCATGAAAAGAAGCAAATGAAGTCAGAAAAGGGTTGAAGATTGTTGATGTGCCATTGAATGGTGCATATTGAAGGCACAAAATGTCTGGAGTTAAAATAAGTTAAAAAATAAAATACCTTTTGTAATAGATGAGTTTTCGTCCGAACCCCTGATACTTTGAGGGAGATTGTCCGGTTTGTACACGAAGTGCATTCAGTTTTTCTCGTAACCCTCTCAACTTTTTAGCACATGTTATGTGGGTGAAATTATGATACCATGCCATGTTTCAACCTTTTCAAAGTTTATTTGTTGTGCTTTTCAATTTCAGGGTCATTTAGCTCAAAGAATGAACTAATAGCAAAAAGAATGAACTAAAAAGCTTTTATAAAACTCTAATAGCAAAAAAATGAACTAAAAAAATCAATTAAAATATTTTGTTATGATCAACTAAAACAAAACTATAATATTCTTCAATAGAAAAAAGAATCAAAATAATATTAACTAAAATTATCAAAGTATTTTTTTTGTTAAAAACCTTAATAGCAAAAAGAATTTTCATAAAGAATTTTTTGTTACAAACTTTAATAGGAAACTAAAAAGATTTTATAAAACTCTAATAGCAAAAGGAGTCAACTAAAAAATCAATAAAAATTAAACTTATGCAACTAAAATTATATAAAATTTATGCAACTGAAACTATATAACTAAATCATATAAAATTGTGCAACTAAAATTATATAAAATATATGCAACTAAAATTATAAAACTAAAAATAACATATGCAAAAAATTATAAATTAAAAATTTAAAAACATAACATATGCAAAAAAAGGCCCGCCTACTAGCCACCATGTCTTGCATATGACTAGAAACCCTATAAATGGGCCAGGATGCAGGCCCGCAGTGCAAGCAGGCCCAACAGGGCGTGAGATAGGCATGTAATGCCTGCATTAGGGAGGAGCTCAAGAGGGTAGCGGCAGCAACGCTTATAAACCACTCCGAGCTCCTCTCAACTAGCGAGGTGGGACTAAACATTTGGTTGCAGCAGTACCAGGCCTTTAGTCCCGGGTGGTGGGTCGAACCAGGACGAAAGGCCACCTTTTGTCCCGGTTCGAGCCACCAACCGGGACTAAAGGTGTATTTCAGCAGCCATTTAGTCCCGGTTGGTGGCTCCGACCGGGACGAAAGGGGGGCCTTTAGTCCCGATTGGAGCCACCAACCGAGACTAAAGAGCTATGTATCTAAGCAGCACTTGTGAAAATTTTCAAACCCCATTCTGTTTCTTCGATCCTCCTTTCCCCCGACGGCGTCGATGACCACCTCGACGCCACCAGGCTACCGGACCTGACCGTCGAAGCCCTCGTCGTGCCCTACACCTATGCCCCGACACCGCCGCTCCCCGCGCCCCTGCCCTGCCCCGACGCCGTGACACCCTGCCCTGTCCCGACACTGCCGCGCCCCTGCTCTGCCCCCGACGCCGCCACTCCATAGCCGGCCGGCCAGGTACTCCCTCCTCCCTCCCACCCCTCTCCTCCCTCCTTCCTCCATGGATGTATGTGATGATGGCCAAGTTGGTTCAGAGAGTTGTAAGGTTTTAGAGAGTTGCATGGTTTCAGCCATGTCCACAAGGTGTTTGATGAAATGCCAGGGCTAGCTAGGGAACTTTGTTGTATGTGAAACTTGGCATGTTAGTACATGTTTTATTAGAATTTAGTTCTGGACAGAAACTACTGGGAATTTTTTGGTGGACTTGCAAGATGAAATTGGGGCTGCCCATCTGGACGTAAGGGTTTAGATGGAAGGACTATAAGATGCAAAAAATTCTGAATTATTTGAGCAAGGAAAAATAGGGTTGTAGTTCAATGCCAAGATTGGACCAAAATTGAAAAATGGAAGTCGTGCTCAAAATTTTCAAATCACCAAAGTGGGTTTTTGCATAAAAATGATCTATAGGCATCAGAGGACTTCTCAAAAAATTTGTGGCATTTGAAAAGAATTATCTGAAACTAGCAATATTAATACTTTGCATTTTGCCTTGAGGTTTGCAACAAATGTGCGGATCTTTGGATCATGATCAGTAATAGTGTTTTGTTGAGGGTAATTAGTACATGCTCGCACTACAAGGGAAAAGCCTATACACAGAGGTATATCAGTAGCGCCGGTTAAAATAGGGCGCTACTGCTAATTTGTAGTAGTGCGTTCGTGCAAAGCGCGCTATAGCTTAAACTATAGCAGTAGCGCATGTCCAGAAACAAGCGCTACCACTATAATTTCTACCGTGTGGGCGGTAGGCTAGGAGTAGTAGTAGCGATTCCGAGCAAAGCGCGCTACCACTATGCTCATTGTTGCAGCGCTTTCCTGTGTACAACGCTACTGCTAAGAAAGAAGTAGGAAACAGAGAAATGAAAAAAAAGAAAATGTAAGGATAAACAAAAGAAATTACTACTTCCTATAGTAGCAGCGTGTTTTTATAAAACGCGCTATAGCTAACATAGCTATAGCGTGTTTAGGAAACAACGCTACTGCTATTTCAACTTAACCGCACGCGGGCTTAAAATTTTGCTAAGTCCTCTCCTTTCCCCCCACTCTCCCCGGCCCTGTTCCCCCAACTACTCTGTCGCCGCCGCTCGAGCCTGCCCTCACCGCTGCCGCCCGCCCTCAACTTCAGCGCCGCCGCCCGCCGCCGCCCTCGACCTCACCGTCGCCACCCTCGACCTCACCACCGCCGCCCTCGACCTCACAGCCGCTGCCCGAGCCCTCCCAGCACCGCCGCCTCCCGATCCCGAGCCCGCCCTTGCCGCCCCTACCTCTCCGTCGCCGACCACCTCCCCGCC
>NC_041393.1:738129745-738159444 GCF_002162155.2 Triticum dicoccoides | reverse complement strand
CCTTTATCTCTGCTTAGTTAGTACTAGATGTTTTTTAGTAGTAATAGATGTTAATTTAGGGTTCATAGATAATGATTTTTAGTAGTTGAACTAGTTTGGTTTTAGTGGAACTAGTTTAGTTTTAGTTGAACTAGTTTAGTTTTAGTTGAACTAGTTTAGTAAGTAAATTAATAAACTAGTTGAACTAGTTTAGTTTTAGTTGAACTAGTTTAGTAAGTAAATTAATATAACTAGTTGAACTACTTTATTTTTAGAAAGAACTAGTTTTTTTTCTATTTATAGTAAGTTTATATTTAGTAAGAACTAGTTGAATTAATAGAACTAGTTGAACATGTCATATCTGTTGTTATTTTTTTAGTTTAAGAAATTATTCGGGATGTATTAGTGATAACTTATTGGGTTTTTGCTTTTGCAGAAATCAAGGAGCCCCTCCATCATCCCCGCCGTCGTCCCCGTCACCGACCCCCTCCGACCTCGAGGTGAGACCTACCAAATCTCCATGTATATCTTGTGCTGCCCATATAGGATATGTGGTTGCCCAAGTGGCCAGTCATGTTCAGGTTACACCTCCGAGTGGCCTATGTTTTGCCGGACTGTTGATTAATTTCCGTTTAGGAAAATTTCAGGCGCTCGATATGTCCTTTTTTAGCAAAGGTCATGCCGGATTTTTCCATGAATTCTGGCATGACTTGTGCTAGAATATGTAGGAAATATCGAGTGGCCTAGATTTTCTTGAAAAATAATGATCTAATTTAGGTTTTTTAGTACATATATTTAATTGTACAAGTTTAATCTTTGAATTATGAACGTATGAAATGTCGTACTCGGACGACTACAGTCTCCCGGGGGAGTGTAGCTGGTGCCACGACGATCGAGGTATGTCCGACAGGTTCGTTGCGTTGGACGAAGATCGGCGCTTCAGCATTAAGCTTGAGGAGACCTTCGATGTTGAAATGGTACGCAACAACGACAAGTGGTTTTTTCTTAATTATGCATGACTTCAACTATTTCAACGTCTAATTTTCATCTTTTAGACTTCGACTAGCTTATCACATGCCATGCAAGACGCTATGTCTTGGAGAGGATGGGTTTTGAAGACCATGAAAATTTTGAAACAAAGAAAATACACCTAAGGACCCATCATGATATCGATTTTGAAGTAAATCTGTGCAACGCTCAGAGCGTAACCCATTTTGGTTGCCAAAATTGGGAAGCACTTTGCAAAATATATGGTTTTTATGAGGGTATGATTGTCACCATGGATCTTGGTGATCCTACCATCGAGCAAGACAATATGGACATTTGGGTCCTTGTTGATACGCTTACGATTGTACCGCAATGTGAGTTTCTCAAACATAGTTATTAATTAATTTATATTGTTTATTTCAAAATAGTTGACAACTTATTTCCATTGACAGCTTATTTTGATTCTTCAAAGAATGTGCGGAATATGGTAGACAAAACCCACTACAGTGATGGCTCCGAATTAATTTACAAGGAGAAAAGTAATCTGATCCCATTTTGTGTTTATCTTGAGGATTACAATACCTATTATCAAACTCCTCCAAATTATGGTGAATACGTGCCACTAGTGCACGTGTTGAACCACAGTAACTTCTATGAAGATACCCTGGTAAGATTTTTTACTATTACGACATCCGTGCATCTTCTGCATACTTCTAAAACTAGTACATCATTGCTAACTACGAAGTTATTACTATATTTTTCAACAGAAACTCCTCATGGATTGTGTGCCTCATCTTATGTATCAGAATGGTCGCCTTACAGTTCTGAACATACTGCCATGTAAATCTAGGGAGCTCACCTGTGCATATCGGATTTCTAAAACCGGTGAACACATGCTCATCAAAGAATGGAAAAAATGTTTGGACATTCGCAAGGAGGTTCTTGGAAGTAACATTCAGCAAAAGGCAAGAATTGGAGACAAGATAATCTCCATTCTCCATAATGGAGAGTCGGGGGCTATCTTGTTTTTGGCTATTTTACCTTAGAAGTGAAGGAAATATGCCCTAGAGGCAATAATAAAGTTATTATTTATTTCCTTATTCCATGATAAATGTTTATTATTCATGCTAGAATTGTATTAACCGGAAACATAATACATGTGTGAATACATAGACAAACATAGTGTCACTAGTATGCCTCTACTTGATTAGCTCGTGAATCAAAGATGGTTAAGTTTCCTAGCCATGGACAAAAGAGTTGTCATTTGATTAACGGGATCACATCATTAGGAGAATGATGTGATTGACATGACCCATTCCGTTAGCCTAGCACTTGATCGTTTAGTATGTTGCTATTGCTTTCTTCATGACTTATACATGTTCCTGTAACTATGAGATTATGCAACTCCCGTTTACCGGAGGAACACTTTGGGTGCTACCAAACGTCACAACGTAACTGGGTGATTATAAAGGAGTACTACAGGTGTCTCCGAAGGTACATGTTGGGTTGGCGTATTTCGAGATTAGGTTTTGTCACTCCGATTGTCGGAGAGGTATCTCTGGGCCCTCTCGGTAATGCACATCACTATAAGCCTTGCAAGCAATGTAGGTAATGAGTTAGTTACGGAATGATGCATTATGTAACGAGTAAAGAGACTTGCCGGTAACGAGATTGAACTAGGTATTGGATACCGACGATCGAATCTCGGGCAAATAACATACCGATGACAAAGGGAACAAAGTATGTTGTTATGCGGTTTGACCGATAAAGATCTTCGTAGAATATGTAGGAGCCAATATGGGCATCCAGGTTCCGCTATTGGTTATTGACCAAGAATAGTTCTAGGTCATGTCTACATAGTTCTCGAACCCGTCGGGTCCGCACGCTTAAGGTTTCGATGACAGTTATATTATGAGTTTATGAGTTTTGATGTACCGAAGGAGTTCGGAGTCCCGGATGAGATCGGGGACATGATGAGGAGTCTCGAAATGGTCGAGACGTAAAGATCGATATATTGGACGACTATATTCGGAGTTCGGAAAGGTTCCGAGTGATTCGGGTATTTTTCGGAGTACCGGAGAGTTACGGAAATTCGTCGGGGAGTATATGGGCCTTATTGGGCCATACGGGAATTGAGGAGAGAGGCCGAAAGGAAGGAGGCGCGCAGCCCCCCTCTGGTCCGAATTGGACAAGGGGTGCAGCCCCTCTTTCCTTCCTCCTCTCCCCCTCTTTCCCCCTTCTCCTACTCCAACAAGGAAGGAGGGAGTCCTACTCCCGGTGGGAGTAGGACTCCCCTTGGCGCGCCTCTCCCTGGCCGGCCGCCTCCTCCCCTTGCTCCTTTATATACGGGGGCAGGGGGGCACCCCATGAAACACAAGTTGATCTACGGATCGTTCCTTAGCCGTGTGCGGTGCCCCCTCCACCATATTCCACCTCGGTCATATCATCACGGAGTTTAGGCGAAGCTCTGCGCGGGTAGAACATCATCATCGTCACCACGCCGTCGTGCTGACGGAACTCATCCCCGAAGCTTTGCTGGATCGGAGCCCGGGGATCGTCATCGAGCTGAACGTGTGCTGAACTCGGAGGTGCCGTACGTTCGGTACTTGGATCGGTCGGATCGTGAAGACGTACGACTACATCAACCACGTTGTCATAATGCTTCGGCTTACGGTCTACGAGGGTACATGGACAACACTCTCCCCTCTCGTTGCTATGCCATCACCATGATCTTGCGTGTGCATAGGAATTTTTTTGAAATTACTGTGTTCCCCAACAGTGGCATCCGAGCCTAGGTTTTATGCGTTGATGTTATATGCACGAGTAGAACACAAGTGAGTTGTGGGCGATACAAGTCATACTGCTTACCAGCATGTCATACTTTGGTTCGGCGGTATTGTGAGATGAAGCGGCCTGGACCGACATTACGCGTACGCTTACGCGAGACTGGTTTTACCGTTACGAGCACTTGTGCTTAAAGGTGGCTGGCGGGTGTCTGTCTCTCTCACTTTAGCTGAATCGAGTGTGGCTACGCCCGGTCCTTGCGAAGGTTAAAACAGCACTAACTTGACGAACTATCGTTGTGGTTTTGATGCGTAGGTAAGAACGGTTCTTGCTAAGCCCGTAGCATCCACGTAAAATTTGCAACAACAAAGTAGAGGACGTCTAACTTGTTTTTGCAGGGCATGTTGTGATGTGATATGGTCAAGACGTGATGAGATATAAGTTGTTGTATGAGATGATCATGTTTTGTTGAAGTTATCGGCAACTGGCAGAAGCCCTATGGTTGTCTCTTTGTTGCATAGGATGCAAGTGCCAAATAATTGCTTTAGTTTATCGCTATGCGATAGCAATAGTTGCAAGAGCAATAGTTGGCGAGACGACCATGTAACGACACATTGATATAGATCAAGATGATGAAGATCATGGTGTCGTGCCGGTAACGATAGAGATCATGACAGTACTTTGGAGATGGAGATCAAAGGCGCAAGATGATCATGGCCATATCATGTCACATATTTTGATTGCATATGATGTTTATCTGTTATACATCTTATTCTGTTTTGTTTGACGGTAGCATTTTAAGATGATCTCTCACTAATTATCAAGAAGTGTTCTCCCTGAGTATGCACCATTGCGAAAGTTCTTCGTGCTGAGACACCACGTGATGATCGGGTGTGATAGGCTCTACGTTCAAATACAACGGGTGCAAAACAGTTGCACACGCGGAATACTCAGGTTAAACTTGACGAGCCTAGCATATACAGATATGGCCTCGGAACACGGAGAGCGAAAGGTCGAGCGTGAATCATATAGTAGATATGATCAACATATTGATGTTCACCGTTGAAACTACTCCATCTCACGTGACGATCGGACATGGTGTAGTTGATATGGATCACGTAATCACTTAGAGGATTAAAGGGATGTCTACCTAAGTGGGAGTTCTTAAGTAATATGATTAATTGAACTTAAATTTATCATGAAATTAGTCCTGGTAGTATTTTGCAAATTATGTTGTAGATCAATAGCTTGCGTTGTTGCTTTCATATGTTTATTTTGATATGTTCCTAGAGAAAATTGTGTTGAAAGATGTTAGTAGCAATGATGCGGATTGGATCCATGATCTGAGGTTTGTCCTCATTGCTGCACAGAAGAATTATGTCCTTAATGCACCGCTAGGTGACAGACCTATTGCAGGAGCAGACGCAGACGTTATGAACGTTTGGCTAGCTCAATATGATGACTACTTGATAGTTTAGTGCACCATGCTTAACGGCTTAGAATCGGGACTTCAAAGATGTTTTTGAACGTCATGGACCATATGAGATGTTCCAGGAATTGAAGTTAATATTTCAAGCAAATACCCGAGTTGAGAGATATGAAGTCTCCAACAAGTTCTATAGCTAAAAGATGGAGGAGAATCGCTCAACTAGTGAGCATGTGCTCAGATTGTCTGGGTACTACAATCGCTTGAATCAAGTGGGAGTTAATCTTCCAGATAAGATAGTGATTGACAGAATTCTCTAGTCACCACCACCAAGTTAGTAGAACTTCATGATGAACTATAGTGCAAGGGATGACGAAAACGATTCCCGAGCTCTTCGTGATGCTGAAATCGGCGAAGGTAGAAATCAAGAAAGAGCATCAAGTGTTGATGATTGACAAGACCACTTGTTTCAAGAAAAGGACAAAAGGAAAGAAAGGGAACTTCAAGCAGAATGGCAAGCAAGTTGTCACTCCCACGAAGAAGCCCAAAGCTGGACCAAAGCCTGAAACTGAGTGATTATACTGCAAAGGAAATGGTCACTAGAAGCGGAAATGCCTTGAATATTTGGTGGATAAGAAGGATGGCAAAGTGAACAAGGGTATATTTGATATACATGTTATTGATGTGTATCTTACTAGTGTTTATAGTAACCCCTGAGTATTTGATACTTGTTCGGTTGCTAAGATTAGTAACTCGAAATAGGAGTTACAGAATAAACAGAAACTAGTTGAGGGTGAAGTGACGATGTGTGTTGGAAGTGGTTCCAAGATTGAAATGATCATCATCGCACACTCCCTATACTTTCGGGATTAGTGTTGAACCTAAATAAATGTTATTGGGTGTTTGCGTTGAGCATGAATATGATTTGATCATGTTTATTGCAATACGGTTATTCATTTAAAATCAGAGAATAATTGTTGTTCTATTTAAATGAATAAAACCTTTGATGGTCATACACCCAATGAAAATAGTTTTTTGGATCTCGATTGTAGTGATACACATATTCATAATATTGATGCCAAAAGATGCAAAGTTAATAATGATAGTGCAACTTATTTGTGGCACTACCGTTTGGGTCATATCGGTGTAAAGCGCATGAAGAAACTCCATAAAGATGGATTTTTGGAATCACTTGGTTATGAATCATTTGATGCTTGCGAACCGTGCCTTTTGGGCAAGATGACTAAAACTCCGTTCTCCGGAACAATAGAACAAGCTACTGACTTATTGGAAATAATACATACCGATGTATGCAATCCAATGAGTGTTGATGCTCGTGGCAAGTATCATTATTTTCTGACCTTCACAAGATGATTTGAGCAGATATGGGTATATCTACTTGATGAAACATAAGTATGAAATAGTTGAAAGGTTCAAAGAATTTCAGAGTGAAGTGGAAAAATCATTGTTACAAGAAAATAAAGTTTCTGCGATTTGATCGTGGAGACAAATATTTGAGTTACGAGTTTGGTCTTCAATTAAAACAATGTGGAATAGTTTCACAGCTCACGCCACCTGGAACACCACAACGTTATGGTGTGTCCGAACGTCGTAACCGCACTTTATTGGATATGGTGCGATCTATGATGTCTCTTATCGGTTTTACCACTATCATTTTGGGGTTGTGCATTAGAGACAGCTGCATTCACGTTTAAAAAGGGCACCATCTAAATCCGTTGAGACGACACCGTATGAACTATGGTTTAGTAGTAAACCTAAGATGTCATTTCTTAAAGTTTGGAGTTGTGATGCTTATATGAAAAAGGTTTTCAACCTGATAAGCTCGAACCTAAATCGGAGAAGTGCGTCTTCATAGAATACCCAAAGGAAACTGTTGGGTACACCTTCTATCACAGATCCGAAGGCAAAACATTCGTTGCTAAGAATGGATCCTTTCTAGAGAAGGAGTTTCTCTTGAAAGAAGTGAGTGGGAGGAAAGTAGAACTTGATGAGGTAACTATACCTGCTCCCTCATTTGAAAGTAGTTCATCACAGAAATCTGTTCCTGCGACTACTACACCAATTAGTGAGGAAGTTAATGATGATGATCATGAAACTTCAGATTAAGTTACTACAGAATCTCGTAGGTCTTACAGAGTAAGATCCGCACCAGAGTGGTACGGTAATCCTGTTTTGGAAGTTATGTTACTAGACCATGACGAACTACGAACTATAAGAAGCGATGGTGAGCCCAGATTCCGCAACATGGCTTGAGGCCATGAGATCTGAGATAAGATCCATGTATGAAAACAAAGTATGGACTTTGATTGACTTGCCCAATGATCAGGGAGACATTGAGATTAAATGGATCTTCAAGAGGAAGACGGACGCTGATAGTGTTACTATCTACAAAGCTAGAATTGTCGCAAAAGGTTTTTGACAAGTTCAAGGTGTTGACTACGATGAGAGTTTTTCACTCGTATCTATGCTTAAGTCTATCTGAATCATGTTAGCAATTGCCACATTTTATGAAATCTGGCAAATGGATAAACAAACAGCATTCCTTAATGGTTTTCTTAAAGAAGAGTTGTATATGATGCAACCAGAAGGTTTTGTCAATCCTAAAGGTGCTAACAAATTGTGCAAGCTCCAGCGATCCATCTATGGACTGGTGCAAGCATCTCGGAGTTGGAATATATGCTTTGATGAGTGGATCAAAGCATATGGTTTTATATAGACTTTTGAAGAAGCCTGTATTTACAAGAAAGTGGGTGGGAGCTCTGTAGCATTTCTAATATTATATGTGGATGACATATTGTTAATTGGAAATGATATGGAAATTCTGGATAGCATGAAAGGATACTTGAATAAGAGTTTTTCAAAGCAAGACCTCGATGAAGCTGCTTACAGATTGAGCATCAAGATCTATATAGATAGATCAAGACGCTTGATAAGATTTTTCAATGAGTACATACCTTGATAAATTTTTGAAATAGTTCAAAATGGAACAGTCAAAGAAATGAGTTCTTGCCTGTGTTACAAGGTGTGAAGTTGAGTAAGACTCAAGACCCGACCATTGCAGAAAATAGAAAGAGAATGAAAAGTCATTCCCTATGCCTCAGTCGTAGGTTCTATAAAGTATGCTATGCTGTGAACAGACCTATTGTATACCTTGCTCTGTGTTTGGCAAAGGAATACAATTTTGATCTAATAAGTAGATCACTGGTCATGGGTCAAGAATATCCTTAGTGAGGACTAAGGAGATGTTTCTCGATTATGGAGGTGATAAAAGAGCCCGTCGTAAAAGTTACAACGATGCAAGCTTTTACACCAATCCAGATGACTCTAAGTCTCAATCTGGATACATATTAAAAGTGGGAGCAATTAGCTAGAGTAGCTCCGTGCAGAGCATTGTGGACATAGAATATTTGCGAAATACATACGGCTCTGAATATGACAGACCCGTTGACTAAGCTTCTCTCACGAGAAAAACATCATCATACCTTAGTACTCTTTTGGGTGTTAATCACATAGCGATGTGAACTAGATTATTGACTCTAGTAAACCCTTTGGGTGTTGATCTCATGATGATGTGAACTATGGGTATTAATCACATGCAGATGTGAATATTGGTGTTAAATCACATAGCGATGTGAACTAGATTATTGACTCTAGTGCAAGTGGGAGACTGAAGGAAATATGCCATAGAGGCAATAATAAAGTTATTATTTATTTCCTTATTCCATGATAAATGTTTATTATTCATGCTAGAATTGTATTAACCAGAAACATAATACATGTGTGAATACATAGACAAACATAGTGTCACTAGTATGCCTCTACTTGACTAGCTCGTGAATCAAAGATGGTTAACTTTCCTAGCCATGGACAAAAGAGTTGTCATTTGATTAACGGGATCAAATCATTAGGAGAATGATGTGATTGACATGACCCATTCCGTTAGCCTAGCACTTGATCGTTTAGTATGTTGCTATTGCTTTCTTCATGACTTATACGTGTTCCTGTAACTATGAGATTATGCAACTCCCGTTTACCGGAGGAACACTTTGGGTGCTACCAAACGTCACAACATAACTGGGTGATTATAAAGGAGTACTACAGGTGTCTCCGAAGGTACATGTTGGGTTGGCGTATTTCGAGATTAGGTTTTGTCACTCCGATTGTCGGAGAGGTATCTCTGGGCCCTCTCGGTAATGCACATCACTATAAGCCTTGCAAGCAATGTAGCTAATGAGTTAGTTACGGAATGATGCATTACGTAACGAGTAAAGAGACTTGCCGGTAACGAGATTGAACTAGGTATTGGATACCGACGATCGAATCTCGGGCAAGTAACATACCGATGACAAAGGGAACAAAGTATGCTGTTATGCGGTTTGACCGATAAAGATCTTCGTAGAATATGTAGGAGCCAATATGGGCATCCAGGTTCCGCTATTTGTTATTGACCAAGAATAGTTCTAGGTCATGTCTACATAGTTCTCGAACCCGTAGGGTCCGCACGCTTAAGGTTTCGATGACAGTTATATTATGAGTTTATGAGTTTTGATGTACCGAAGGAGTTCGGAGTCCCGGATGAGATCGGGGACATGACGAGGAGTCTGTAAATGGTCGAGACGTAAAGATCGATATATTGGTCGACTATATTCGGAGTTCGGAAAGGTTCCGAGTGATTCGGATATTTTTCGGAGTACCGGAGAGTTACGGGAATTCGCCGGGGAGTATATGGGCCTTATTGGGCCATACGGGAATTGAGGAGAGAGGCCGAAAGGAAGGAGGCGCGCAGCCCCCCTTTGGTCCGAATTGGACAAGGGGTGCAGCCCCTCTTTCCTTCCTCTTCTCCCCCTTTTCCCCCCTTCTCCTACTCCAACAAGGAAGGAGGGAGTCCTACTCCCGGTGGGAGTAGGACTCCCCTTGGCGCGCCTTTCCCTGGCCGGCTGCCTCCTCCCCTTGCTCCTTTATATACGGGGGCAGGGGGCATCCCATGGAACACAAGTTGATCTACGAATCGTTCCTTAGCCGTGTGCGGTGCCCCCCTCCACCATATTCCACCTCGGTCATATCGTCGCGGAGTTTAGGCAAAGCCCTGCGCCGGTAGAACATCATCATCGTCACCACGCCGTCGTGCTGACGGAACTCATCCCCGAAGCTTTGCTGGATCGGAGCCTGGGGATCATCATCGAGCTGAACATGTGCTGAACTTGGAGGTGCCGTACGTTCGGTACTTGGATCGGTCGGATCGTGAAGACGTACGACTACATCAACCGCGTTGTCATAACGCTTCCGCTTACGGTCTACGAGGGGACGTGGACAACACTCTCCCCTCTCGTTGCTATGCCATCACCATGATCTTGCGTGTGCGTAGGAAATTTTTTAAAATTACTGCGTTCCCCCACAAGAAGATGTAGTAGGTCCTAAGAAAATGTAGTAGGTCCTATGAGGTACAATATGTTTATTATGTGGTACAATGTGTTAGAGTTGATGATGAGGAGTACTTGTGATTACGACTAGTGACAATTTGATATGTGATGTCATTGATGAAAACGATGATCTTGAGGAGGTCTTATATGACAATGATGTATTATGATGATACGTTGTTAATGATACGATGATGATGATGATATTATTATATCGTTGGGTGAAAGAACCACGGATTAGTTTCAACTGGATGTACATCCACTTGAAACTAGTCCACGGTTCTTTGACCCCGTGATGTAATAACTCATTATGATGTAAAATCTCTAAATTCCTGTCGTATGAAAGCTTGTGTAAAGGTGTATGAATACAACATGAAAAAAATACAAAATAATAGTAGTAGCGCGGGCGGGGAGAAGCGCTACTACTAATTACCAGTAGCACTCCTCTGGGGAAGCACTACTACTAAGTCGATTTAGCAGTAGCGTGGGTTGAGGCACACTACTGCTAAGCTTTAGCTGTAGCGCCATACCAGTAGCGCTCTAGCCCGCTCTACTGATAGGCCTAAAACCCGCGCTGCTGCTACGCTTTTCCCTAGTAGTGTTGCCATGCTCTTTGTTGCCATGAAAAACTGTTGTAGCATATATTTTACTTGCCTCAAAGGTTGCATCATGAATTTCTTTTCTGCTTCTATGCAAATATCACTAAGTCTGCCTAATTTTTTTCACTCGTTGGAACTACAGGTTGTGGTGTTGCATCTCCGTGGGGTTAGTCCCTGATCGTCCCTCCGTTGTTCGACAAAAGGTGTCCATTTGTTGTATGTTGAGTTTTGTTCATAGGAGGATGGTTGGTTCATTTGTTGAATTGTGTATAAATCTTGTATTCATCTTGTGTATAAAGCTTGTATTCATCTTGTCGTTAAAACATGAGAGAGGGGGTCATTAAAACATAACCATGATAACTTTGATTTTGAGGCATATGAAAACATGAGAGAGGGGGTCGTCAAAAAATAACCCCAATAACTTCCACATTAGGGGGCCGGGGGTGGTTCTTAAAACATGCTATAATATCAAATAACCGCGATAACTTTGATTTTGAGGCATATGAAAACATGATTTGCACGTCGGACATGCATGAGAGAGGCGGTCCGCAAATTATCCCCTCTTGAAACATAGGATGGCTCATCATACATGAGGGGGGAGGAGTCCCTGACGATCGTCTGAAACTGACTTTTATAAAAGTTGTGAACTTTGCATGATGTTTGCCACTAATCCATTGCTCATATGCATATGATTCCTTGTTGTTAATAAGTCTATGTTTGCCATTAATCCATCTCTCATGGTTGTGTATTGCCATGCTATAATATTAGTAGAAACCATGGACTGAGACTTAGAAAAAGAAGTGTTGTGGGGGGATATAATCCACGACGGAGGTGATATCACCTTGTCGTTTCTCAATGACACCGATGGTGAGGAAAGAGAGGATTATGGTTCCGGTGATCCAATGGAGGAGGAAGGAGATCATGACGGCTCTGGTGATTCAATGGAGGAGGAAGGAGATCATGACGTCTCCGGTAATCGAATGGAGAATGGAGCCTTAACTGTTGCAAAGTCGGGCGAGGTATATATATATATACTCCCTCCATTCCATAATGTAGTTCATATAGTTTTTCTATAAAGTCAAACTTTATAAACTTTGACCGATTTTACAGAGAAAACTATTTATATCTACAATATCAAATGTATATAATGTAAAAGAATGTCTTGTGATGTATCTAAGCATATGTTTTTGGTATTCTATATGTACATGATTTTCTCTATAGACTTGGTCAAAGTTTATAAAGTCTGACTTTAAAAAAAATATGGGCTACATTATGGAACAGAGGGAGTATTAATTAAGCCTCTGTTGCTTAGATGCATTAATTATTTTGTATGTACATATATTGATGCGACCAGTGCAATGTCCCACCTAGGCCGGGCCTTGCTGTAGCCACCTGACCCGTAACATGGTGATACTTCTTCTTTGCCGCATTTTGCTTATTTATCTGTGACCTTTGCTTAGCATTCTCCAATTTCTTGTAGGCCACTAATGCGGGCCAATGATCTTTTATCTTCTCATATTGACCGGTGAATTCTGGTGTCTTGTCTTCGTTGAGAAACTTTTTGTTCAATAGTTTCTTCCACTTTTTGAATAGTTCCTTCTTAAGAGCAAACGCCCTAACCTTTGGGAGAATAACTGGCTTATTCGAATCCTCCTCTTGCGGTAGGCCGAAATTAGTCATTAGCGAGTTCTAAAGATCATCTTTCTGTCTATCGTGGGCATAAGAAACTTCGGAGTCCTTCTTCTTATTCCATTCTTGGATGTTGATTAGGACGTTGTCCCTAAAAATAACTCCGCACTGATGTATAAATTTGTATTTGGTCCGCTTGGGAGCAATCGGTTGGCCATCTCGCGAGACTTATTCATTCATGAACCTTTCACCCTGGCCCAACCTTTTCTTCGGGCGTAGTCTCCTTACCAAAGCTTGGCTCGATCCGGAGGGCTTTAAAAGAATAAAGAAGCATCAATATATGTACATACAAAACAATTAATGCATCTAGTGAGTAGAAACTTAATATATATATATATACACCTCACCGGACTTTGCAACACTTAACGCTCCCTTCTCCATTCGATCACCAGAGCCGTCCATGATCTCCTTCCTCCTCCATTCGATCACCAGAGCCATCATGATCTCCTTCCTCCTCCATTGGTTCATCGGAGCCATCATCCTCTCTTTCCTCACCATCGGTGTCGTTGAGAAACGACAAGGTGATATCACCTCTGTCGTGGATTATATCCCCCAACAACTCTTGTTTTTCGAAGTCTCTATCCATAGTTCCTGCAAATATTACAACATGGCAATACAGAACCATGAGAGACGGATTAGTGGTAAACATAGACTTAATCACAATAAGGAATCATATGCATATGAGAAATGGATTAGTGACAAACATCATGCAAAGTTCAAAGGTTTTATAACAGTCAGTTTCAGACAATCGTCGAGGACTCCTCTCCCCTCATGTCTGATGAATTGTCCTATCTTTCAAGAGAGGATACTTTGCGGACCACCTCTCTCATGTCTGTCCGACGTGCAAATCATGTTTTCATATGCCTCAGAATCAAAGTTATCGGGGTTATGTTTTAATGAACCACCCCCCGGCCCCCTCATGTTGAAATTATCGGGGTTATGTTTTAACCACCCCCTCTACATGTTTTCATATGCCTCAAAATCAAAGTTATTGGGGTTATGTTTTAACGACCCCCTCGCTCATGTTTTCATATGCCCCAAAATCAAAGTTATCGGGGTTATGTTTCAATGACCCAGTCTCTCATGTTTTAACGACAAGATGAATACAAGCTTTATACACAAGATGAATACAAGATTTATACACAAGAGGAATACACAATTTAACAAATGAACCCACCATCATACTATGATCGAAACTCAAGATACAAAAAATGGACACCTTTTGTTGAACAGCGGAGGGATGA
The DNA here is from genome assembly GCF_002162155.2 of Triticum dicoccoides. Classification (NCBI taxonomy): domain Eukaryota; kingdom Viridiplantae; phylum Streptophyta; class Magnoliopsida; order Poales; family Poaceae; genus Triticum; species Triticum dicoccoides. Next base: position 738,145,298 of record NC_041393.1, on the reverse strand, counting down.
TCAGGGATGAACTCCACAGAGATGCAACACCACAACCTGTAATTCAAACAGTGAACACAAATTTAGGCAGTCTTAGTGATATTTGCATAGTAGCAAAAAACAAATTCATGATGCAACCTTTGAGGAAAGTAAAATTGAGGCTACAACAGTTTATCATGGCAACAAAGAGCATGAAAACCATGTACTAATTACCCTCAACAAGACACCATTACTGATCATGATCCAAAGATGCGCAGATTTGTTGCAAACCTCAAGGAAAAATGCAAAGTATTAATACTGCAGTTTTAGACTTGAGAAAAATAGCATGGCACTTCAAACTATGTCACACATAAAGCATTGACACTTCAAACTAGCTATCACATAAAGCAAAAAAGAAGTATATTTGTCACCAAAATACAACACTTGACAGAGTTTTCTCTATTTCAAAAATAGTTCTATGTTTTAAAAAACCGTTCCCTCCTTATAGAAACTTTTGAAAAATAACGTGGGTTTTAAACTTTTCTCCCAATCCCTTTAATTATCTTATAAACATTAGTAGTAATTACTTTCATAATGATTTGGCCTCAAAAAAATTTCTTTTATTAGTATTTTCAAACTCTAGAATGATCCTATTGCACTAGATCTATTTCAAATAATTCTTTTCAAATGCTACAAATTTTTTGAGAAGTCCTCTGATGCCTATAGATCATTTTTATGCAAAAACCCACTTTGGCTATTTGAAAATTTTGAGCACAACTTTCATTTTTCAATTTTGGTCAAATCTTGGCATTGAAATATAACCCTATTTTTCCTTGCTCAAATAATTCTGAAATTTTTGCATCTTATTGTCCTTACATCTAAACCCTGAAGTCCAGAAGGGAAGCTCCAATTTCATCTTGCAAGTGCACAAAAAAATTCCATTAATTTTTGTCCAGAACTAAATTCTAATAAAACTTGCACTAACAAGTTTTTCCTTTTACCAAACCAACTTGACCATCGTCACTAACATCCAAGGAGACATCATCCTGCCAAGTTTCACATACAACAAAGTTCCCTAGCTAGCCCTAGCATTTCATCAAACATCTTGTGGACATGGCTGAAACCATGCAATTCTCTGAAACCTTACAACTCTCTAAACCAACTTGGCCATCATCACATACATCCCAGGAGGAAGGAGAGAGGAGCGGGGTGGGAGGGAGGAGGTAGTACCTGGCCGGCCGGCTTTGGAGTGCCGGCGTCGGGGCCAGGACAGGGGCACGGCGACATCGAGGCACGGCAGTGGCGCGGGGAGCGGCGGCATTGGGGCAGGGCACAACGAGGGCGATAGTGAGGTTTGGCAGCCTAGCAGCGTCGAGGTGGTCGCCGGCACCATCGGCGAAGAGGAGGATCGAAGAAGCTGAATGGGGTTTGAAAATTTTCACAAGTGCTACTTATATAAATAGCTCTTTTGTCCCGGTTGGAGCAGACCCCCCTTTCGTCATAGTCGGAGCCACCAACCAGGACTAAAGGTGTATTTTAGCAGCCCAAAGGGCGGGAAGCACATGCCTTTAGTCCCGGTTGGTGGCTCGAACTGGGACGAAAGGTGCCCTTTCATCCCGGTTTGAGCCACCAACCGGGAACCTTTCGTTCCGGTTTGAGCCACCAACCAGGACTAATGGCCTGGTGCTGCCGCAGCCAAAAAGTATAGTCCCACCTCGCTAGTTGAGAGGAGCTCGGAGTGGTTTATAAGCGCTGCTACCGCTACCCTCTCGATCTCCTCTCTAATGTAGGCATTACATGCCTATCTCATGCCCTATTGGGCCTGCTTGCACTGCGGGCTTGCATCCTAGCCCATTTGTAGGGTTTCTAGTTTTTTTTTGAGGCAACCTCGCAAAGCTTTATTACGTCGTCACAATGTTTACAGGGACGAAAGGAATTCCTTCGTGTTGGCCTAACCAAACATGGCGGCCAACACGCAAAGTTAAAGCATGCTTTGCTAAGTTGTGAGCATCAAAGTTTGAGCTCCTAGACTGATAAACTACGTTACATGAAATAAAAGAAGAAAATTGCATCTCTATTTCCCTGACCACTGCGCCAAATGCCGCAGTGCTCCTCCTACCAAACTCACTTGCCACACCCTTGCAATCTGTAGCCGCATGTACCCTTGATATATGTAAGTCTGATGCTAGATCAAGGCCCTCTCGCAACACCAAAGCTTCTAAAGTAGCTGGATCTTTAACATGCTTGAAAATAACAGACGATGCACCTAGAAAGCCACCTTCCTGGTCCTGACATATTGCTGCCACCGCTCCGAACCGGCTTCTACTACCCACCGCAGCATCAACATCCAGCTTCGCGTAGCCTCCAGGGGGAGCAATCCAGATCGGGAGTTGCACAACTCCTCTCCGTGTTGCATGTACACTTGGGACTATGATCTGAAGATCATTTATGTAAGAGTTTATGAACCCATGTGTTGCCTGTGGTAACTTGAAAATGCCCTCATACAATGCTTTCCTCCTTGCACCCCATATAGCCCACAGCGAGACCGAGAACCTAATAAAGTCATCGGGTTTGAGAGCTCTCATCAGAGCAAATAACCATGATTTTGGGCATTCTTCATGGTGAGAGCTTAATTTGTCCAGTATATCCTCCGATGATAGCACCCGGGTGCATCTCGACATGGGACAGTTGAGCAGCGCATGTCTCCAAGAGTCGGTCATCCCACACAAGCCACATGCCCTCGTCGTTGCCATATTCCTCCTATGCAAAACGTCTCCCGACGGTATCGAGTTTCGAGCGAGGCGCCATAGAAAGACCTTTATTTTGCTCGGTACTGCGACCTTCCAGATTGCCTTCCATTCTTTGCTTTGTCCCTCACTGGAAGATGTTGTTCCTGCCTCATCCAACCATCCTTCTCTATCATGTTTTTTTTCGAACTAACATGCGGTATGCAGACCCGACCGAAAAGTTGCCCCGTGGTTCTTCCCCCCAGGACCAGAAATCCTCAACACGTCGTGTACACAATGGTATCTCCATTATTGCTTCAGCATCGAATTCAGTAAACACCGTTCGTATCATCTCCTCCTTCCATGAAGCCGTAGATGGCTCAGTTAGTTCGGATACCAAACGTGGCGGGGCTGCCACCCGAGCTGCGATCGGTCTCTTGTAGCTTGCGCGAGGGATCCAGTTATGGTCCCAGATACCGGTTGAAGCACCATCACCAATTCTTCTAACCACACCCTGCGCCATCGCATCCCTTCCATCTAAGATTGCTCTCCAAATCTGGGACGGGTGTGTACCCAACTCAGCTTGAAAAAGTGATACATCCGGGAAACAAACGGCCTTCAGAAGCCTTGCACTCAGAGATACAGTGTCATTCAGAATCCTCCACGCATGTCGAGCAAGGAAAGCTAGGTTAAAAAGTTCCAGGTCCCTAAACCCCATGCCTCCCATATGTTTTGGCTTGGTCATGACATCCCACGATACCCAGGCCGGCTTGCGTTTCCCCCTTCTGCTTCCCCACCAGAATTGGCGAATGATGGATGTAATGTTGTCACAAAGTCCCCTGGGTAGCCTGAAACAAGCCATGGAGAATACCGGAATAGCTTGTGTTACAGATTTTATGAGGATTTCCTTCCCTGCCGCCGATAACAGCTTCTGCATCCATCCTTTCACTTTCTCCCAAACTCTGTCGCGCAAGTATTTGAATGTGCCATTCTTCGACTCGCCCACATCTGTTGGCATACCAAGATAGCGTTCATTAAGCGATTCATTGTGGACATTCAAACGGTTCTTCACTTCATCTCTAAGATTCTGTGGGCACCCTTTACTGAAAAATATTGATGATTTCTCACTATTAATTCTCTGACCCGAAGCATTGCAATAAATGGTCAGTAGGTTTGATACTCTTTCTGTAACCTCCACGCTAGATTTGAAAAGCAACAGGCTGTCATCTGCGAAAAGAAGGTGGTTAACGACAGGAGCCGTTGGCGCCACTCTAATACCTGTGAGTGTAGATGACTGTGAACTGGATTTCAGGAGGCACGAAAGGCCCTCTGCTGCGATAAAAAATAGGTAAGGTGAGATAGGATCTCCCTGCCGAATTCCTCGTGATGGATAAAAACGCTCGAGTCTTTCTCTGTTAAACAACACTGAGAAGGAGACTGAAGAAACCATAGCCATGACTGTGTCAATCCAACTTGGTGCAAAACCCAACTTCTCCATCATGGCCCTCAGATAGGTCCACTCTAGCCTGTCATAGGCTTTCATCATATCTAACTTCAGAGCACAAAAACTATTGCTTCTTGACCTGCTTCTCTTCATAAAATGTAGACATTCATAGGCACAAATTATGTTATCTGTGATCAGTCTACCTGGGACAAACGCAGATTGCTCCTCAGAGATGATGTCTGGTAGAACAAGTTTCAACCTGTTTACGATAACCTTCGAAGCAATCTTATACACCACATTGCATAAACTGATCGGCCTGAACTGCGAAAGAAGGTTGGGATTAGTTACCTTAGGGATCAATACCAAAACTGTATCATTAATAGACTCCGGGCTTTCCTCCCCTTTCACAATTCTGAGTACTATTCTCGTTACATCCTCACCACACACATCCCAGTGCTTCTGATAAAACAAGGCTGGGAAGCCATCTGAGCTAGGTGCCTTAGTGGGAAACATTTGAAAAAGAGTTGTTTTCACCTCATCATTAGTGTAAGGGGCACACAAATCGGCATTCATCGCATCGGTCACCTTTCTTGGCACTTGATCAATAACTTGCTGTATCCCTTGCACTCCATCCGAGGTATAAAGAGTCTGGTAAAACTCATTCGCCATCGCCCTTAGTTCATTTGGGTCGTCCACCAAAACCCCCAGAGAATTTTCCAAAGCTTTTATCATATTCTTCTTCCTTCTGAGGCTCGCACGCATGTGGAAGAACTTAGTGTTTTTGTCACCAGAGGCTAGCCATTCGATACGTGCTCTCTGTCTCCACATAATCTCCTCCCGGTGGTACAACTCAACTAGTCTTTCATTTGTTTTAAGCTTAACATGCGTGGGTGCCACTCTCAGTGGGTCACCTCGTAGCTCATCCATTCTCTTTTTCAAGTCCTTAATCCCCTTCCTCACACTCCCGAAAGACTGCCTGCTCCAATTTGTGAGACCAGCGGACATCCGCTACATCTTCTCATGCAATTCCTTTACGTTATTGCATGTGCCGTGCTCCGCCCACTCTTTATGAACAAAATCCTTCAACCCCTCGTGTTTCTCCCACATCGCTTCATAGCTGAAAGTGCGCCTTTGTGGTTCTCTCTGGCCCTGCCCTAGGTCCAGTAAGAGAGGGCTATGATCTGATGTCGCCGCCGTAAGATGATCGAGTAAAGCCGCAGCGAAACGGGCCATCCAGGGTGCGTTTGCCAGTGCCCGATCCAGTCTGCATCTGGTATAAGTCCCTCCAGCAATTCTCTTTTCAAAGCTCCACGGCCTCCCCTTGTAGCCAATGTCAAGTAACATGCAAACATCCACTGCGTCTCTGAAGGCTTGTACTTGAGCATTACTCCTCATCCCAATTCCATCGTGCTCATTTGAACGTAAAACCTCGTTGAAATCCCCTATGCACATCCATGGAAGGGGGCTAGATGTGCTAATATTTTTGAGAACGTCCCACGTCCGGTATCTCAGGTGAGTTTGAGCCTCGCCATAGACACATGTCACTCTCCATGCATCATGGTTCTCTTCTTGTACAGAAACATCCAGGTGGTAACGAGAGTAACCCAAAATGTCAATCTTTATTTCATTGTTCCAAAATAGTCCAATTCCACCGCTCCTACCCTCACTATCAACCGCATATGCATTATCATATCCCAATGTAGCAGCTAAACTTTCTACCCTAGATCCTTCTATCTGATTTTCAACGATACATAACAAGGTAGGGGCAAACTTCCTCGCGAAGTCGCGAAGTTCTTGGACTGTCGCGGCGTTGCCCACACCGCGGCAGTTCCAGCAGAAAGTACTCATTGGGCCCGGCGGCGCTCCTCGAAGGAGGCCGCCAAATTCTTCACCGGGATGCTTGAACTATCTCTTTCTTCTCCTTCTGTCTTTGAGCGCTACAGATCTCTGGTCGGGGGAGGGCTGACCACCGTACCCACCGGGACAATGGCTAGATTTGTGGCACTTGGCTCCCCTTGCTGGTTCCCTGGCACCATAGCATTCTTCACTGAATCCTCCTTATCCATCTGCTTGGTTGCAAACCTTCCTCGTGATCATCATACTTCCTGGAAACTTCACTCTCGCTTCTTGGTGTCCCTCTGTTGCCTCTACCTCGGCCTCCATGCCGTCCACCACGGCGACCCCATTCTCCTCCAGGACCTGCAGCTCGCCTCATGATCCATGAGGCACGAAGATCCCTAAATATCAGTGCTTGAGGGGGGTGGATTCCGTTGCCGTGTTCCTTGAACGTATGGCCTAGATGACCACAAACTGCACACCAATCCGGGAGCCGCTCGTACTTTACCCTATATATCCGCCTCTTTGACTCCCTCACAAGCGACACAACATTCTTCAGGGGCCTGTGCACGTTGATCTTCACCCAGACACGATAAAAATCGCCAGTAAAGTCATGCGACGACCTTTCTTCGAAAAGAACCTCTCCTACCTTGGCCGCCAGTGTCGGCACCAGATGTGCACACAGACTAGGGACGTCATGTATTTGGATCCATATGTCCAGGGTATCAAGCTTTACTTGGGTTGGTTGGGTCACACCATCATACGGGGTGATGATCACAACATGTCCATGAAAATTCCATGGGCCCTCTTCCATGACTCTTTCCCAATCGCCGAGGCAATGGAATTGCAGCGTATAGAGATTATCCTCCAAAGGCTTGAAGTTCACCACCTGAGCCAGATCCCAGGTTGCTCGCATGTTTCTGAAGAACCAACTTTGGCTATAGGGTTTATCAATATGAACCCTAGCTACCGCCATCCATCTAGCTGCATCTTGGGGAATAGCACCCTCATCTACCACCACATCATCCATGTCATCTTCACAGAGGCCGAGCTCCGCCATCATCCTTTCCTCCTCTGACGCAGATGAAGAGGCCTTGGCTGTCGCCGATCCTGAACCCATCTTCGCCGCCATAAGTCAAAACCCTAGCCCGATCGCTGCTGAAACACCGGACTGTCGAAACTGTGGTGCTGCCCTACTCCGGGCCAACGTACCAAGGGAGGGCAAGGATCAGGCGACCCCGCCTCAATGGTCGATCGACGGGAGGGAACGAGGTAGATCTCAACGATGGCGACAGAGTCACCACCGAGAGCAAAAAACCCTAGCTCGAGGGAAACAGCAAACGATTCTTGAGAGGGAGTGTAGGGTTTCTAGTCATATGCGGGTTGTGGTGGCTAGTATGCGGGCCTTTTTTTGCATATGTTATGATTTTAATTTTTTTTCATATGTTATTTTCAGTTATATAATTTTAGTTGCATATATTTTATATAATTTTAGTTGCATAATTTAGTTATACAATTTAATTGCATAAATTTTATATAATTTTAGTTGCATAAGTTTAATTTTTATTGATTTTTTAGTTGACTCCTTTTTCTATTGGAGTTTTATAAAATCTTTTTAGTTTGCTAATAAAGTTTGTAACAAAAAATAATTTATGAATATTCTTTTTGCTATTAACATTTCTAAGAAAAAAATACTTTGATAATTTTAGTTAATATTATTTTGATTCTTTTTAGTTAATTCTTTTTGCTATTGAAGAATATTATAGTTTTGTTTCAGTTGATCATAACAAAATACTTTAATTGATTCTTTTTACTTCATTCTTTTTGCTATTAGAGTTTTATAAAAGATTTTTAGTTCATTCTTTTTGCTATCTGTTCATTCTTTGAGCTAAATGACCCAGAAATTAAAAAGCACTACAAATGAACTCTGAAAAGGTTGAAACATAACATGGTATCATAATTTCACCCACATAGCATGTGCTAAAAAGTTGAGAGGTTGCGTGAAAAACTGGATGCACTTCGTGTACAAACTAGACAATCTCTTTCGAAGTATCAGGGTTTTGGACAAAAACTCATATATTACAAAAAAGGATTTCATTTTTAACATATTTTAACTCCAGACTTTTTGTGCGTTTAGTTTGCACCATTCAAAGGCACGCCATCAATTTTCAACCCTTTTATGACTTCATTTGCTATTTTTCATACATTTAGTGATTTATTTTGACCTAAATGACCCTGAATTTGAAAAGCACTACAAATGAACTCTGAAAAGGTTGAAACTTGGCATGGTATCGTAATTTCACCCACATAGCATGTGCTAAAAAGTTGAGAGGATTAAGGGATAAACTGGATGCACTTCGTGTACAAACTGGACAATCTCTTTCGAAGTATCAAGGTTTCGGACGAAAACTCATCTATTACGAAAGGGATTTCATTTCTTAACATGTAACTGTAGTGATACTTTAGATCAAAGCCATCATTATAATAGTTGTGGAGAGAAAGTCTTTACTTTTTCTTGACTAGAGAGAAAGTCTTCACTTTTTCTTCGCGTGTGTCCCTTGCTTATTGCGCCGTAGCCATGGATAATCTTCATCGTTTAACAGGATGCTTGGGTTGGCCTTCACTTTAGAGGGAAGAATTTCATGAAACTTTTCATAATCTTCAGACATGTCTGTCTTGTCCTCCACTCGCACGATGTTTCCTTTTCCCGAACGAACTCACTACAAGAATTCTGTTGATCCATGACAGTCTCAATTCGTCATGGACCAGCGTAAGTCCGTCATGAAGGGGTGTCCTTGACGAATTAGAAATCCGTCATGTATATCGCGTCATAATTGGACCATGTGCCTTCCATGACGATTCTTGGCCGTCATTGATGGCACTTAACTGACGTTGTCATAACGGTGTTAACTTTATGCCACATCATCATCTGACATGTATCTGACGTGGTGGCCCATGAAATAAGAAGCCCAATTAGACTTTTCGCCCACTAAATTGTAGCTCTGCCCAAGATGGACAACCCATAAGTAATAAGCCCATTTGAAATTTCAGCCCATTAAATTTCAAGTTGGTCAAAGGCCCGCTAATTTCATTCATGGCTCCTGTTGTTATCAGCCCAATCAGGATTTTATAACCTACTAAATTTAATAGAGACTAATTGCCCAGTAATTTTAGTTCTGAACATTTTAGCTCAGAAGTTCTTTTTATAATGAAATAAATAGAATACACATATTCCACTAAAAAAAAGCATACATGTATACACGAACAGAAATTACAGCAACAGAAACAAAAGAAAAGTCCCTCCAGGTGGAGAGTTCGTTTTCCACTAATTACAGTAACTCGCGTCCATTGGATGCGTTGATGTGTACCCATTGCCTTGCAGTCCTCGAGCATGCCCGTCGTGTAGGCACATCCAAGTCTCCGAGCTCGCCCCTGTTCCCTCAGCTCGACGGGCCCAGGAATGGATCCGCTCGCGCCCTACAGCACCTCGCACACAGGTCAGAAAAACGGCAACGACGCCAGGTCGGCCTTTAGGGGCGTCGCCGCCATAGGGCCGATGCCATCATCACGGCGCCATACGCGGCCAGTATCCTGCAGTGGATCAACGGGAAGCGACCCCGCTGGCACCGTAGCCCCCGTCCGCTGACGCTCGGGAGGTGTTGGCCGTCGCAGGTTTGTGGTCCGTTGGCAGCGCCGACCATGGTGCAGCCCTCCGGGCGTCCCAGCGCGCACCACCGAACGGTGTGGGGGCGTCCCAGCGCGCACAACCGGACGGTGTGGGGGCGTCCTGGATGTCGCGGCGGCAGTGCTTGGCCTGGTCGGGATATAGAGGAATAAACCGGCCAGGAGAAAGAGCCGGAAGGAAGGAAGACAGAGAGATCGAGGGGGATGGGAGGAAGGAGAGCGCTACGCGGAAGAGATGCCAGCGGCTGCGGGTGGGGGAGATAGAAGAGGAGGAGAGGAGATAGGGATTGTTTGCCAGCCGTTGGATTTCGGATGAACGAACAGTCCAGAAGCGCGATCCGTGGGTGGGTAGATTCATCCAATCAGAGGGCAGGGTTTGCCTCATGCAGGATCGACCCCTCTTCTGGAACCTTTTCTTTATTGACTTTAGCCCACCACCGATTACCGAATTAGCTGCCCAGAATTTGATTTTTTTTTCTATTTTCCATAGCCGATAAATCACTCCTGTGAAGTACTAAGTTGCAAAAATTCATCATTTATACCTTAATACATTTTTTTCTTTGTGATATATATGTTGTTTAGTAGGAGAATCAACAATTATGAAATGATTTAATATTTTATTGTTAAAAGGAATTCATGTGTTCGCGCCTACCCCTTCATCCTCCCCCAAAGCGAACAAGAGACTAGGGTTCCTACCTCCCGCCGGCGGCGCTGCCGATCTGCCTCGTTTCCTGTAGCCTTAGAGCCATGGAGTGGTGGATCATGACCCTTGCCGATGGAAGGGTTCCGTTTGTAGATCTGAATGTAATAATCTTTTTGGTGCTTGTTATACTGCCATGATGGAAGATGAATAGATTAATTGTTTTCCTGCAAAAAAAAAGAATTTATGTGCATAGCATCTCAAAAAAGTTTTAAAACGAAAAAGGTGCATATGTTTAATTTTAAGCTTAGATTGAAAAACTAGATGGAAACTCAAATATTCATTAGGGATAACTCGGTCAAATGATGAAGCAATTGTAACTTTGCCTTCAAACATCACACGTCTCTTTCAAAAGTATGATCCTTCATTGAGGTGCACTTAATGGCTTCATTGTAGCAAACAAAGCCCGAAAACACCATATTTCGACATGGAACATGTGATGGAGCATTTTGAGTGTAGATTTGTTTTTCAAGGTCAAACGATGAAGCAGCTGACACATTCCTTCAAACCCAACTTGTTCCCTCTGAAAATAATGATTCTTTGTCAAGATGTTTCAATTTTCCGAGCAGTGTATGTCACAACTTTTGCGAAACCTTCTCATTTTTTACCACATCATACAAAGACACAATGTCAAGTTTCATGTTTTTCTTTGTTCTTTTTTGTTACTTCTTCACATTTAATTTTATTTTCATTAAAAAATTTTCTCACTTGAAAGAAAGAACAAAAGAAAGTAAAATAATCAATGAGACGTAAAGAAAGTGTTTGTGCACTTGATTTTCTTGAATGTTTGTGGAAAATGATTCACGTGTATTTAAAACTTGTCAATATATTTTTGAAAATTGTTCGCTTGAATTAAAAATTTTGTCAACGTGTATTCCAAAAGTGTTCAATGTATTTTTTTATAAAATTTCAACGTGCTTGTTCAACAGTTTTATCTACATGATCAACATTTTTTTTCAAATATTTTGTTCAACATTTTTTCAAATACTTGTTCAACATTTTTCAAATACTTGTTCAACATTTTTCTTCTCCATTTTTGTTTCTATTTTCTTTTTTCTTACTTTGTTTTGATTTCACTCTATATTTTCGTATATGTCGAAAACTTTCTTTTAATAAGTGATCTATATTTTTTGTATATACATTCAACATTGTGTGAATGCTTACTCAACATTTTTTAAATACTTGTTCAACATTATAATATTTATTCAACATTTTTTCAAATACATGTTATACATTCTTCAAATACTCGTTCAACATTTCTTCATTTTTGTTCAACATTTTCAACTGCTTGTTCAACATTTTAATACTTATTTAACATTTTGATATACCTGTTCAACATTTTCAAATACTTGTTCAATTTTTTAATACTTATTTAACATTTGTCAAATACTTGTTCAACATTTCTAATACTTATTCTACATTTTCAAAATACTTGTTCAACAATTTTTAATACTTATTCAACACTTTTAATACTTATTTAACATTTTGAAACATTTGCTCAATATCTTACATATTGGTTCATCATGTTTGAATACTTATTCAATATTCTTTCACCACTCGCCCAACATTTTTAGTACTTATTTCAACATTTTTCTGTGATTCTTAACCGATATAATTTTGTAAAAAGCATGGGAAACCCGAGTAAAAAGAAAAAACACAGAAACAACATCTAGCAGCACTGGGAAGCAACTAGTCAATCCTAGGATCGAACTCCCGTTGTTTTTTTTTCGAAAAAAGTTCACTATAGTGGGCTTACCCGATTCGTACCGCTCGACGCGAGAATCCCCCCTCGTCTCACGTAATGCGAGGAATATGGGCGCACCTATTTTTCTCTTAATAAAGTTGGTACGATTATAGGTGGCCATTATTTTTTAATTATATATATTTATATATTTAGTGTTTGTTCATATAACACAGATTACATCAGACCCACATGTGGGCCTAACAAGGGCACACATGATACATCTGTGACTGTCTAGATCTTTTTTTAGGGGACTGTCTAGATGTTGTATAAGGAAAAAAACTAGGCCGATCTGATCGATCCATGACGGTTTCAGTGACAATCCCTCTTCGTCCGTCATAATGGGGCTACCGATTTGGGGGCTGTCTTCAAGTTGCTAATATATGACGATTTCTGTGACAGTTCTTTGGAACGTCACCAGAAATCCGTCATGGATTAACATGTTTTTTGTAGTGACTATGTGGCGCTTTGGCTCATTGTATGATGAATTCACTTCCTTATCTTTTCTTTTCTCGGTTTGGTAGACATGTCCATCACATAGAAAACCTGCGCCACATCGTTGGCTAGGAAGAATGGTCCGTCTGTGTACCCAAGATTGTTGATATCCGCTGTTATCATTACGTACTACGGGTCTACCTGTACCCCGCCTCCTGACAGATTGGCTCATTTGCATCGAAACAAAGGGACCTTAAAATCATGTCCATTGTCAAGTTCCCATATGTCCACTATGTAACCATAATATGCGTCCTTTCCCCTATTGGTTGCTGCATCGAAGTGGACACCACTATTTTGGTTGGTGCTCTTTTTATCTAGGGCGATCATGTACAATGTATTACCATTTATCTCGTACCCTTGGTAAGTCAATATGGTCAAAGATGGTGTCCTGGTTAACAAGTAAACCTCATCTCCAACACTGTTGGTACCAATGAGATGTGTTTGGAATCAACTGCCGAAAGTCCTGATGTGTTCACATGTAATCCTGTCGTTAGACTGCTCCGGGTGTTTGGAGCGTAGAATATTCTTTTGTTCACTGACATACGGGATCGCCAAGGTAGAATTCAATAGAACTGTGTAGTGTGCTTGAGCCCAAGAATGCCCGTCCCTACATATTATTGAATCCGCTCCTAGCGTGCCGTTTCCAGTCAGTCTGCCCTCATACTATGATTGAGTGACATCAATCGGCTTAACGTCATGAATAAATTCAACACAAAACCCAATGACCTCCTATGTTTGATGGCTCATGGAGACGCTTCCTTCTGGCCTAGCACGGTTACGAACATATTTCTTTAAGACTACCATGAACCTCTCAAAGGGGAACATATTGTGTAAAAATACAAGACCCAGAATGGCAATCTCGTCGACTAGGTGAACTAGAACATGCATCATAATATTGAAGAAGTATGGTGGGAACACCAACTCAAACTGACAAGACAGTGGACCAAATCATTCCGTAATCTTGGTCGGTTTTCTGGATTGATTACCTTCCGAGAAATTGCATTGATGAATGGACATAGCTTCACAATGGTTAATCGAACATTTTCAGGTTGAAGCCCCCTCAATGTAACCAGAAGCAGTTGCGTCGTAATCACGTGGCAGTCATGTGACTTTAGGTTCTGGAATTTTTTTTCTCTGCCATATTTATTATTCCCATTATATTTGATGAGAAGCCAAACGGGACCTTGATACTGAGTAGGCATTCAAAGAAGATTTCCTTCTCTGCTTTCGTAAGAGCATAGCTGGCAGGACCATCATACTACTTTGGATGCATGCCATCTTTTTCGTTCACACATTGCTAGTCCTCCCGGGCCTCGGGTGTATCTTTTGTCTGCCCATACATGCCCAAGAACCCTAGAAGGTTCGCCCAAACATTCTTCGTCACGTGCATCACGTCGATTGCAGAGAGGACCTCTAGGTCTTTCCAATAGGGTAGGTCCCAAAATATAGATATCCTCTTCCACATGGGTGCGCGTCCCTCAGCGTCATTCAGAACAGATTGTCCGCCAGGACCCTTCCCAATGATTACATGTAAATCCATGACCATATCAAGTATATCCGTGCCAGTACGGAAGACGGGCTTCTTCTAGTGATCTGCCTCACATTTGAAATGCTTGACTTTTTTTTTCTTAAGGCATGTTTGGTTGGAAGAAATCGATGATGTCCCAGCTACACATTCTTCTTGCATTTGTCCAAATATATACTTTTAGTCTCATCTAAATAGTGCATGCATGCGTTGTATCCCTTGTTTGTCTGTCCTGAAAGGTTACTAAGAGCAAGAAATCATTGATGGTTACAAACAACAATGCTCATAGGTCAAAGTCCTGCTATTTGTGCTCATCCCACACACGTACATCTTTTTTATTCCATAGCTATAAAAGTTCTTCAACTAATGGCCTTAGGTACATATCAATGTCGTTGCCGGGTTTCTTAGGGCCTTGGATAAGCACTGGCATCAAAATGAACTTCCACTTCATGCACAACCAAGGAGGAAGGTTATAGATACTTAGAGTCACGGGCCAGGGGCTATGATTGCTGGTCTACTCCCCAAAAGGATTGATTCCATCTGCACTTAAACCAAACCATACGTTCCTTGCGTCATCTGCAATGTCCTACCACTTCTATACCTATACTAATTACAAACTCCCAAGAAATTACCATGTTAATTAGAAATTAGTAGCCGTTTATCTGATGTGGGACCGAATTATTACAGTGTAGATCATCCGAATTTTTTTCTGGTGAATAAAAAAATAAGACATCCACCTATGGGCCCAAGAGTTATAACGAATGAGATTAACTCTGTTGGGTCAAAATGTGAAAAAGGAGGAGATTAACTCACGTACGTGTTTATCAAAACCTCGCGTACGTGGAAAACGTGAAAAGGTGGAGATTAACTCACGTACGTCTGTGTTTTTTTGAAGGTAACGAATGACTGTGTCTAAAAAGCAAAGAAGAAAAAAAAAATCACGTACATGCACCAAAAGGTATAGATTAACTCACGTATGTGTACCCTCAAAAAAAAACTCACGTATGTGTGTGTTCAAAAAACTAAAAGAACTCACGTACATGCATCAACACAAATAGAAACTCGCATACGTGCAAAACCGGAAAAAAAGATGAGATTTCCTTACGTACGTGCTCCCTTGGCTCCAGCCAGTTGGGAAAATATGATATTGTACATCTACATGCCACTTTATTTCCTTAACACTATTACTATTCTTCGTGTTCAATTTGCCCTAATCTTTAGCACTAGCAGACCCGAATTAATTTTTGGTTCTAGGTTCTGTACATGAGTGCATTGGCGTTGAGCAGGAGCAGTGACAAGTCCAACAAAAATATGGAAATAACTGCACATGCCATCAGTACTATACTCAATCTAGAAAAATCTTCTTTCATAATTAAGATTAATCAAAGACTGGTGCTCAAGATGGCACCAGATGTTTCAATTCTCTTTCATTATTGTATTCTCT